>NC_072734.1:141205156-141805156 GCF_026930045.1 Uloborus diversus | reverse complement strand
TTACCTCACTATCATTTCTCTCAAACCAAAAATGATTAATTTAAGTCATTTGCAATTAATCCAGAAGCACAGATAAGGCATGAGGAAAAACAGCAGTTGAAGAAAAACTTCTATTGTAGTCTTTTGAAAACTTGTGTTCCTTGGGTTGACGCGTTCTTACTTTTTATCCCTCAGTAAAAAATAATAATAATAATAATAATAATAATAATAATAATATGGCTTTTTTAAAAAATACTTTTAAGTGAGTATTTCCAAAGTTCAAATTATTTTCTAAAGTTATTTCAGCTCGTAGAATGCTGCTGTCCATACTACTTGCAGTAAAAGATAACAATAGGAAGAAAACTAGCTTTTTTTTCTTTAGAAAATACATAGTTCTGCTCTTTTGCTAAATTTGGGCGTTTCTTTTAATTACAAAAATGCTTTCAGTTCACTTTAATGAAAGAATTTTTTTGTGTGAAATCTCAAAAAAGTAACAAATCAGCCGAAATTATTTTCTAAAACTCTTTTATTTTGGGCAAAAAAAATCCTACAGACAGCTAACCATACTTCCAGTTCATACTTAAGTTACCTTAGGAGGCTCATAAGCATTTCCTTCATCCTATTGAGAGATCAAGCTCAAAGCGATAAATCATTCCAAAAAGCCACGGGGCAAACGTTCTAAACGAATAGGCTTGTTTGCTCACTATCAGAATATCCCTTCTCCGAGGCGTCTCCCCTCACCTCAATGTCAATATTGCTTGCAAAACATATTGTGACTCACACAAGTGGTTTCTATACAAAAGAGTTCTATCAGATTTTGATCGCTTAATCTATGACAAATTATGGCTGAGGGAAATATAATTAGGACAATGTAGCCGGGGAGGGAACGCTGAGTTATGGATAGTTTCGAATGGTGGGAACGTGCCAATCCCGAATTGTTCAACTTGCCAAACGATATAATTCCTCCACTGAGTATCGAAAAGTTATCGAACGAAGTAATAAGGAAGACTGAAAAATCTTCTTACCTGAAGTGGTTCGTTAGAAGGAGATTAATGTAAAGAAAAAAAGAATACGGTCATTTAAGGTAACAAAGTCATAATTTCTTGGTTTTAAACTGCCTCGGACATATTTGAATAATTTTATTGTATTTGTAAATGTACATGACTGGTACTTTTTAATTTTATTTTTCTTACCTTTGTGCCTCCCTTGACATTCTCCTACGCCCTCTATGGAGTGAGCTTCCAGGATGAAAACTGCTGAAGTTAACAGTGAAAATACCTGACACATTCACTAATAATTTATATAATGCCATAGGCAGTTTTTTTTTTTTTTTTTCTCAGTTTGTCATCTATTGTGCGTTAGCTTTATTGTACAAGCTTCCTTATTTGGTTTCCGTTAAAAATAAAATGCGAAAAAAAAAAACATCTAATTCCAACATTTCCCTATTGTCAGTATTGAATCCAAAGCGCGTTTCTTAAATATATCGAAAACTCATTTCTGCACATATTGCAGTTTACCTGCCCACGGCAGTATATGTATCGTCAGAACACTTCTTATATAGAAGTATATAAATCTTCACAAAACTGAATGTCAAACTTAAAGTTTTACTAAAGGATTGTTCACACCCAAACTGAGATGCAATGTTTTGTATGACTTGATTGATATCTGACTTGGTTGAAGGTTTGTCTGTGAATTATTACTATCGCAAAGCATGAAATACACTTATTGCGTTCACGAAAAAGATGGACCAGCTGAAAATTAAAAAAAAAAGCAATTTGACTGCACCAACCACGTGTTTGGCGGTTACAATAGTCTGTGAATGATTTCTATCGCAAAGCATGAAATACACTTATTGAGTTTACGGAAAAGATGGACCAGCTGAAAATTAAAAAAAAAAAAAACAATTTGACTGCTCCAACCACGTGCTTGGCGGTTACAATAGTAAAACAGTGCCAAAGAGACCACGAATGGTGGTCAACTATTTTTTATTTCTTCCTTTCAGAGAAAATCCCCAGAAGTGGTAGCAACCCATTTGTCTTCTTTCAGTCTACCTTTACGTTGGACAGAGTACAGCTGCGAAATGGAATGCAGAAAAATGTTCTAAAACAGCGAAATATATAACAAACTCAACAATGTTTTTACAAAAAAATCATGACTCTCTAATTTCGAAAATTTGTTATTTGCCCATTGACTTCTATTCAACCTTATGCGTAACAACACATTGCTATGATGTGTTTTCACGTTTTTCCTATTTCAGTTTTTTTTTCTTTTTCTTTCTTTTTTTTTTTTTACTGCTAATCTGATTAGCCTGGTCATGCGTGAAATAGCAAGCACGGTCCCATAATTACCAGTAATGCTAATGGATAAAAGCGTAATTACTATTTTGCAACATTTCTCTTTAAAAGATAATTTAAATAATATGTTAATATAATTTACTTTTAACATTAAAATAATTGTGCACAATTATTCGTCTTTTCAGTTTTTCGTGGTGGTGTTTCAAATTATTTCCTCTTTCAAACAGAAATTAAGGAGAGGAATCGAAAGTCTTGTAGAATTTTTCAGTGTTCTGTAGTATACCTGCTGAGTATTAATCGGTGTATTTATTAACACAAAAATGTTCTGGGTTGAACTGCTAAGCTAATGCCATTTCCAACGTCTCATTAAGCACACGCTATAGCTTTCAACACATTTCTTGCGAAAAAATACTTAGTCAAAGGCTTAAATTACTGGGATCATAAGCAAAAAAAAAAGGAAGAAAAAAATGGACAATGCAGAAAAGTTTATTCAAGCATAAAATTGAAAACTCCGTAAACGTGAAATTACTGGCATAAATAAGCATTTTTCTGCATAACTTACTGATTCAAGCAGTTTCAAATAATAGCTGTACCAAGTTTTTTTTTTTTTTTTTGGAAGTAAGTGCTTTTTGTCTCTCATGAGTCTACTCTTTTCTTAAACATAGAGATAGTGTACGTAAGTTATATGACCTTTTAAAAAGTATAATGAATAGTTTCCGTTTAAAACATTTTACTTCTCGCTCAAATAAATGTTTTTTCCTCTTTCTGTTAAAAAGAAACATCGAATATGTTTGCCAAAAACAAATTTTTTTAATTGAAAGATACAAAAAATGAATTTTGAATTAACTTGCAACGAAAATTTGTGCATAAGAATTCAACGGAATTGATATGCAATTTTCAAAGCAAACTCATGCCTTGTTTCTATGATTTTCCCATATTTTCGGTAAAGGCAAAACTAAAAGATTTAAATAATTTATATGCATTGTATGTCACTGGTATATCCTTTTAAAAAAGCATTATGAATATTATCCTTTTAAAAATTTTAAACAATCGCTCAAAGTTATGCCTGCATATTTTTTTTCCCTTTCTTCGTTAAAAAGAAACATCGAATAACTTTGCTTAAAAAAATAAAAGATATTAAAAATAAATTTTTAACTAATTTGTAATGAAAATGTGCATAAGTGTTTCTGAATTTTGAATATGTCCTTCCTGGTTCAAGAAGGATATTAATCATTAAATAAAAAAATATTTCTTGTGCATAAATGTTTTTGAAGAATTCATGTTTCACAAAACGGAAAATGCAAAGGAATTGAAATGCAAATTTCATTACAGACTCATGCCTTGTTTCTATGGTTTTTCCAGATTTAAGGTCAAAGCAAAAATAAAATACTTAGAAAATGTATATACATTGTATGATCTCAAATAGAATTTTTTCTGATAATATCTTAATAAAGAACTGCAGTAAAATTAATACATCTAAAAGTACATTTAAAATATGTACTTCATGTATTTCCGTTGCACTTAGTTTTAAATAATAGTTTTCTTTGCCTTTCTGCTTGCTTTATGTTTTGCAGTTGCAACACCAACTAATTAGTTATTTTTGGTTTACTAAACAATAAAAAACTATTGGAAAAATGTATTTTTCTGCTTAAAATTGGACGAATTCATATTATTATTGGGTACATTTTCCTTTCCGGGCGGAGGGGGGACCGCCCCCTCTCAAGAAACGTTTTTTGACTTAGCAAACAATTTTTTTTCTCTCAAAACTCTTTCTCTCACTCTTCTCTGTGCTTTCAAAAATTGAAAGCACAGGATTTTATCAACATCTATTTGTTAAACATTAAAGGGGAGCAAATTAAGCCTTTTCATTTTTTTAAATGGAATTTTTTAACTAATCTTACTTTAGAACGCAACTATTAGATAATTTGATTTTCAAACTAATTTTCTAACGTTGTATGCATCTAAGGTTTACAATAAAATACAACGCGAAAATTTCAAGAAAAGGAACTTATATTTCAATCTCTGTTTGACGGTATTCCCCCTTTCCCATAAGGGGAAGGGGCGGGTGATTTGAAAAAATAAAATTATAATTCAAAAGCTGGAGTCGGAGTCGAACGTTTCAAAATCCTGAATTCGAAGTCGGAGCCCTGTTCATTACATGTAAATGCAGAATTTATGCTTAATCAAAGCACTTTTTTGATCATACATGGCATATAAGTGAACAATATATGCCTAGTGGGAGTTTAAATGGGAAATTAAAAAAAAAAAAAAAAAGATTTACTTCAAAACCAACTCAGTCTTATTGTTTTCCTTGTAAATAATTATACGATTCTGATAGTTTAGGAAAAAAAAAGTCGTACACGGAAATTTTTTTTAACGAAAAATAAATCTTTTAAAAAAAGTAGCCTCTTCTGTTTTTTTTTTTTTTAAGCTGGTTTTGACACTAAACGCTTCAAATAATATCACATTCCTTTAAGAATTGTTCTCATTTCTACGCAGAAAATGTTTAAAAACAAGTCTCAAAGTAACTTCATAAAAATTCTTCTTGACTGATTCCCTTAGATGTCCTGAACGACGTGCCGTCAGAAGTGTCTTTAGATGTCTCCACCCTACCCTTGAACCGCATCGGAATCTTCGCGACATCTACAATCGAACAGAAAACTGTTATTGGTCCCGTTCCAGGAAAAATGATCGATCCGAAAAGTTGTAAGAAAACAGATCACGCTTGGGAGGTAATTTTTACTTTTTCTTTTAGCAACCATTTTTCACCTATCGATATAAATTCGCAAAGCTTTCACTTACGAAAGGGAAAAAAAAAGTGTGATTGTAAAGTTTGTGTCTAAAACACACACACACACACACACACACATACATATCTATTTGTGAACATTGTTTCCAGCAGCGTAACTAGGGGTTGGCAGGAGTTACTCTCGCCAGGGGCGCAGAAGCCAGGAGGGGGGGGCGTCATTTCGACTGATTAAAAAAAAAAAATAAGAGTTTTTTTTTTATCATATAGAATTTTAAAAAGGCTTTCATTTTTTTTTTAAACTTGCAAGAAACATAGCTAGAGGGTATATATATATACGCATATACATAACATCTACTGAGAAGGAACATTGGGCATCATTGGAAACAATTCCAAAAAAAAAATAAGAAAAAAAATTACTATGCTGCCTCCTATTCGACGAATCAATTAATCAAAATGTTCCCAAAAAAAAATTGGTGATTACAATGTTCTTCGGTGACTTCCCATGTGGGAGACTCTGGGGGGAGGGGGCGCAATTTCTTTAGTTTGCCAGGGGCGCTTGACCCCATAGTTACGCTACAGATTGTTTCTCCAAAAATAAAACCCGGTCATAAATTAATTTCTGTTGCTACTATCAGAAAATGTTTTTTTTTCTTTTTTCTTTTTCTTTTTTTTTTTTTTTTTTGCAAAATAATTAATGTTTGTTCATTCCTTAAAAACACATTCATTTGGCATTTCAAGACATACACTTCATTTAAATTTAGGAAATACATATATTTATTCAACTTAAATGAATTACTGTGAGAGCATTTATTTTTGTCAGGCTTTCATTTCGACGATTTTCGCCAGGCCGCTGCAATCGTCCAAAATTTGAGCTTCGCGATTTTTTTTTTTTTTTTCTTTCTTCAACTTTCGGTTTTGTTCTTACAAAGTTCACGAAATGTTCAGCTCACCGATATTTTTCTTTTCGTGAAAATTTCGGCTCTCGAAAATAAATGCTTTGACATTAATTTTCGCACAAAAAATCATTTTAAAACGAACAATATCGTTCAGTACAGTGATGCCCAACTGTTATTTACCTGAAAGTCAAACCTCATACTAAAATGAATCTCGCGGGCCAGAGCTAATTGTTGAGCTTAAATAAAAGTTATCATTTTCATATTTTTTTTCTTTTTTAATAAAACGGAGTTTCTATTTGCTTCAAGTAACCAATTTCCGACTATATGGCTCTAAATTAGCTACAATCACTCTGAATAACAAATGAGGATGACTGTTTGTTTTGGAGTTTTCCAGAGCATATTAGCCTAATCAAAAACTAGGGGCCCCGACCTTGGGGGGGGGGGACACTGATCTGACACAAAAATAAAAGAAAAAAAAGGAGGGAGGAGCAAAATGTAAAGCTAAAGTAAAATTTACTCTTTTAGTTTTCTGTTGTGGCACTTAAAGTAAATTATTTTCTAGTAAGCAAATTTGATTTTTTTTTTCGTTTTTTTAGGGGGAGGAGGGGGGGGGACTAACAGACAAGGGCCCGTGATTTAGTAGAATCATGATTTCTACGCGGATCGATGTAGGTCTTGACCTCCCTTCTTTGAGGACGAACAAACAACCTTACACTTCATTTTGGGGACCACGTACCCCACCAAAACCAAATGTTGGATCCGGCCTCGCATGTCTTCGTCTTCAGGAACATAGTAAATTATTCTACACGTTCGTTTGTAACTCGACATATTAAAATGAAAAAATAATAAAAACACTCAATATTCAGTTGAATGTTCAAATTATAAATAAAAATCGTTTTCCAATATATTTTGATTCATTTAGATAATTAGCTTTGGTAACGACCAAAAGGCTGATAATAATATTAATAATAATATTATTATTGATATTAATTATTATTGGTTATTAAATACTGATTTTCATAGTGTGAAATTATATTATTGTTATTATAACATGTGCTATTGTTTAATAATTAAAAATAAAAATGTATGTAACATTAACATGAAATGACTACATACATGTGAGAGAAGTTATAAATATATTATTTAAGTGAAATAAATTAATCTAATAATTCATTAAACAATGTTAAACGATGAAATCTTTATAAAAAAAATTGTAAAGTGTCCGGAATTAAGTCCACTAGTACATATGTGTGTGTGTGTTTATTTTCTTGTCTATTTAATATTAGGAATGTTTTAATTTGTACAGCACAATTTATCAAATGCCATGGGGAGCAAAGAGAATGGGCAAAGTAGAAGTTTAATTCATTTATGTTTTAAATGATTTACTGATCAATAAATCAATTCCTACACATTATTCAAAATTTAATTATTCATTAATTCTTTTATTTATACATGCATTCTTTTACTTTTTCATCTGCTAATTCTCTCAGAGAAAAGTAATTTCCATAATTAAACAGGAAATACTTCCGCCGAAAAATATTTTAGAAATTTAGATAATTTCCCGCTTTTATTTGAAGCTGCAAATTTACCGTGTGATAAAAAACGTGCCTGGCGGGAAAACTTAAATCGGGTGTGGCACTAAAAATCTATGCACATTGTTTTATAATTTGACCCCTAACCATGAACTATAGTACAAAATGCAGTCTTTTTTTTTTTGAGCAATCACGATTGCTTATTGTTCTCACTTGACAGTCCTTGATGTTCCGGTTCCTTTTTCAGCTTGGACCAGGCCTGCAGCACCACCGTCCACCGGCGGCAAAAAATAACTCTAACCAGTAGAGTCTTGTCGCAACTCGTGATTGCGAAAACATAATTTGAATTCAAAGTTTCGGAATTCAAATTAGAGTTTTTTTTTTTTTTTTTTTTTTTTGAGCAATCACGATTGCTTATTGTTCTCATTTGACAGTCCTTGATGTTCCGGCTCCTTTTTCAGCTTGGACCAGGCCTGCAGCTCCACCGTCCACCGGCGGCGGCGCGGCTGCTCCTGAGCACTGTCCACCGGAATCCACTTTTGCTGGGCGGTGGCGTCCATGTCCTACACACGCATGGTCGTATACACTCCCCTACGCGCGCACGCCTTTACACACATACACACGCCTACGTGCACACACGTAAGCCTACACACACAACTATACACACGTAACCACACAGGAGGTGGGAATGCTTGGGGGGGAGTCATTTCTGGAAACAATAAGTCTAATCAGTAGGGTCTTGTCGCAGCTCGTGATTGCGAAAAATATTATTTGAATTCAAAGTTTCGGAATTCAAATTAGAGTTAATTTTTTTTTTACTAATTTTAGCACGATTGCTAATTGTTTTTACTTGACCGTCCTTGACCTTCCGGTTCCTTTTTCAACCCACCGTCTTCTGCACGCGCGGCTCCTCCGGTCCTAAGCAATCCACTTCTCCCGGCGGCGTCCACATCCTACACACACACAAACTCATACAAATACACACTCACATACCGTACACAGTCACACACATACACAGTCACACACACACGCCCCTTTACACACATACATAGTCACACACACGCGCGCGTCTTTACACAATTACACGCCAACGTGCATTTACACAGGTCTACGCACACACACAAGCCTACACATACACAACTATACTCACGTGACCGAACAAGAGGAGGAGCACGCTTGGGGGGGGGGGCAGGAACCGTTTCTAGAAACAATAACTCCAATGAGTAGGGCCCTGTCGCAGCTCATGATTGCGAAAACCATAATTTGAATTCAAAATTTCAGAGTTCAAATTATTTTTTTAAAGATTTATTTTTATTTAAATGGCGTTTTATTTTGACAATTTTTTGCAAGCTAGCTTTTTAGTCTGGTGACAAAATTTGCTTTTCAGTTGGAATTTGCAAATAAAAGTTGTTTTGAGTAAAAATGACAACAACGTGTATGAAGTACAAATAAAGTAGTATAAAAGAGTTAAAAACTCAGCAAACAGCTGTTTCGGGGCTGTCACATGCCATTTATAGTTCGGTTTACATTGTGTGGACTTTTAGTTCTTTTTGCACTGATGAAGGTTGCTTGCATGTGACAGCCCCGAAACAGCTGTTTGCTGAGTTTTTAACTCTTTTATACTACTTTATTTGTACTTTATACACGTCGTTGTCATTTTTACTCATTCCATAGTACAAAGTTTTCGACTGCTTTTTTACAAAAGTTGTTTTACAGTTTTTATACTTTGAGTAACTTGAACAGCTGTGGAAGCGTCCATTATTACTTCATCGTCTTCTTCACTATCATTGGAAGCGGGTATTAAATCCAATATCGAAGTCATTCGTGATGCGATGAAATGATATATGCGTTATGAAGAAGAGCGTCAGCAGCTCTGGTCCTCAATTATTGTGAAGGAAGATTGTATGTGAGAGGGTTTCCTCCGATCGTCCAAAGGACAGTAAGATAGAACAGAAATAATTCTAGAGCAGTAACAGCTGTAAAACAAATTCATATGCACTACAAATGCATATACAAACTGCTATATGTACATTGCTTTAAACATTTTAGGCACATTTTAGTAAAAGCATTGTTCAGCAATGACCCCTGATCAACAATGAATTTTCAATGGACGGCTCACCTACATTTTAGCATGAAATTAGTTAAAACAATGGGGTTGTTTTCTTCAGTCAAAAGTACTACTTTTAGTCACTGAAATTGATAGAATGAATAAAGAAAAATAACATAGTCCCAGAAAATACTTTCACTTTCCCAACAGTTATTTTTTAATTATTTTTTTAAAATGTCCGATTTTGAAAACAAGGGGGGGGGGGTCTTGATGACGTCACAAATCATGCAATTTGGCTCATCTTTCTACCACGCTTCCACGTTATAATAATCAAGAAGCGATATAAATATTGCGCTCTACGCTTGCTATCAACCATATCGCTGCCGATGCACATGAGTAAAGATGCGAATTAAATATTTTGCTCTGTGACTGGCAACATTGACTGTCATTTTATCATTTGTGATATCACACAACAGAAGCGTAAACAATGAAAGCGCACAGATTTAAGTAATTTTTACAAAATATTAAACTTAAACAAATTATTTAAAAAATGGTCAGATCCTATGTTTTTAAGCATGCTCTTTCAGAAAAAAATACATTTAAAATTTTGGAAACGACCCCATTATAGTTTACGTTCTAATTACCTTGGATTGCTGGAAAATTTTTTATTTGATGTTGAAAAATAAGGGCTCTCTATTGATGTTTGATTTGAATCAGTGCGAAGATTTTTTTCGGCCTGCATTCATGCAAAAATATAGATTAAAATTAGAATAAACAAATACTTCATGGTTAATTAATTAATTTGATTATAGAATATTGCATTGCCATCGGGTCTGAGGTTACATACAAAATTTCAAAGGGGTCCGATTACAGGTAATGGTTGAAAATTGAGTTGCAAGATTCCACCTGAACAGACAAATACTAAACCAAGTTTAAAAAGAAAAATTAATTTGAATTTTGACACCTTGAATTTAAATTATGTTTTTCGCAATCACGAGTTTGTGTATGTAGGCGTGTGTGTTTGTGTGTGTATGGGGTATGTGTATTTGTGTGTAGGCATGTGTGTTTGTGTCTGTGTGCTGGCATAAGTGTGTGGGTAGTTGCGTGTATGAATGTGTGTGTGGGGGGTTATGTGTATGTGTGTGTAGGCATATGTGTTTGTGTCTGTGTGCAGGCATGAATATGTGGGTAGTTGTGTGTATGTGTGTGTGTTTTTGTGTGTGTATGTATAGGTGTCTGTATGTATGCGTGTGTGTATGTGTTTGTGTATGTGTATGTATGTATGTGTTTGTTTATGTGTGTAGGTGTATGCGTGTGTATGTGTGCGTGTGTGTGTGTGTTTAGTTGTGTACGTATGCGCGTGTGTGTAGGACATGGATGAAACCTGGAGACGGCTTTCGCTATAGGAGCAGCATCGTGAGGAGCCGGTTGACGGTGACAGGGTGCGGAGGGTGGCGGTGGGAAAATAAAATGATAGGACGCCAAAAACAGTCAAATGAAAGCAATAAGCAATCGTGATTGCTCAAAAAATGGTAAAAAAATGAATACAAAAAAGAAAAAATGTTATGTGAGTCTTGTAGGTGCAAAAGGATTCTGATTTGTTGTTAAAAACATATTCAGCGAGATTTTTGAAAAACCGTCACGCTAAAATCGGAACATTTTAACATTATCAGTATACCAATTTTCAGTGACCAATCGAAAATGACGTTGGAAGCGGGATGAAGAATGAAACGTACAACGTTAAATTGAGGTTCCACTAGATAATATTTCTTAAAATCAGTGACAAACGCGATGTTCTTTTCAATGCTAAGGAAAGCAAAGCAATATTGGAGGAAATACTTTCAACATTGTTCCTAAAACTGCTCCGAAAGCTTAGGTATCTGAGAAAATCAATAAACTAGTTTCTTTGCTAAAGTCAATAGAAAAATCTAATTTCAAAACTAAGTTTTATTCTTTATCGTGTGTGTTAACTTTATTTATTTATTTTTCTTTAATTTCAGAAACAAACGAGCTTCAATGTATTTTGTTGCAGGTAACGTGTAGGATTACTTGGAGGTGTAAAGTGTTGAAATAAACAAATATTGAGTTGATCAGGACCTCGATTGAAATGAGTTTAACGAAGGAAATTTATAAACATCTTTGGGTTAAAAAGTAAAAATAAAAGCAACAGTTAAACCAGCACAAATTTTTCGAATGTCTTTACATCCATAAGCTCAAATCTTTTTGCATTGAAAAGGTTCAGTGCAGCCCCTAGATCCGTGTCTACATTTTTTTTCTTTGAAATCTGTACTATTTTAAACGTTGTTGTTTTGCTTTTAACGCTTTTTTTTTTTTTTTTTTTGACCCTAACTACAAAATATATACATATGCAATTTATTTGTTATTTACTTACAACTTTTGCGGATAAAATTGGCGCAAGACAAATTGTATTAAAAAATTGCTTGTATCTAACTGTATTAAAAAAACTGCTTGTATCTATGGCTAGGGTCGATCGGGGCACGTTTACACAGTGCCCTTTTTCCAAAACGAGTTATAACTGGAGAGCCAACAGTCATATCAGGTTGATGGTACTCCCTAGCCAATATTCTCACAAGTTTTTGAGTATCAGTCGAGCTTCAGTTTAGCATGCGGATAGGAAAATCTGTTTTCTACCAAGTTGAGTAAATTTTGTGTTGAACGTTTTGAAGCTTATTGTGACTAAATAATACACAGTTAAGAACAAATAAATATATAAAAATTGGCAGAATTTTATCCATTTTTGAGAATTGTATTTGTATTGACAGAAAAGTTATTAAATTTTCTTGCACGTTAAAAATAAATCCAAACTTGCCGACGGAGCACGTTTACGCATTTTCATTGGGGCACATTTACGCACGTTCTTACTGTGTCTTACTACTCTGTCTTACTTCTAAACGGGTCTCGGACGCTTTTTTCACTCTGTACTGTTTCAAATGTTTAGTGTTTTCAGGTTTTAGTTTTGAAATTCATCATTTATTTTAAGTAAAAGATTCTTATCTTATAGCTTACAATCATATAGTGTTGTCTTCATGATTGTTCAGATTTAACTTTATACACTATTCAGCCTGTAATACATTTTCTTTATTTTAAAGATGGTAAGACATTGAGTTCAAAACACTATGAGAACCACGTTAGATGCCAAAATAATGAAAGGGCTTATCGATAATCCAAGTATTTTTCTTAGTAGGCCTTCCACATCGTCACATATGTACTACCCCAACCCCAAGTGAGACCATTTGAAAAAGTAGGATCAAAGTTTAAGAACCAGGATAGGAAAAAAAAATAAGGATGCTCAGAATCCTAACTGATACTCCGATTAAAGAAGCCCTCAGACAAGAGCAGTTAGAAGCTACAAAGAAAAAAAAATGGCAGAACAAAACAAAAAGGAGAAATTACTTTAAATTTACAAGTTTCTATTGAAGCAGAAATAGAAGACATCAAAGAAAAAAGTATGAAACCAAAACCTACGACTGGAAAGTACACTCTGTAAAAAGGAAATTACTGAACGATTCTGTTTACGAAGTAGAAAATTGTGCTTGCATCTATTGTTTGAAAGTACAATAAGATGTCTAAATAGAAGACATCAAAGAAAAAAGTATGAAACCAAAACCTACGACTGGAAAGTACACTCTGTAAAAAGGAAATTACTGAACGATTCTGTTCACGAAGTAGAAAATTGTGCTTGCATCTATTGTTTGAAAGTACAGAACCGATCGAAAAAAGGACAAGACAGGGTTCCATGTCTTAGAAGTCAAAACGCAATCCCATGAAAAGTATGTGAAAAGAAACTTTATTTTTGTTAGTAAAATCTAACAGTGATGAAGAAGGTGACTAAATAGATGGGTTGCCCGTGTTCGGGGCAAGTTTACGCAACTGATTTGAACTCAAAAACATTCTTTTTTTTTTTACGTTTTAAAACACAAGCTGAGCAACAATTAAATATACAAATTTGGACTTTATTAACCGCTTCATAAAACCACAATGTCTAAAATTTCCTAGGATCAAACATAAAAATTAGAAAATTCATTGAAAAAAATCCTCGTAAATGTGCCCCGGTCTACCCTAATGAATTTAATACTTTCTAAACATAAATAATCTTTACTATTAACAAAGCTGTAAGTCTCTCAGTCCGGAGGATGTCTGGATGTCTGTGACGCGCATAGCGCCTAGACCGTTCGGCCGATTTTCATGAAATTTGGCACAAAGTTAGTTTGTCGTATGGAGGTGTGCACCTCGAAGCGATTTTTCAAAAATTCGATTTTGTTCTTTTTCTATTTCAATTTTAAGAACAAAAATATCATGAGATGGACGAGTAAATTACGAAATTATCATAACGTGGAACCGTAACATGGGTACAAGCCAATTAGCGAGAAGATTCACCATACATTATTTGAAAATATACAGGCGAACCAAAAGAACTTTTAATTTTTCTATCACGGGCAAAGCCGTGCGGGTATCACTAGTCAAAAATAAAGATATAGGAGCTGCATATTACGGAAAATATTTGATTTGTGACTTTAGCTCAACATACTAAATTGATTTAAAATACCACTCTCAAAAGTACTATTTTGATTAGTTGATACTATTTATGCCCTGATACTTATCCTCTGATTAAAGTTTTGCACACTCGAAAAAGTAAAAATTTAAAAAAACCGCCTGTAGAGTTATAATAAATGTTCTTTTAGTATTGAATAGGGGACTGAAAAATCAAGAAGAGGAGCTACAAATAGCAAGAAAAAAGGGTTTTAGTTCGATGCATAAAAGCATTTAGTTATGTTTTTTTTAAAAAGGACCGCAGCAACAATGTAATGTACGTCACATAACAAAATAGGACATGTCTGAGGCTCACAATGATAGAATATTGTTTAATAGTTAAATCTAAAGATATGGAATCGGACACCATTTCAGAGAAAACAAGATTTGAAGAATGAAAGTTTCCAGAAAATGAAAGAAATATATTTCTGCTGTTTCGTAGGGCTACCGCTGTAAGTCTTTTCTTTCTTTCTTTTTTTTTTTTTTTTCATGCAGCTTCCAGGAATCCAGAAACAGCTTCACAAAATAATGTGGGAGGAATTTCGGGAAATGTGAAGAATATAACAATAATAATTTAAAATAAATAAATATAAAAAAATAAAAAAGTAATGTTAATAAAATAATGAAAAAGCAAATTAAAACACAAAAATTTAAAAAAGTAACTTAAGTAAAAAAAAGTAAATTAAATTTTAAAAAATTAAAAAAGTAATCTAAATAATAAAAAAAGTAAATTAAAAAAATTGTTTTTAAAATATAAAAAAGGGAAAGAGTGTTGAGAGTTCTTTTTTTTTTTGGGGGGGGGGGATTTGTGCCATTTAACTTGGGGGGGATGGGCACCCCTACCGTAATATGAATTCTTGCTACCTCGATACCAGTTTGTATACCGAAACTCTAATTCAGAGCACCCTACTTTCTTTTTCGACATTGGAAAAAATCTACCGCTCTGTCGGCGCAGCACAGCAATAATGGTAATTCTAATCTTTTATGCACAAAGGAACAAAGGTTGTTGAGGAGAAACGTTAAATGCAGAACTACCACGATTGTATCAACCTAATGCCTTTTGAGGGAACCTACCACTATAGTAGTACAGTGATAGAAATGGGAGACTTTATGTGACAGCCACATAAGGCTCCCCATTGAGTGACGGTCACGAAACATCATGGTAAAATCATAGTATTACCTCGATTTAACGATTGTCAAGAAACTGGAAAAATTTATTGTTGAATCAAGGAAATCGTTAATTCGAGAATCGTAGACATTCAATGAAGTCAAATCCGGACCAGTGAAATGTATCCTTAAAACGAGGAAATCGTTAAATCGGGTATAGTTCAATCAAAGTTATACTTTATTTTGTAGCAACTTCCGAAAGTCTTTCGTGACGACGTCAGAAAGCTATGTTGCAGTGACGTCTTCACAACATCACAAAATGACCAGTCATAAATTAATTGTTGCAGTGACGTCTCAGTGAAGACACATGAAGCATGTCACAAATGTGTGACATCTTGATCCCTGTCAATCGTCACAATTATTTCACTTTGTGACTGTGACCATCATGACACACATGGACGTCCCTAACATTTTGCGCTATCAGAGTAAAAACAACTTAAAATTACACCATAGAGTTTTATCATAGTCCCCGTAAAAGAGCAGCAGTTGTGAGCAACTATGCAAAAATATTTGCCCAATGAAAGAAACACTACCTGACGACATCAGAAAGCTTCGTTGCAGTGACGTCTTCACAACGTCTCAAAATTACCAGTCATAAATTAATTAAGTGACGTCTGAGTAAAGACACATGAAACGTGTCAGAAATGTGTCACAACTTGACTCCTGTCAGTCGTCACAATTCTTTCATTTTGTGACTGTGACTTCATGACACCCATGGACGTCCCTAACATTTTGTGCTATAAGGGTAAAAACAACTTTAAATTACGCCACAGTTTTATCATGGTCCCCGAAAAACAGTTGCAGTTGTGAGCAACCATGCAGAAATATTTGCCCAATGAAAGAAACACTACCTGACGACATCAGAAAGCTACGTTGCAGTAACGTCTTAACAACCTCCCAAAATTACCAGTCATAAATTAAGTGACGTCCCAGCAGTAAAGATACATGAAACGTGTCAGAAATGTGTCACAGATCGACTCCTGTCAGTCGTCACAATTCTTTCATTTTGTGACAGTGACTTCATGACACGCAGTGACGTCACTAACATTTTGTGCTATCACGGTTAAAATAACTTTAAATTACATCACAGAGTGTCCACATAGTCCCCGAAAAATAACTGTGATGATGAGCAACCTGCAGAAATATTTGCCCAATGAAAGAAACATTACCTGACGACATCAGAAAGTTTCGTTGCAGTGACGTCTTAACAACCTCCCAAAATTACCAGTCATAAATTAAGTGACGTCCCAGCAGTAAAGATACATGAAACGTGTCAGAAATGTGTCACAGATCGACTCCTGTCAGTCGTCACAATTCTTTCATTTTGTGACAGTGACTTCATGACACGCAGTGACTTCACTAACATTTTGTGCTATCAGGGTTAAAATAACTTTAAATTACATCACAGAGTGTCAACATAGTCCCCGAAAAATAACTGTGATGATAAGCAACCTGCAGAAATATTTGCCCAATGAAAGAAACATTACCTGACAGCATAAGTAGACGAACGACACATTTTTAGAACAAATCGTTTTCCTCCAAAGGACTTTCTCCAACAAATACTTTCACAGCACAATAAGTGAGAAACTAATTTATTATTTCTATTTCTAATCGACCTTTCGCATCACCTGTGACTTGTCATTATGACCCGAAAGATGATAGTTGAAGACAAGAAATCTGTTATTTGTTCCTAGAAATAACCTTCGCGAAGATCCATTTGAGGTAAAGTTTCGACCACAGACGAAGGACGACTTCCGAAGAAAAAGGCTTTATCTTTTATTTTGAAGGTGTTCTGCAAATTAAGACGTGACAAAGAGGAAAATGTTTAATGGTCATTCTTAAATAGCTAAACGAGGTTTATTTTAAGCTTCAGAATCTAAGAATTTACCGATGAAATCGCTGTCTCCGAAGTTACAGTGTTTCGGGAGTATTCTTAGGATGCTGAAATCAAATTCTAATTCAGAAAGTTCGAGTCCCGTGCCTTCATTTATTTAGTTTTTAATGAAATTTATAGTTTTTTTTCAAATTATACATTGTAAAAAATTAAATTGCCGACTTGTCATTTATGGGTTTTTTCAATCAAACTTTCACGCTCACTACTAAAATATAAACACATCTGTATTTGTAACCCAATCTCCTTCGGACTGTAAATGTCTCCCAGGCCAATACTGGTACCGATAAGTAAACGATATCCTGATGAAGCCATTTCGTTCTGTCTCACTCCTCTAAACCTTAACGATACACAAATTCACAAAAATACCATTCAAATCATCAATTGTCACACGGGTTCGTGTCGAATTTGATGACATACAGCCGATTCCGTCGCCAAATTTGGCGAAAAACTGACTTTTGTTTTGCTACATTTGATGAAATATTGCAAAGTGAGTGGAAGCGATGGGGTTGTGCCCCCGATGTGCTTCACCGAAAGCGAGTTTAAAGTTGAACCGCCGCAAACGGCAAGAAGTGGGGTCAAATCGGATTGTGTCGAAGAATTGTGTGAAATCGAGAGGGTGGGGCACAAATAAAGTTGATTCCGGTGGACAAGAGTCATTTCTAGAAACAAGAAACTCAACGAGTCGGGTCCTATCGCAACTCGCGATTGTGAGAAACATAACTTGAATTCAAGACATTAAAATTCATTAATTTTTTTATTTATGTATATTTCTTTATTTATTTTGAACTGAGTTTTTGACCTTCAGACGCGAATGTTTCAAGTCTCACCCTCAAAAAAATAAAAATTAATTTGAATTTTGACATCTTGAATTCAAATTATGTTTTTCGCAATCACTAGCGTGTGTATGTAGGTGTGTGTGTTTGTGTGGGAGGGGGGGTATGTGTATGTGTGTATGTGTTTGTGTGTGTATGTGTAAGTGTCTGTATGTATGCGTGTGTGTATGTGTTTGTGTGTGTGTATGTGTTTGTGTATGTGTGTAGGTGTATGTGTTTGTGTGTGTGTATGTGTTTGTGTATGTGTGTAGGTGTATGTGTTTGTGTGTGTATGTGTTTGTGTATGTGTGTGTAGGTGTATGTGTGTGTATGTTTGTATGGAGATGTGTGTGTACGTGCGTGTATGTATGCGCGTAAGTGTAGGACATGGATGCAACCTGGAGACGGCTTTCGCTATAGGAGCAGCATCGTGAGGAGCCGGTCGACGATGATGGTGCGGAGGGTGGCGGTGGGGAAAATAAAATGATAGCGTGCCAAAAACAGTCAAATAAAAGCAATAAGCAATCGTGATTGCTCAAAAAAAAAAAAAAAAATCATATTATCCTTTTAGAATTGCGGTTCTAGAAAAAGGAAATAGGTAATAAGGGTAAATAACACAAGGCAGTTTTCCAAAGCAAGTTGAACTGAAAAGAAAAACTAATAATCTAAAGAGATTTACGTTTTATTAATATTATATTTCAATTTTCTGTCTGCATAAATGATAAATAGAGGAATTAAATAGTTATGCAATACTGCATTGTACTCGTATATATAATCGGGTGGGCCGAAAAGTAGAGCACTTAGCCTTAGTGCGGAAAATTTGTGACTCCCTTACACTGATTACTGTGCAACATTTCGTGAGTAAAGCCTCCCGCTCTGGCAAGATACTTGAATTTTTGAGATTTTTAGAAAAAATTCAATAAAGAGAAAATTTACAATATACTATAAATTCCGCTAAACTTTATAAATTTCCTGAAATTTGAGTGACACAATACAATAGCGGCTACATACCTAATACGCTACAATACTTTGAATTTTTAGTCACGACAAAGACATCAGACTACCCATTAAACCAGGTCCGTCATTCAAGGGGTTAAGGGGGGAGGGGAGATCAATCCCCCCTACTTTAAAAGACTAATCTTTTTCCATATAAGTGGGCGTAGTTTTGTATTTTACGATACAATTTCGATGCGTTCACGTCCTTTAAGTAAGCCTCTCATTTAAGAAAATCTGAAAACCTTCGTGGTGTTCGTAAAAGATAGGTTTTTCCAAAACATAGAATTTATGGCAACCGCAATACAATTCCAAATGTTTTACTCAATGCTTTTATGGATTTTAATTCATTTTTCTTCTATTTTAGTAATTTAATTAAGTAATAAGAATAAAGAACTATAAATTAATATGCATTAATCAGGTGGTATCGTTCCTCTTACGTAGAATTAAAACATTAAAACACGTAGAATTTTACTTTAATTTGTTTTCATAAAAACACAAATCTCTATGAGACTTTCGCTAAAAAGAGTTAGAGAAGTAAAAAAGATATTGTTAGCGTTGAACATAGCATTTATTTCAAGAAAGGGGGGGGGGGATTTCCAGTAGATTGTGGAGTATTATTCCTCACGAATTTATTATTTAGGATTTTTATATTTTAGCATCAAATAAGCCTTCTTTCCTTTATTATTATTGCTATTGTGAAAAAATAACTTGATTGATACAACAAACCTGCAGAAATGAATGAACATTAGATTTTATCTTCTCTGAGAGAAATTTATGGAATGTCATAATTAATTCTTATACATCAGATTTTAGATGGAACGGGCAAAATGTTAAAAGTTTTGGACACATCATCCTGTCAATCGTGGATGAATTACATACAAGACGCAAGGCACGCTGAAGAGCAAAATCTTGAAACTTTTCAAAGTGGTGGCGCCATCTACTATCGAGCAATAAAGGTAAACACCTTTAGTGGTATGTAATTATTTATTTTTTATGGTTTATTTTAGAAAAATTTTTAAAGTACCATATCCATACACCATACTCAGGGGAGCAGTGCTGCAGTTACAAAAAACGGGGGGAGGGGTGACTCTGCTCCCCAAAATGTTTGATGTTTTGTAGTAAAAGTTATGCAAATGTAAGCTTGCCAGATGTCCCGGTTTTCTGACAAAATTCAAGTGTCCGGCCGGTTTATTTCATGTCCCGGTAAAATATAAGCTCCATTACATTTGACTAAAAGCGTCTAAAAATAATTAACTGGGAAGGATTATCTAAGGTAATTACCCTGTCATTTTCATACATTGACTTGTGAAATTAATATCGGATTAGCTTGTGAGGATTTTTACAACAAGATTAAAAGCAAATACAAGACTTCCTAAAAAATTCTTGACAATGAAAATTATATAAATATTGTTCCAAATTTTTATTCCTCATTCAAAGTGCTTCTTCTCTTTTGTATAACTTGCAAATATTAACATGCAAGAAGTAAAATTTTTAAATTTATCTGCTTGTATCATTTCTTATTACCCTTGTTTAAGGCTCATAATTAGTAAAAATTTACTTATGGTATTGAGAGTGAATTGCCATGTAAATTATTCTAAAAGCCAACCAGGGGTCGTGTAACCTTTTGAATACTCGCGACGCTGGGGTGGAAGGGGAGGGGGGCATTCCGGCGTCCCGGTTGAACATTTCAGAAATGTGGCAAGCCTATGCAAATGTAATGTAAGAAAGGTTTCAGAATTCTTTTCCTTTGGTTAGTCCTATCAAACCCTAAGGAGAGGTCTAGTATTTTTTTTTTCTTTTTTTTTCAGATTTAACATTGTATGGGGGATTTTGGAGATAAGTGCCCCTTTGAAACTCAGAAGAGGGTAAAACTAACCATGCTTCCACATTTTCTCGCTACGCCACTGCATTTCTAAGAGGAATTTAAGCCCTGTAGCAGTGCCGGATCGAGGATCCGGCAGCGGCAGATCCTTGAAAAGGTCCTAGCCAGTGACGGATACCCGGGGGGGGGGGGGGCAAATGTAAATTCGAAATATTTCCGGAAGAAGACCAACAAACCTCTTCCCCCTCAACCCAAATAAATCACAAAAAATTGCGTACAACTATATTTTTACGATTTAAATTCCAAAACTTTTCCTGGGGAGATCTCTCCAATGTCATCAAAGATCATTAAAAATTTTGAATTTTTAGAGCTTCAATTTCAAAAAAATCACAGGGGGGGGGGAGATTCTTTGAATCCCATTCCTTTACCTAATCTTATCAAAGTTACACTACAATTACGTTTTTAAAACTCCAGTTTCAAAAAACTTTCACGGAAGACCAAAACCTAACCGCTCCCTAGCATCACACACACAAAAAAAAAAAAAAAAAAAAGCTATGCTTTTGGAACTTGAATATCAACATATTTCTGGGGGAGAGTTTTTTACCTCATATGCCTTCGCCTATTGTCTTTAACGAGAGCCTTCAATTGCGTTTTTAGGACAATTCCAAAAAAATTGCCGAGCCCTTCCCCCACCATCAATGAACATCGTCTGACATTGCGTTTTTGAAGCTTCAATATCAAAAAGCTGAGGGACAGCTCTTGACCCCATCCCTTCTCTTAATGCTACCATCTTTGGCCAACAATCGCATTTTTTTAGCACCCATTAAAGACATCTAAACTTGCGTTTTTAGAACTTTGACATAGAAAAACAACTAGGGAAAATTCCTGAATCTTATCTTTTTCCTAGCCGCCAAAGATGGCAAACAATTGTATTTCCAAAAACATACCCTTAAATTTCAAAAATTTTCCGGGGCGGATCCTTTAAAACCTCTCTTCCTCCTATTAACCACCAAAGAGCGTTTAGAAATGCGTTCTTAACAAAAATGTTGAGGGGAGAGCCCGCAAACACTCCTACTTATGTGCGAATATTAAACAGCTCAATCATCAAAGAAATCCATAACAATCTTTTCTTTTAATTTTCATTCCTACTCTTTGAATCATACCCATTACTCGAAAAAAAATTATCAGGCTTCAGTTATTAGTTAATAAACAATTTGTTTTAATTAGTCCCCCCCCCCATTTTATGCATTAGAAAATCACCCCCTTCCAAAAGGATTGTCTGCATCCGCCGCTGATCCAAGCAGATCCTTGATGAGCAGCAGGGTCCTTCCCAGAATGCCTACTTCTGGTTGGTCGCAAATTTACCCTACTTCCAGGAATGACAGTGGATGACTCAAGTGACAATTTTGAAAACTATGAAGAAGCTCACCCCCTTCCCCTCCTCCCGTAAAAACTATGTTTTCAAAAATCATTGTAAAATACAATATTTTAAAAGTTCTTTCTTTCTTTTCCTTTTTTTTCTATTTATTTAGTTGTAGTATATGTTGTCAGACTAAAATTGTAGGAAACGGCTAAATAATTCCGGATCACGAACACGCCTGCCTATTTCTGTGTTTTTTCGCTGAAACTAAATGTTGAGTAAAATTGTCTTCGTCTCTGCGGCGGGGATTTAACAAATTGCTTTTGTGAGTGCCTTGAAAACGCACATGATAAATGTTTTATTAAGTTTTGTCTTCTGTGATAAACAAAAATGCCAACAAAGTACATTGTGACGGACCCAAAAATCTAAATCCGCCACTGCTTGGTGCATTGAATTTTTGACCCGTTTCTCATTATTCAGTTTCTGACTTTGAGTGCATGTAGCATGTCAGCATTCTGTTAGCTACCATACGTTTCTACATAATTCTTGCTTTTATCGTGTGCCTGTCCTTGCGCAGATTTTAAAAGAAAAATTTTAATGTGAATCACCTTGTATAGGACAGGGCTCGTAAATGGCGCAAGAAGCAATTGCACAAACTAGAACTAAGTTGTTGCTATTATTTTTATAGAAATTCTTCCTCTACCCCATAGGATATACTACCAGGTGAAGAACTAATGGTCTGGTATGGAAACAATTTCCAACAAGAATTCGGAGTTCCATGTTTCCAATCATGCTCAGATATGAAGACTATGAATAATTCAACTGCTTTTGGTAAGCTAAAAAATAGTAACAGAATCTCTACATAGTATAAAAGGAAGTCTCTAAAAAGCGTTTGTTTGTTTGAACGCACAAAACTCGAGAACTACCCGGCCGATTTCGCTGAAATTTGCCTATCTTTCTTTTAGCACCAGAAAGGTTTGCAGAACAGTTCGAAAAAAATTCGACAAGTAGTTCTTTATATAATTCCAATTTAGGTCCAATTTTAACATAAATTCCCGAATATGGGGGTGAAAAACTATTTGCACATATTAATATTGCATATCGTTGGAAAGGGTAGAATTTTCCGCGTTCTACGCAATTTGTTTCGATGCTCAAACTTAATTACGGCGGGAGTTATTTGCGTTTTTAGCTGGATTTTTTTTTTGGCTTAGCTGAAATTTTGGCACTACTTTATGAATAAAAAGTGAAGGAAGTGTCCAACAGATCTTTTTTGGATACCGTTAGAAAAAGCAACATTTTTTACTCCCGATATATCTCGACCCATGGTCGAAAAACTGAGCTTCTAACGAGTTGATGTGTGCATCACATGACTTCCTTTTACTCCAATTTAATGTATTTTCCCCATTATTGGCATTCTTAATGTGATCCAATAGTTTACTCTCTAAATATCACCAACAGTGGCCAAATTGAAACCAGATTGAAAAAAAATAAAATAAAAATAACCTAATTTGTCGCCAACTTGGTTACGAAACCTGGAGACCAAAATACTGGCGATAAATCGCCAAGTGTCCGCCAAATTATAGCACCACTTGAGTTTACATCGAAATTAACAATTTTTTACCCCAAAAAGAGGCAAAAGACCCCTTTAGAAACACCCAAATGCAACCAAAAGGGGAGATGCACAACTAGACCTCACTAGGAGTCTACGTACCGAATTTCAACTTTCTAGAACATACCGTTCTTGAGTTATGCGACATTCATACAGACGTCACGAGAAAACGCGTTGTAATTAACTCGGGAATCGTCAAAATGGATATGTCGCGTGTCTATACGTCCTTAGGCACTTATCCACGTGTGGTCGGGTTGAAAAAAAAAAAAAAAAAACTTAACCTTCATTCAGGGGTGAGCAAAATGGAAATTAAGGGCAATTTTTGAGTGAAATTTTTTTCGCGAATACAATACTTCATTTTTGTAAAAGGAAGTAAAACGAGCTGATGTGTGCATCACATGATTTCCTTTTACTCCAATTTAATGTCATTTCCCCATTATTGGCAATTTTAATGTGATTCAATTGTTTACTCTCTAAATATCACCAATAGTGGCTAATTGAAACTGAATTATAAAAATAAAAAAATCGCCAAGTTGGCGAAAAAACTTGGCGATCAAAAGACTGGCGATATATTGCCAAGTGTCCGACAATTTATAACACCACGTGAGTTAACATCGAAATTAACGATGATTTTACCCCAAAAACGAGCGAAAGACCCCCTTAGGAACATCCAAATGCAACCAAAAAGGAAAGTGCACAACTAGACCCCACTAGGAGTCTACGTACCAAATTTCAATTTTCTAGGACATACCGTTTTTGAGTTATGCGAGATATATACACACATACATACGGACGTCACGAGAAAATTCGTAGTAATTAACTCGGGGGTTGTCAAAATTGATATTTCGGGTGTCTGTAGGTTCCCAGGCATATATCCACGTGTGGTCGGGTCGGAAAAAACAAAAAAAAAAAAAAAAATCAACATTCATTCGGGCGTGAGAAAAATGGAAATTGAGTTAAGGCTGGTTTTTGAGTGAAATTTTTTTCGCGAATACAATTCTTTTTTTTTTAGACCCGACCACACGTGCATATATGCCTAAGAACGTATAGCCGTCCGAAACCTCCTTTTCGACAATTCCCGCGTTAATTACAACGAGTTTTCTCGTGACGTGTGTATGTAGCATAACTCAAGAACGGTATGTGCTGGAAAGTTGAAATTTGGTACGTAGACTCCTAGTGGGGTCTAATATTGCAACTCACGTTTTGGTTGCATTCGGGTGTTTCTATAGGGGTCTTTTGCACTTTGTTTGGGGGGGGGGGGGGAATCATTGTTAATTTCGATGCAAACTCAAGTGGTGTTATAATTTGGCGGACACTTGACGATATATAGCCAGTCTTTTGGTAGCCAACTTAGCGACTTTTTTTTTTTATTAATCTGGTTTTTATTTGGCCACTGTTGGTGATTTGATTTTAGATTAACTGTTGAATCACATTAAAATTGCCAATGTTGGAGAAATAACATTAAATTGGTGCAAAAGGAAGTCATGTGATGCACACATCAGCTCGTTTACCTCTTTGTAAGAACAAAAAAGTCATTATAAATAACTGAACTGATCTTTTAACTGCTAACAAAAATTTTCTAACGAGCATGCAATTTGTCGAGTAAGTCTATCAATTTCAGCGATTAAAATAAACACTGAAATTAATACAATGAGTAAAAAAATAATAATAACATGGAGCTAGAAAATATTTTTATTTTCCGAACATTTAGTTTTAAATTAATTTTTTTAAAGGTCAGATTTCTAAAACAAGATGTTTCATCGTGTGACGTCACTAGTGAAAACAGTCATCTTGAACCGGAGCGCAAGTGTCTTTTCTGGTAGGATATCGTCTTTTAATGATTTTGCACTGCACGAAATTATTAGCCTGACGAGAATTGAAAGGAAATAAAATATTCATTTAGCGAAGTCCTGAAGCTTGATTCTGGTAACCAGTGACTGGCTCACTTGTGACGTCAGCAGCGAAAATGAAAACTAGAACTCCTATAACTGCGGAGGCCGACGCATCCGCCATTTTGGAGCAAGCGTAAAACAGGGAAAGCTACCTTTATTGGCAATCATTCGCCAAACAGGGAACGAGAGAGTCGGAGAGCGAAGGTGAGCATTGGCGAAATTTTGGAAACAGTTGGCGTCGCTTCCAGGCTGCCGGTCACTTCGTGGACTATTATTTATCCATTTCTTTTTTCTTTCTGCATCTGCTGGAAATCTAAAGGGCTGAAATCCTTCTTTGGAGCTGTTTACACAATTAACAGCCGAACAACCACCTATTTGACTTATTTTAACACATGCTAAAGAAATGTAAACATCAGCAGCAATGCTATTGCTACGAAGCACTGGATCAAGTTTGCTCCTAAATGGCGGATGCGTCGGCCCTCCACTATAAGGGCCTTAATGAAAACGACCGAATGTTTTGTAAGATATTTTTTGAGAGAGAAAATAAGTCGAAATTAAGAAAAAAAGAGTAGCTCAATCTATGTTTTCGAAGATCATCTTTCAGAAAAAAATATTTTTTAAAAATGGGAAACATTCTAATTGTGACCACAGGTGGGGGAATTATGAACAATTACGCGTTGTAATTTCTATCAACGTATTTTGATTGAGCAACAATGCTTTGGTTATTTTTCTGTAACCTCCCTTTATTTTATTGCGATTGTTTGCTTTCATAAAATTGTTGAATTTCACGGTTGCAGTTTCAGATTTACTAGAATCAATGTCAGATGAAGAAAGAAAAAAAGCCACGTGTGTCCTTTGCAAGAAGGGATTCAACTCCCGAAGTAATCTTCGTTCTCACATGCGGACGCACACCCTGCATAAACCATTCGAATGTTCCATCTGCTCCAGGAAATTCAGCCAATCATCAACCCTTCGGAATCACATGAGACTACATACAGGTACGTTCAAACAGCAGGCTGTGGTCTTAAACCCTGAACCCGATTGTTGTCCGCTGTGTTGATTTTAATTAACCGCCCAACGATTTAGTTTCAATGCAATTCGGTAATCACTTGTGCATCAAATGGAACTTATTGCGTTTCAATGTAATACAGATTTACAGAAGAAATTGGAAAACTTTGAACTAAAGGTGTAACTTTTAAGCATTCATTATAACTTTTAAGCATTAAGATGTCATGGGGGACCTATTCTCCAAAATGAAAAATGTTAGGTCAAAACCGAGTGTTTCTCACACTCATCTAGAGAATTCTCATCGATTTGCTTCATCACACATAAAAAGTCAATCTTGACAGATTAGTAAAAAAATATCAGATTGCCAATTGAGCAAAAAAATCCTACAATGTTTGTTAATTTTAATTTAGTTTTGTGCTTTGAAAGAAGTTTCAGTATTTTGTCTATCATAAGTTCAGTTGGTATGAATAGGTCGATCTTCCCATCCTTTTTTTTGGAAGATAAAATTTTTTATGCATTCATGAACTCAAAGCATAATCCAATTTTTCGTATTACTTTTCTTTTAAAATTATTTCAGATTACACTTCGAGGATTTAGCTGATCAACCTGCGACCCAATCTCCTTAAGCTTCTAAACAGATTGTGCGATTATCTGTCTATATCAACCTCATAGCCATAAATAGGGTACTTCTATTTGCACCCTAGTCAGGAGGACAAGGAAACATGATTTCTTTCGGTAATAAACAGTTCTTTTCACACCCAGTTACTCAGAGTAGTCTAGGACGCAGTGCACAAAATTTTGTGACTCAATTGATAAAAAAGGAAGGGAAAGATCCAAAGTTGAAAGAACGTTTCATTTTACCCCAACAGCAGCCTGATCTGCATAACCGCAAAAAAAAAAACACTAGAACTTTATTAACATTCCAATATACACTGCTGGTTTCTTGGGAATTGGCATTAGATTTTCTTCCAGGGGGACCCAAAATTTATAGATCCGAGCCTGCCCAACGGGCTCTATTAATTCCGCGGACACTTTGTGGCACCAATTTTCGGAATCCTACACTAAGAAATTGCACCTACAGTGGCTCCCAAAAGTGTTTGTATACTCTGAAATTTTTTAGTAAAACCAAAATTACACAAACCTGAATTCAAAGTCCAATATTTTCTCACATCATTCTTAATACAACTCAGTAAATTTTTCAAAATATTGATGGATCTTCTTTTTGAAATGGATCAAAAAACGAAGAGACAGAAATAATACGCCACAAAAGTTATCGTACTCTCTAATATTTCCGAATAAATTCATGATTAAAATTATTGTGTCGTTTTTTTTATAAAGTCTTAAAAATCATCTGGCTTTAATTTTTTGTTTATTTATTCCTTAATATTGTGCTTATTATTTTAAAATGGCTGCTATTGATAAAAACCAAACACCATTCAAAATTTGAATTTTTTCATCACAGTAGCGGTAAATTGGTTCGAAAAGTCTCTAAATTAGTCAATTTATTCCATTACATTTTCTTGTTCGTGCAAAAAAAAAAAGAAAGCTTACGCTTTTCACATACGTGCCAACTTTTGAAGAAAAAAAAAAGGAGATTCCACTAGAGGTATATAGGTGATTCACCAGCGACATATCACAACAAAATTAGTAAAATATGCTTTTAAATATCATAAATACTTAATTTAAAGTGAAATGGGGATTTTTTGCAGATCTAAGCTAATTGGTAGCAGCAAGAAGAAAAAAAAATACTGCAAAATAAAAACCAAATAATGAGTGAATTTGCCTAAAGTTTCACATCCCATAGTCTGTACCAAAAAAGTCGCTACAAAAATTTAATGGCTAATATCAAAAAAAAAAAAAAAAATCAATATTTTAATGAAAATAAAATATAAAATGAGTAGGTATGGGATAGCACATGTCAAAATATCTTTAAACTTTCAAAATAATTGAAAAATTTTCAAGATACAAAGGGATTGAAATCTGCTGCAATTTTTGGCAACGCACGTTTTGTTGAACATGCAATATGGAAAGCTTCCAAAAATAAATTTTTACTAAATGCGTTATTAATCGTAATTTTTTTTTTCCCCTGATCTTGGTGGATAACAAGAAAAGGGCGCTATCATTAAGAATCTGAAACTTTTTATGATTGAAAAAACTGCAAAAACGGGAGAAAATAGTAAAAAATGGGAAATCGGGAGATGGAAGCAAAAATCGGGAGTCTCCCGTTAAAAACAGTAGAGTTGGCAAGTATGTTTTCATCACAAAACCAATGTTAATAAGCTCAAAACGTTTGGGAATTGCAACTTACTTACAGATAAAAATGAATTTAACATTTTTGGTTAAATTGTTGTATAATTGTAAATAGAAGAAAAAATTAGGAACTTAATCTTAAAACTTAGTTGGATCAGTTTATCAGGACGGTGATTTTACATATCAGCATCAGGACTTGGTAGTTTGGAATTCTTTGATGATATTAATGAATCATACTGTTCATTTAAATATTTTAAAAAACAATCAAAACCCTCAATCTCCAGATTTGAACTTAATGTAACATATTCAGAGATATCTGAAGGCTCGATTACGAAAATACGGCCTTGAAATGAAAATAGAGTTAAAAACAGTAAGACTTAAAAGTGGTTGAACAACTTACTCACAAATTATGCAAAAATAAAGAAAGAAAAAAGAATGAAATGTATTCCTAGATGTTAAAAAGAATTTGTTGATACTGCATGATATTCTACTAAATGACTTAATAAAAAGTTTGGCTATTGTTGCAAGTTTATGAAGAAAACTATTTATCACAGTAAAACAACCAATCTACCAGCTCTTTTATTTGGCAAGCTGTGGGAGATTAGTATTAGCCTAAGTGCAAATTCATCATGTTATCATAATGCCCAGGGCTGCAGAGTCGATAGAAAAATGGCAGACTCTGACTCCTGGAGTTTGAAACGTCCACAAAGCCGGCTTTTTTCATTTATTAATTTTAATTTTTCAACCCCTACCCCCATCATGAGGAGGGAGGGGGGGACCTATTCCCATAGATTGAAATGCTAATTCTTAATAAAATTTTCATACTTTGTAGTAAACATGAAATGCATGCCAATGTTAGAAATTCAATAAAATCGATTTTTCCAATAGTTACTATTTTAAAAGTAAGACTACTTAAAAATCTCATTTAAAAAAAAAAAAAAGTTGAAATGGATTAATTTGCTTCCCTTTAATGTTCAACAAATAGATGACCAAATGGTGTGCTGTCAATTTTCAGAAGTGTAACTTGAGCGATAAAAAGTTTTTTGCTACTTAGGCAAAAAGCCTATTCCTTCTTTTCAAAAAGCCTCGGGTGACAGCTAAAGGTAATTTCAGTTGTGAATCAGCTAGAGGGTGTGCGACTCGAACCATATGAAACCAGTAACGTCACCAAAGTCTATATTGAACTTGGTCATTTTAATTGGTTGGTTCTATAGGATTTTATGGTGCAACAGCGTTAATAGGCCATACAGCACCACATTGTAATAGGTGTGAAAACACCATAACAGTTGATATTAGTCATTCATTACAGTATTGAATCTTTTCTTTTTCAGGGGAAAAGCCTTATAAATGCAGCAAATGTGGAAGTGCCTACTCACAATTAGCTGGTCTGAGAGCCCACCAAAAAAGTTCTCAACATCGCCCTAAAATTAAAACTGATGACGAGTAGCAGTAAATAAATTCTTAAAAGATTTTTATTCAACTTGTTGATGCCTCACTCGTTTATTAAAAAAAAAATTATAAAATGAAAATAAAATATTTTAGCGATTCAGTACTCTACTTCCTGATACAGACATCCACACCCAGGGTTGGTATTTTTTCTCCGGGACAGCGGAAAAGAACATGGAAAAATGGAAACCCAATCACAAGAAAAAAGTTTAGTGAGTTCTGTTAACAAATAGTAATCACATCAAAAACAATTTTAAAAAAACCTTTTAACTCTTCCCTACAAAAAAGAAGGCTTCACACATCCTAAACCCAAAAACCCTCACCCTTTAAAATATGATATCTAGTTTTCCCCGCCATGTAACTGCCAAACTACCATTGCCTGTTTTCCTCTTTCATCACTACCTTTACGAGAACCTGCCTCCATCATCAACTTCTCACCAGTGAGGATAGATCCTTTAAATAGTTTTAAATCCTGTTTAACAGGTAGCTTTTTGCTCACAAAAGCTACCTCACTTCACAAAGCTTCCCGCCAAACAGCATTGCAAATAATTTTAAGGATCTATCCTCACTGGTGGATGATGGGGGCAGGTTTTCACGAAACTAGTTGTGATGAAAAAGGAAAACAGCGAGGACGGTAGTCAGGCAGATACTTGGCGGAAAAACTGAATATAACTTTTTAAGGCTGAGGGTTTTGGGGTTTAAGATTATAAAGGCCTTTTTTGTGGGGAAGAGTTAAACATTGTATTTGCTGTAAAAGAAATAAATCATCAGCAAGTTTATTACAAGAACCCCATAAAATTAATATTTTGCAAGATCTCATCTGAAGATAATAGAAATCAAAGGCAACACCAAGTTTCTATATGTGGTTAAAACCTTTTTTGCTTTCTTGCCATTGAGTTCACTTAATACAATTCATAAAAAAGTGTCACTATAATAGTTGCAAAATATCTAGAAAAAATGAATTCAGTTACAAAAGTTTGAAATAAGCTTTAATGAAATTATGCCTTTACAGCATATTTCCTTTGTGGCCATGATCGCATCTTCTTCAATTCTTTAGGGGTCTTTAAATTTTTTTGATGAGGTGTAAGTTCCCTACGCATTGCCCTGGTCTTTTTCGGCCTAAGATCAGTGGGCTTGTACTTCTTATTCTTGAATGCTTTCTTTAAATTTTCCTTTGTGTTCTGGTTGATTACTGTCAAAACTCTGGCAATAGACTTCCGCACGATATATCTAGAAAACAAGACATAGTACTTAATTAGGAAATGATAGAGTGGATAATATTTAAGTGAATTAAATACAGTTCTTTATCAGTTCCAATTCATGAAAGAACTACTAAATGTATGAAATTGAAGTCACTTGAAATTACTATCATATTTTACAACTACTAAAAAGAAATAACATTACTTATCAGGAGATGAAGAGTTCATCAGATTTCTTCAGGAGAACGAAAGTGTGAGACATCATTTGAGCGGTAACAGTAGGATTAAATATATAAATAAAATAATTGTAAAGCAGCCAGATAAATGTGTCATCAGGTAACTAAAATCATCATATCTCATTCAGGAGAACGAAAGTATTTAACATCATCTGGCACGTTATTGGCAAAAGCAGGTGAAACAATGGTCTTGCACAGCGTCTGACAAAGGCAGATTGATTTATGATGCGGGATATAACTTGGATGGTATATAAATTTTTTTTTGGCACCTAAGTTTTTGTTTGATTCATGTCAGGCATGTGCGATCCAGTAATATTGACTTACGACAACAAAAGCAAAAGTGCCATCAGGTAACTGAAATCTTCAAACTTCTTCAGGAGAACGAAAGTATTTAACATCATGTGACAGAGTTTGTTGGTAAGATTTTGGGGATGGTAAACTGATCAACAGAAGTAAAATCTATCTGTATCAACCCTCAAAACTGAAAGCATTTGTTGGTACAATAATAAATCACTCACTGCCAATGTAAGAAGGAGTAAATAATAAAATGTGGCAGAAGTGATGTAGGGGGGGATCTAAATAGGGAATATGGATTTGCAAGTTCTTATCAGTTATATGATGTCATCAAATATATTTCAGGAGAACGAAAGTATTTAGCATCATTTGACACTTGCATGAACCTAACACAAAATAGCCGTTAATTGCAGACAGTATATTTACATACTTGCATAAGGATATTACTATAAAAAAAATTCTTATCTTTGAAAGAGTTGCTATAGAGCTTTGTGCAACTAAAGTAAAAATTAAATAGCCTAACAATACTGTTAAAAATTTAAAGGAAAAAAAATCAAGATCCAAGTGTTAAAATATTTCAAGACTGGGGAAAAAAAGCTACAGGGTGTTACAACAAAGGCATTAAAATTAGCAAGTGCTAGTCAGTCATATGATGTCATCAATAATATTTCAGGAGAACGAAAGTATTTAGCATCATTTGACACTTGCATTAATTTACAGAAAACAAACTTCAATTGCAGAAATTATTTCTACACATACTTGTATTAACAATAAAAATACTTGTATTTAACGTTAAAAACACTTAACGCAGAATTATGCTTTGAAACAGAGCACAGCCAAAGCAAAATTTAACTGATTCGAATATTTCCTATTTGTTAATTTGACATTTAAAATACAGGTTCTTAACTGTCAAATAAAGGCAAATTAGAAGGGTGGCTTTTCTCATAATCTGCCTTATTTGCAGTCATCACAGTTTTCATATTAGTTTCTTTTAATCATAGAAAAGCACAATGCAAATAGAGCTAATTTATCAGTATAATTTTTATTAGTAATTAAATAAGAAATTCAGTATGTTTATTTTCAGCTGCATCCGAACTTGAGAACAAACAGTTTCTGTCTTATCCCCTTCAATCTCTGGGAATTTGTGCCATTTATTTCTTGTGTCCACCGGCCACTACATCAAACGGTAGAAGAATCAAAAACATCGCAATCTCGTCTTTTTTACCCCGCAGACACATGCGCACTTAGAACAGTGTGGGAAATGAGTATTTCATTACGAGGGGCACAACTGCTCCTGTAATTCTGATTTTGTAGAGCAATTTTAGGAATTTTTTATTAATTACATTTTCAACAAGAAAACAAATTTTAAGAAATGTTAAATGTGTACATTCTAATAGTTTTGAACAATGACTTCAGTTTCAAACTTTTATGGCTTTTCTGTTACAAAATTGAAGATTTGATGCAAATTGGTATTCTACAAATCAAATAATTAGGGTATGAAAATGTTTAAAAAGTCTACACCATTAAAAAATTTAAATCACTTATTTTTTTCATAAAGATTGTCATTTGAAATCATTAAGTACACTGCAGCGACATTTAGCTTTGCCATTTACATTTAAAACATTTAGTTTTCTACTCGCATTATGAAATTTATGATATTGTATCGGGCTCAATACGTTTTGAATCACTCACTGAGATGCAAAACTAATTTCTTATGTGGTCATTCCCACTTTTCAAATTTAAGTTTATGAGCAGAGATTGAGATCATGTGAGACAATATGTTGACCAATGTGTGTAAGAAACACTACAAATTAAAAAACAAAGCTTTTATGGACTACATTTTTACCATCATTAAATTATCAAAGCAAATTTACAGTCCCTTCATTTAACAGTAGTCCTCATAGTTTATCAGGCCACTACTTTCATGCATAATCATTGGGATTCAAATATAGAAAATTTCAGAAGACATTTTGGAATTTCCTGCAGAATAAATAAGACAAACAATAAGCAACAAAAAACAGTAGTAGTATATTATTTCTTAAAAAGAAACTGAAATTATAATTGTATATCAAGAATTCAAGTCCCCTCATTCAAAAGTAGTCCTCATAGTTTATCAGGCCACTACTTTCATACATAATCATCGGGATTAAAAATTATTTCCAAAGGCTTTCCTAAAATCTGTAAGAAACACTACAAATTAAAAAACAAAGCTTTTATGGACTAAATTTTTACCATCATTAAATTATCAAAGCAAATTTAGTCCCTTCATTTAACAGTAGTCCTCATAGTTTATCAGGCCACTACTTTCATGCATAATCATTGGGATTCAAATATAGAAAATTTCAGAAGACATTTTGGAATTTCCTGCAGAATAAGACAAACAATAAGCAACAAAAAACAGTAGTAGTATATTATTTCTTAAAAAGAAACTGAAATTATAATTGTATATCAAGAATTCAAGTCCCCTCATTCAAAAGTAGTCCTCATAGTTTATCAGGCCACTACTTTCATACATAATCATCGGGATTAAAAATTATTTCCAAAGGCTTTCCTAAAATCTGTAAGAAACACTACAAATTAAAAAACAAAGCTTTTATGGACTAAATTTTTACCATCATTAAATTATCAAAGCAAATTTAGTCCCTTCATTTAACAGTAGCCCTCATAGTTTATCAGGCCACTACTTTCATGCATAATCATTGGGATTCAAATATAGAAAATTTCAGAAGACATTTTGGAATTTCCTGCAGAATAAGAAACAATAAACAACAAGAAACAGTAGTAGTATATTATTTCTTAAAAAGAAACCGAAATTATAATTGTATATCAAGAATTCAAGTCCCCTCATTCAAAAGTAGTCCTCATAGTTTATCAGGCCACTACTTTCATGCATAATCATTGGGATTCAAATATAGAAAATTTCTAAAGGTACCATAAAATTTAGATGGAACACTAAAATGCTAAAAAAAAAAGATTTATATTTAGCACATTTTTGCAATCAAACTTATTAAAGAAATGGTTAAATAGTCCCTTCATTTAACAGCTGTCCTCAGTTGATCAGGCCACTACTTTCAAACTTAATCATTGGGATTTAAATAAAACTATGATGTGTTCCTAAAATCTGAAGGAAAAAAAAAACTTAATATAAATTCAAAAGCTTAAAATCGAACATTTAATTACTTTTAATAGAAAATGATTACATTTAGCCCCTTCATTTAACAGCAGTCCTCACAGTTCATCAGACCACTACTTTCAAACATAATCATTAGGGAAGTAAATACAACAAGGGTGCCCATATGCAAAACTTTAAGGGAGGGGGGGGGGGGGGGCTCAGATATTTTCCCAATGGTTTAGCAGGATATTTTCCCCATAGAAACAGATTTATGTACATATTAGAGTTATTCAAATTTGACATTTTTAATAACTTATTCATTAATTGCTGGAGAAGACCTGTTATTACAATTTTGCAAAAAAAAATAGTACTAAAGCAAGGTAGTTCCAATTTCAAATGGGGGGGGGCTAGAGCCCTCACTTGCACCCCTCCCCCACATTGGCACCATTGAAATACAATGTAAACAAGCATACTTTCAAAAATTTATACAAGTTTTGAGATACTAAGGAACCTAGTTTTTCGTAAATTGTAAAAAGGTTGTGAGCCATGTTAAGATTCATAGGCATTCTTACAATTAAGGGTAGGCTAGATGTGAATCAAAACATTCAGATGAGCTATGACCTTAAAATGCTCAGATCTTCTTAGAGGGTATAAATTTTAATCATGATGTGATCATGTATAGAAGCATCATCATAGCATATTGATATTTTCCAACATCAGGGGAATACATGCAAATCTTTGTAAAAATGCTAGCTCTTCTCCCCAAAGCAGAATACTTAGTGATGTTCTGCATTGTAAAACCATTTGACTGATTTAAGTTCTTTTTTTTTTTGAATATAAATCAAATATGTAGCAATAGATAAGCATTTTTGAAGAAATTTGGTTAGTAACGCCCCAGCATTGAGATGCATAATTGAACACTATTATTGGTCTTGACCATTGCATAATTGTAACTCATATTCCTGAATTTCATTTAAACACCTCTATGGTATACTCCACACATCAGATCAGGCTTTTCTCATAATCTGCCTTATAAGCTGTCATCACAGTTATTCATTGCACAATTTAATCATAGAAAAGCCAAATATCATAGCTGCTATTGTTGAAAACTTAAGACTAGAGAGACATGCGTGTAAAATTTTGAAAATCTTCACAAATAAATTTAATAATAAAAATTTGAGCATGAAAGGGATTTTTAAAATAGCAGTAGGGATTTTGTAAATTAAATGCCTATAGGACTCAAAATTCTGTTTGAAAATCCAGCGTTAGCGTATATTGAGGTGATTTGAGATTAACAGCAGCGAAAATTTAGAACGGCAACAGAAAATATTACTGCTTTTCTTTCAATACATTTCAGATTTTTAGAAAGCATACAAAATATTTTTGGAGAATCTTTTAGGTTCCACAGAAATGCATAGCAGGGGTCTATATAGGCTGAAATTGGGTCCACTTTGCGGCCCCTTCACAAAATTCCGCATCGTAAAAGCGGCCCCATTCACAATATGGCAGATACCATGCAATTAAAATTTTTTTTGAATGCATCACTTTTTAAGACCTTGGATTAAATCTAAGAATTTTAAGCATCTTTTTTTATATATTACGTCATTTGCTCTTATTCTCGTTAGGGCTTTTTCAATGAAGTATGACGACTAAAAATGCTCTGAAATTACGTTTATACAGAAAAAAATGCTATAAAAATTTCTTTTTCACGAAAATAAAGAAAACCTACGAATATTTTGCTTTTTCACAAAAGGCGGACCTAAAGAATAAAACCTGGATCGGCCCCGGCATAGCATCTAAAGTTTTAGAAACTGAAAAAAAACCCCTCCTGTATGAAACGATTTTGATGTAAGCAACCTTAAAAAATAAACAGAAATTCTTTCTTGCAGAAAAAGAGTATATCTGATAATTCAATTACTCAGATCTTCTTAGAGGGTAAAACAATCATGTATCATTTATAAAAGCATCATCATAGCATTGAATTATATTTAATAAATTTAAATTGATTTACTGACTTGCATTTAGTTTCAAAACCAAATCTATCATTTTTAAGAGCTTTTTTTCCTTTTGATATTTCATACCTGGTGTAAACTATGTTATGAAGCCATTTGTTGCACATAAAGCTGAATTCATCGCTAAAAAAATTTGGAGGGGGGGGGGGGGGCCTAAATCTGTGTATATTTTTCATTCTTCCATACCTTTTGTTTTCAAAAAATGAATAGAGCTGCTTTTTTGTCTCACTACAAAATACTCAGGCTTTTCTCTCATAATCTGCCTTATATGCTGTCTTCAGAAATTCAGAACTTAATTTAATCACAGAAAAAGCCATTACATCCCCGAATTGAAAAATAAATCACTCTTCTGCAAAATAAGAGAAAAAATCCTAAATACAATTTAAAACTGTCTGAGAGTCGATTGCGGCGAACAGTAAAAATATCAAGTTGAAAACAAGTTGCGTACCACTAACATACAAGCATGTTTTTAAAATTATATTTGCTCCCTTTTCATCAAAAAATATGATGGGTTTTTAGTTTTTAAAAAGAATTAATGAATATTCTATCACCTTTTAAAATAATTAGCATCCTATAACTATGTAACATGATATAAATCATTACATTTGAATCAAAGGAGTCTTGGTATTAAACAATGCTTATAAACTAAATGTAACGAGAGGCAGTACATCTGTAAATTCAATTACTCAGATCTTCTTAGAGGGTTAAACAATCATGAATCATTTTTTAAGGAATCATCATAGCATTGAATTATATTTAATCATGATGCACTCGTTTGTAGAAGTCAAGAAATTCTAAACATGGCAATCATACCCGAAGTGATTATTAGTTACTTAGCCCAAAACAGGGGAAGGATAGTTTTCTACTCACAAAGGAATAAACAAATAAAACTTTGCACATTCTAAAACATAATTTTTTTACCACTTATACACATAAAAAATGCATTTTGGAAAGTGAATAAATAGAGATTTTTTCTCAAAAAATAAATGAAGTTGGCATGAAACTGCATTTTAGCAGATAAGATTCACTTTTCAAGGAAACAATCAGATTTGAATTTTGACATCTTGAATTCAAATATTGTTCTCAACAACCATGCATGGAGATAGGATGCCACTCATTAGGTTTTTTCTTTCTACAAATGTTTACTATCCTCCAGAATCTACTCTTCTCTTTCTTTTTAACCTGACACTCTTGTGCATTACTTAAATCCTCTTAGACAGAAACAAAATCCAGCACACAACAAACCTTCTCTTAATGGATGGTGGCATGTGTATGTAAGACATAGACCACAGAAACGATCAAGGACAATGAAACCCTATCCCAGACAGTTCTATCTGGTCTAAAAAAATAAAAGTTGTCTGAGGGAAAAAAAAGTTGTCAGCAGGGAAAAAAAAGTTGTCAGCAGAGAAAAAAAAGCTGTCTGCAACTATCAGACATTTATTTGCATGAACTGCTGCTGATGCAGGGAGAAAATGATGGCCACCTGCCCCCATAACACCAAAACAATCTTTTTTAAATTGTTTACTGAAATAGCAAATCTGAAATCAAAATAAAAAATAAGGCATAATTTTCTTTGTACAAAAAAAAACATGTCAGCGAATTGAAATGTGAAGCATCTGATATGAGAATCTAACTTTTACTCTTATTTTTTCAAGTTAACTTTGCATTATATGGAGGCAAATAAATGAAGTCTATTAAAACCATCATTTCAAGATTCTGAAACGAAATGCAGTTTTTTTTACGAAATTCAGTTTTTTACGAGTCAAAAATTTAAATGCTGAATAGATGGTTTTAATTCTAGTTTCCCTGCAACTGTGTCGATAGATATTAATGATATGCGTGAAATGCACCGCCAGCTCAGTCATTTCCAGCCGAGGACTGCAGTTTCGTGCTTATTAGCACTCATCAGCCCAGCATAGGAAAGTGACTGAGCTGGAAATGGAAAAACCTCTTAAGGAAGCCAAACAAACTGGTAGCTAATATAGAATCTGCTAATTCTATATTAGCTACCAGTTTGTTTCGCACTCTTGGCTTCCTTAAGAGGTTTTCCATCTCCAGCTCAGTCACATTCCTATGCCGGGCTGATGAGTGCTAATAAGCACGAAACTGCAGTCCAAGGCTGGAAATGACAGAGCGGGCGGTGTATTTCACTTATTTCTGCTTTACCCCTGGCTAATGGGCGGTAATTTACTGAATATTAATGATATGTTTATCATAGGCTTCTAAAATGCAATTCTAAAATAATTTAAAAAAAAATTCTTTTATGAGCGGTTCTTATACTTTTGGAGCCTTCTCTTTGAAAATTGCAATCTCATGGCATCCGCTTCGAGCATCGGATTTTACGAATTTTTTATGTGAGCCGTTCTCAAAAGGTGGGAGCAAACACAGACCTCAACTTTGAAGCTTCAACACCAAATAACTTTCATTTTAATTAACTCAAAAATTTTTGAGTTAAACTATAATACTGTATAGAGACAAGAATTGACATAAATTATGGAAAAAATGATCTTCAAATGCCCTTAAAAAAATATTTTCTTTGCTAAAAGGCACAATTTTGGACATACCAAAACGTTAACTGAGCAAATGTACCATTGAAAAAAATTTTTTTAAAATTATTTCCATATGTTTCAAAAAAAAAAAAAAAAAAATTAAAGGTATGAATCTTACACTGAATAACTGTTTGTTAATATTTTACACAAATAACAAAAGTAAAGATAGATTATTTACTTCGTAAACGATTTTAGAAAAACGTATGTTTGAAATTTGATGTATGTCCAAAAGTTACGATCTTTACAATGCTATTATTTGAGAACTAAGTATATGATGTTTTCATTTTAAAGGTATTTATCGATCCTCAGAATCAATTTTTAATTGTTTAAAAGTGTTTTCATAAGCTTTTATGCAGTATCTTAGAAAAGAAAAATGATTTTTCTTAAACATACATGTGAGATGTCCAAATGGTGTTACGATCTTGACGCCGATAATTCTGTCTGTTTATTCCTAATTTTTTATGATCCACTGTCTTTTAACCTCAATAAAAAAGGTTATTATAATGTTATCTTTAATCCATTGGTATTTTGCATAATGCTACACATTGAACAATACATAAATTACAGTAGAAACATGGCTGGTTATGTTCGTAACGAAAGCCATTTTGCGCTAAAATCGCCAAGCAAACCTCCATTAGCGACAACACAGTATACGATAAGCTAAAGGTTACCAGAGGGGAATTCCAGTTTGACAAATTTAGTTTATCGTCAGCTGCACCAGTTTTGACAACTTTATCACCTGCGCTAGCAATTTTTTTATTTTTTTATTTTTAGAGTTAAAAAAAAATCGTCTGCAGTTGATTTGTAAACAAATATCGGTTGGTAATTTTCATTCTATCTAGAGATTTGAGAGATAGTAAGCCTTTTGAATTAACAACATGTTTTGAAAAATTGCTTTAAACAATTTAATTAAGTTCTTTTATGGAAATTGTGTTGTATTTATATGCTTTTTGAAGTCATTATTGATTTTTAATACCTATTTGCAAAAGGATTTATTGCAAATTTTAATGCTCACACGAGATTATGTCTCCTAGAAGTAGAACAAAAAGTGAGGTTCTGGTAGAAGTACATTCGAAGTTTGGAAAATATCTGCAGAAATGAAAGTTAATAATCCAGAGAAATACAAATGTTATTTAATAAAAGAAGCTACGAGTTTGTATAGTTATTTCCATGAAGCTTTTTTTTTTACCTTTCATCAACTTCTTCAAAATGATTCCAAAACTTTATTACATGTAAAGAGCAGTATGTATAGCCATTCAAGTACTTCATTAATATCCTCTTTATTATTAAATTTCAAAATTCAAAAAGTAGTAAATAAAATTTTCATTGGAAAAGTTAAAAATCATATTAACAATTGTCAAAAATGGTGAAACTTAAATTATGATGATGTCCAAAATCTGTTACCTACAGGACAACAATATCCAAAATCTGTTACCTACAGACTGCTGATTTGATTTGCTAATTAACAATTTTTACAAATACCTGCTGTCTTTTCATGTTCACATATTGTGTTCTAGGTATGCATGCTGTAGAATAAAAGCAAAATTGATGTCGAATTTGAAAATTTTTGAAATTTCTCAAAATGATGAGAATATTTCCTAATCAAGTCATTATAAAGGTTCAATGCCAGACCCTAAGTGGTGATAATTTTGAAGTTGGTAACCCTATCTGAAGCGATCATATTTTTTCCTCATCCTTACTATTCCTTTGCAGTTCTAAGTTCATTTCGCAGATATATATTATTATTGTTTATTAAATCATGAGTGGAGAAAAGTGCTTACCAATGCCTTTTCAGAAAAGTTTATAACACCGCCACTAATTAGCTGTGATAAAACAAACAACCATTATATTTATTTGGCAGTAGCAATTATTTATCCCTTGCAGGAGCATCCCAAGAGTGCCCTTTTTTTTTTCAAAATTAGCCGATTTTGTATTAGCCAATTCCTCTAATTTGACTTTAAAAAAGGTTCTAAAAATTATCGGTTTATACACAGAAATATGCATTATTTTGCTTTCAGATTTGCTCTTTCAATAAACAATTTGTGACAGATCCGATCTTGTTTATCAGAATTTTGTGAAGAGTCCATTTTGTTTGATCGGGATTTTGTGAAAAGGTCCGTTTTGTTTGATCGGGATTTTGTGAAAGGTCCGTTTTGGTTGATCGGATTTTTGTGAAGGGTCCGTTAACGGACCCAAATATCCTTAAACATTTCATTAATATTTGTGGACACAGTTGACGCAAAAGCAAAAATAATCGGATGTTAAAAGATTGCATTTTTCAAAATGTAGACATCTAAAAGAAAAAAACCGGTAATTAAAAGTTTATTTAAAGTTAATCATTCTTGTTAGCATCGAAAAATCAAAACCCATATAATTTTCTCCCAAAATAACAATTAAACATAAGCTGGTAAAATGATGAGAATATTTTCTAATCAAGTCATTATACAAGTCATTAAAAAGGTTCAACGTCAGACGCTAAGTGCTGATAATTTGGAAGTTGGTAACCCTATATGAAGCGTTGGTAACCCTATATGAAGCGATCATATTTTTTCCCCACCCATATCCTCCCTTTCCCCTATCCCTTTGCAGTTCTAAGTTCACTTCGCAGATATATATCATTATTGTTTATTAAATCATGAGTGGGGAGAAAAGTGCTTACCAATGCCTTTTCAGAAAAGTTGACAACAACACCACTGCTAAGCTGCTAATTAGATGTGATAAAACAAACAACCATTATATTTATTAGGCAGTAGCAATTATTTATCCCTTGCAGGAGCATCACAAGAGTGCCGATTTTTTTTTCTTCCAAAATTAGCCGATTTTGTATAAGCTGATCCCTCTAATTTGACTTAAAAAAAAGTTCCAAAAATTGTCCGTTTACACACAGAAATATGCTATACACAGAAATATGCGGTTTATACACAGAAATATGCTTTCAATAAACAATTTGTGAAAGATCCAATCTTGTTTATCAGAATTTTGTGAAGGGTCCGTTTTGTTTGATCAGGATTTTGTGAAAGGTCCGTTTTGGTTTTGGTTGATCGGATTTTTGTGAAGGGTCCGTTAACGGACCCAAATATCCTCTGGCCAGACCCCTGTTGTCTGTTGATTATCATTCCTAGTCTTTTTAGCTGCAGTAAAAATCATTCAAGTTAAGCAGATTGATTTTTTACTTTTCTTCCTATTACATTGTAAAAATGAAAATCCCCTAATGTTGCGGATCAAGTTAAATTGAAGAAGAATGAAGATGTATGTAGACGTAAAAATGTAATTTCCGTTATTTTTTTAATTATTAACTTATTTAATCTGATGCTCGTATCAATTAGAAATTGGGTTTCATATATGTAAGTTGGCTTTAATTTTAATGTTTTAGGAGACTTTTACAATAAAATAAGATTGTTTCTATATATCGAATTTTTCCCCCAACAATTTTCCCCAACTACTTTGATATATGAAGGTCCGACTGTATATTACTTATTACAGGCTGTTTGAGGTTCCTAACAAACTAGTGTCCTTATTCTTCTTAATGAACAATTTTGAATGCCGATATAAGAAAACTTGTATTTTAATTACTAAATCAGTTTAAAAAATTACTTCAAATATGATAAATACATTTTCTGCTACCTTCCAAGCATATTAGCATTTTTATAAAATTAGTTTTGGCCAGTTTTTACCAGTGACATAGTCATTTTTACCAATCCATTTAATTTCCTTAAGTTCTGACATCATCACAAGAAGCTAAAGTTTTAGTACTAGGATACTTCAGATTCACTCACATTTTTGACAGCTTAGAAGCAGCACCACCAGTCACTTTAGCTATCCTTAACGCTGCAAGTTCTTGTTTCAATTCCTCTAATTGCTTTTCAACCTCTTCCTTTTTCTTACCACGAAGTTCTCGAGCTTTAACTTTGACCTATAACATGCACAATTGATACAGTGAAACACAACTACAAAAAATACCTACAAAACAAAACATGTCCCCATTTAATTGTTCAAAATAACATTGCTTAAAGTCCATTATGACAAATAAAATTTTCAGTCCCTTAAAGCTCGTTGTAACAGGAATTAAATTTTTTAAATACTTGCTTATTGTGTTGGGAAAAAAATCTGCTACAGGATTAAATTGGATTTAAACTAGAGACGTACCGAGTAGCATTTTGGCCGAGTAGCCAAGTACTCGGCCTTTTACTACTCTGCCGAGTTACCGAGTACCAATTATGTTTTAAGTAGAACCACTGACACACATGTGATGAATTTAGAACTTATTAGAATAGTAGTATAGACCTCCTTATCCATATAACCGTTTTTAAAACTAAATTCCTGCTGAAATTTAATTATGCATTAAATAAAAAGTTTTGTTTGTGTCAAAAATTTTACAAAAAAATTTTTTTTTTTATAAAATAAATAAAAGGTATGAAAATAAAGTTGGAATTAAAACAAATTACAGTAAAATCCCTCTAATGCGGACACTAACAGGACAATTTTTTTTGTCCACAGGACAGGGGTTTAATAATGTTATTTGTATTGGAACTGAGGAATAAAAAATTGTATGCATAAGAGGGGTGTCCGTTAGGAGGGGTTTCACTGCATACCAATCAATTATAGTTCTAGTCTGCTAAACATAAATTTTTAAAAGTAGATAAAACAAATGTGCAGGAACACTGCAGACACCTGTTTCTGCCCCCCCCCCCCTACAAGGAACGTCTTTTTCAGTGCATAACATGCGAGTTAAAGAATGTAAAGACATTCGAAAAAAATCAGACTTTTGTCAGATGCCTTTAAATTCACGAGCTCCCATTTTGTGCATTGAAAAAGGAATTCCTTGTAACGCCAAAACACATGACTGCAGTGTTCCTGCACTGTGCTTTTAACGTTGTTTTATTTCCTTTTATTTTTTAAGCAAAGGTATTTTTATATTTTTTATAACTAATTTTTTTTGTAGCAAAACACATTTTTAATATAAAAATTCCATATTTTCTATACCTACCTTTTTTGCATAATTTTTAATAAATAAGTTTTATTTACTTTGGGGACATTAAATGAAGATTTATTCCATTGAAGCATTACAAACTTCATTATTCTCAAAATTTAAATTTGACTTATAAATTTTAATTGTAAATGATTGCAGAATATAATGCTTGCTTTTTTTTTAATATAAATTTTAGTATCTGTCTTGGACAGTATTCAATTTTTTGCAACTACTTGGTATTGGCCGAGTATTTGATCAGAATTTCGCGGAGTACCGAGTACTCGGCAAATTGGCCGAGTAGTTACCGAGTACTCGGTACGTCTCTAATTTAAACTCTTTCATTGGTAATTTTCAACCATAAAGTGATAGTGAGCACAGTATGAAACCCCAGTTTTTAAAATACAGTAGGCCCTCGTTTTACGTGCGGGTTACGTTTCACGGAAATGCAGCGTAAATCGAGACCTAATACTAGTGTTAAAATAGGGGTTAGGTTGCATAGATAACAAAATATTTCATTCTAGTGATGACTAATTGTATAATAAGTTTAATGTGTACTTATATCGATTTTTATGCATAACATGCATAAAGAAAGAAAATTAATTTCGTGTTCTGTTCATAAAGAAGAGTCTTTTAGCAGTCATTAAGAATTTGCAGAGCATTAGTGCATCCATGATCACTTTCGTCATTTCCATGGCAGAATATTCCTTAACTAACAAATCAGAAAGATCATTTCAATTGTATAGGAGTGGCTCAAAATTTTCTCCAGGGGCCCAAGTTCGGTTATTAGCATGCCAAATGCAGTTTATTACATGTAATCTGCAATCTTTAGGAGTCTGGATTTTGAAAGAGAGGAAAATGTTATCTGTGTGCATTGCCGCATCCGCGTGAAACCGAAATTCATCCACGTAAAATAAAATAAAGGTGTCGAATCTTAAACCGTGGAAAACAAGGGTCTACTGTATTCAAAACCAAGATAACAATTAGCTATCACTTGTTGAAAACAATATTTAACTTATTTTTACTTTAACTTATTTTAATTTACATTTGAAGCCATATTTTATACAGAAATAATTGTTGTTGTAATTGTATCCGATCTTGTAATAAAGAATAAATCATCTCGAAAGCAGATGGCTAATCAAGCTTTTACATAGTAAAACTTCAACAAGTTGAAGCTACAAAGAAAAAAATTTGAGTTATCGAAAACGAAAAGAGCAAGAAATTACGACAGATGATATATAAAAAAATATTACTACAGAGTTTGTCCTTTTTTGAATTGAAGATTATTTTATCAATGGCTGAATTTATTCTTTCTGTTCATCACCAGAATGCATTATAAGATCTTCCATTATGCTCAACAAAATAAGGTACTCTGTAAATAAAATTCCGTTGCTATATCCATTCTAGATACGAAATTTCAAATGCCAATGCTTTTTGTGGAAGCTTGTATTCTTACGGATGGAAAGAATTGCTCTCTAGCAACCTGTATTCACTTTACTGAAGCCTCTTTAAATTTTAAATACCTTCCTTTATTAAGGATTTTTATACTTGCATAAAATTTATCATTCACAATCACTTGCAGGTAAATGTTTCGATTGTTTTAAAGTTGATGAGAGTGTACTTAAAGTAAGGCACGCCAAACTTCAATGCAAGTAAATTCTCCTTTGCTTCGCCAAAATTAACTCAAAAAAGAAAGGTACTAATATCTGGCCACTAAAATTATCATGTGTCAAAATCTAAACATTCTGGTGAGTTTTGTATTCCGTTTTCATACGTATTCCACAAATAACATTTTTGATGTTGCTCATAAGGGACAAAGGGACAAGGTTTAACTTTATACTAAATACAATAAAATTGCCAAAGCTATCATCAAGCTTACAGCTGTTCTGATACAACTTTCATAGACACGACAAAAAAACTAAATTAGCCGAAAATTGCAATTAATAACTAGAACTTATCAAGAATGCTCAATTCAAGACATGTAGATGTTGAAAAAACAAACGGTATTTTTTTATTTATGGAGTTTTTTAAAGCTAATTCAACCCAGATAAATTTCGCACTAAACTGTAGATCTAAAGTAAACAAATCACAAGACAAGATTTTAGACTTTGATGTTACAAATTGCAAAAGAATTCATTTTAAATACCTTTGCTATACACATAAGGTATTAACTTGATTGCAGGTCTCAATGAAAACCTTTAAAACCTAACGCACATCAACAATATTCGTAACACGTTTGAATAATGCACCTTGCTTACCCTCTTCTGTCCAAGTTCGAAATTCAACGAAAACTTCACCTTAAATAGCGAAGGAACGATCGCTATACTATCACAATATACCACTAGTATTTAAGCTGGTAGCGAACTACTATTTAAAAGTTATTACGAACATGTGCGGAGTAAACCTGCGAGAATAATCGAAAAAGTGACGTAAATAATCCATTCACATCTAAAACATCAGGTCACGTAGAACACATTATACATTGTTAAATTCATCTAATAACATAGGAGAGCATAACAATATATATATTTCAACTCAAAATGGCACTTACCATCCTTAATTTTAGATTTCCGAAGTTTTAGATTAATATTTACAATTTTAACACTACGGTACCACTTTCAGTACAAGGCAAGTTGCGATGTTGCCACTTATATGTACAAACTAGGTTTTCATTTTGATTTTCACTAAGGTTGCGTTCGACAAGCTCAACCGGTCAACGGTACTAACCGCAGCGTTTATGATCAAACGGTTACCGAAACCGGTTACTGTTTTAAAGCTGTTGATTGGTTGATTGGAGCAAGTGATCATTAACTATCATGTGATCAACCAGCTGGTAGCTACCTGTCGAGGTCCTCGAACGTAAGATACTACAGATGACGCTGTAACTAGGATAAAAACGGAACCAACTTGTCTACTACTATCTTCTGCTATTAAGTTGCCATAAATCATTACTTTTCTAATTATTTCTAGTAATTGATATTCTTATCTTTTTTCCGTATTTTGTGCTTGGTTTGTTAGGAATTGTTTTTTTTTTTTTTTTTTTTGAATGCAGAAAAATTCATTAGCTACAGATTTAGTAGTTTTCTTTTCATATTTTGATTTTTTGTATTGATATCTGCTTGTACGTTCATTCTCATGCTCTTTTGCTGTTTTCAATCATTTGATATCTTTTTAGCACCTCTATTGACTTTCTAATTTTGACTTTTATGGGGGGGGGGGGGTCGTTCCCCGAAATTCTTTTCAAAACCGAAGTTGGTTAAAGTATAGTGCCTAGGCACTATAGTTAAAGCTATCTTTGGGAAAAAAGGATTTGAAATTTCACCCTAACTGATATTACTCAAAACAAATTTTCAAGCTATGCAGGGAGTTGATTGATTAAATAAAATGGGGGGGATGGAACCTCCTCCCCTCCCTATAAAAATTTCGGAGTTGAAGTTTTAAAACGCAGATTTGGGCTGTCATTGGAAAAGCTGGCTATCATTGGAATTGTTAGTAGGGAGGGAGTCAGGGTATACGGATCTGCTTCGTAATATGTTCGAAATTGAAATCTTATTAAAACTCTACCTACCTTTAGAACTAATATTAGGAAAAGAATGGTTTAATCCCTTGTCCCCGAAATTGTTTTTGAATAGAAATCCTGAAAAACACTTTAAACTGTAATGTTAGGCGAAGGCCAGACCCGGATTAGCGTACCCGCTGACCTAGCAGTGCAGGGGAGCCCACATCCTTAAAGGGACCAACAGCCCAAGAAATGAAAAAAAAAAAAAAAACACTAAGACTTATAACGTTGCAAATATACATTGATGGTCCCTGTGGAGGCGCCCAACAGATTTTGTTGCAGGAGGCCCTTAATTTATGGATCCGGGTCTGGAGAAGGCGAAAGGTTCGGGTCAGTTCTCTAAATTTCTTTGATGTTGAAGTATTAAAAACGCCTTTTTAGGCTATATGCTGAGACGCTAGGGATGTTTATTCCCCTTTGATTTTTTTTTTACATTGAAAGTCAAAAAAGTGAGTTTAGAGTGTGTGTCTCGTGTGATGACAGTGGGAGATAGAGGAAGCAAAAGAGTTTTGTGGTGATCTCCCCGGAGATTTTTGGAATTAAGGTTCAGAAAACGCAATTCTAACGCTATCTTTGGGGATGATAGAGGAAGGAGTGGTAAACTCTGAAGCTCTAAAGGCATAATTCCTAATAGCATATTTTAAAGCTGTCTTCAGGGTTGCAGTGGCGGATCCAGATGATGCTGTTGGGAGGAGCGATTGAGTAATGCATTATAGGGGGGGGGGAGGTGATTGATGAAAATAAAATTTAGAAAAAGTTTAAGAACTGAAGCATGCTTCCCCCCCCCCCCCCCCGAACAATGTGTACCGTTTAAGGAGTTTGAATGAAAGTTTTAGTGTTTCGAAAACCAAGAATAAAAAATTAAAAACAAAAAAAAGAATTTTTACTAATATTCTGAATCCATTATCTAAATTAAACCCTTCAACTTTACATTTGTTTGAGGACTTGTGAAGTATTTTCAGTTGACCATTCCAGGTCCTCAATTGTACTTTTTTCCATAAAAGAAAGGTTGCAATATCAGGATGGCATCTCTTTTTGTTAGTTTCCATACATAACATAATAAAATATACTTCAATTGCATTTGTAAATGCAATTCGAAGGTAGTTATGGATTTGTTTGTTGATTGAGTTGTTTAATATTCGCACATAAATAGGAGTGTTTGAGGACCCCCCCCCCCCCTCGAAAATTCTTTTTAGGAACGCGCATTTTTAGACTACTTGATAGTTAATTAGAGGAAAGCTGGTGTGGAATTCCCTCTCTGGAAATTCTTTAAAATTTAAGGGTATATTTTCGAAAACACAATTATTTGCTATCTTTGTTTTCTAGATGGGAAAGGATGACAATCAGGAACTCTCCCACAGTTGTTTTTTTTTTTTCTATATTAGTGGATTTGGGGACTTTCCCCTGGAAAAAATTTTGGAATTGAAGTCCTTAAAGTTCAAATGTAGGCCACCTTTGATGACGTAGCAGAATAAATGGGGTTCAGAACTTTTCGTAGCAGAAGAAATGAGGTTCAGCAGAAACTTTTCGATGCAGGAGTTCCAAAAACGCTGTTTTAGACGATTATTGAATGATGTTGGAAGTTGAGGAAAGAAGGAAATAGGGGCTCCTCTCCAGAAATTTTTCGAAATTGAAGTCCTGAAAACGCAGTAGTAAGCCATCATTTATGACGTAGGGGGAAGGAACGGGGTTTGGAACTTTCCATGGGAAATAGGGAAGTTTTCGATTTTTCAATTTTATTTATATATGATAGAGTAACATGTATGAACATCATAGGTGAAAAAAATTTTGCGATACGATAAGTAGTTTTTTTTAAATTAATTTTTAAAGTTCAAGCGCTTGTGACGTCAAATGGCATAGGAAGTGACGTCATCCCCTCTTCCGATAGGGGAGAAGCGAAGGTCACGCATTCGACTTCGAAGACGAAACGTAAAAGGCTTTCTCCTCGCATTTAACTCCTCGCGTTTCTGGAACATTAAACCTCTCATCCTTTCGAAAATATTCGAATACCTCATTGGTGTTACTTGAGGAAGATTATTTAGATTGTGCTTTAACGAATCCGGCCTCCTTAGTGTGTTCAAAAGGATTATTGAATTTCTAAAAAATAAAAATATCAGCGCGTTCAAAATGTTAATAGCGAAAACAAGGGATCTTCGGCGGAAGGCTGCCCATTCGCGCCCTGTGACGTAGGCTCGTGACGTTTCAGAAGCGCGCACTTTTGCGCGTGGATTTTTAAAAATTCATTAAAAATCAACCACGGTGTTTTAAAATTCGGCGATGGTGAACTTTTCAGTTTTGAGGGTCAATTAACAATATCCAATAGCCAAAATATGAACATTTAATAGGTTGCAACTACCCTATTGTTCGAAATTGGAGCCTTGAAGGGCGATGGTTGGCCATTTTTGGTAACGGTAAGGGAAGATCAGGAGCTCTACCTCAACTATTGAAGCTTCAGAAACGTAATTTTAGTGGGTCTTCATTGATGTAGGAAGAAAACTCGAGATCGGGGGACGGGGGCTCACCCCCGGATTTTTTTCGGAATTGAAGTTTGAAAGACGAAATTGAAAGCCCTTACTAACGTCATTTTTGAAAAAGTTTCCGATTCCGGCGATTTTTCGAAATTAAAGTTCCAAAAATTCAAAATTTTTAACGATCTTCATTGACATTGGAAAGAGGGGGTTGAGGAACCCCCCCTTCCCTGGAATTTTTTTGGAATTAAAGTCGTAAAAATAGTTGTAAGCGATTTTTTGTGTTGTGTTGGGGGGGGGGGAGGCGATCGACCCAATCGCCTTTCCCCCATGGATCCGCCACTGCTGTGGTGTCAGAAAAGGTAATTTTTTAATGGAGCGTCCTGTCCGTTTGTCATCCTTAGAAGTTGTCGCTTGGGACACGATAGTACTTGGATCCGGCCCAGTAATTGAAACCATACGGGCAAATTTGGGAGAGCATGAGATAAGAGAAATGGTTACCAATAGTTTTGCCGACATTTAAGCCTCCCTCCCCTTTTGCATGTATCAAAATATAAGATTGAAACTGAAAAAAATTTAAAACCAGATGAAGTCACAACTAGTTTTAAGTATTGACCATATGAACCTAATCCTGAGCGAACCTCTGTGATGTGGCATGTTAAGGAGCGTTGTCCGGGGTCCCCCCCCCCCCCCCGGGAAGATTTTCAAATTTGTAGTCTTAAAAATGCATTTTAGCTTCATAATTTTCAAAACTTGCAATTACACTTTGGGTGTCATCCCCCAGACGGGTGACACCTGGGGTGATCTCCCTCACCCCCCGTAGTGACGCCACTGATAGAACATACAAATTTCAATTCTTTAAGAGGATTTAACATTCGGTGGTTTTAAAGTAAACCTTTCTTTACATATTTCAACTAAATGGTCGATTCTTGCATCAATAACAGCTAAAAAAAGAGTAGCATTGAAATGAATACATTTAAAAATGCACTTAATTGATACCACACTCACACTTTAAAGGCTTTCAAGCTACAAATAGGACTTTGAAAACACTTTTTTTTTTTCAATTTCATTCCTATAGTGAGAAAGGAATTTTAGATATCCCCGCCAAAATGCCACCAATAAAATTAGCCGTCTTGGACAAGGGTCCGGTTTGTCCAGAACAAGAGCCGCTCTTCTGTTTAGATAGTCATTCACTGTTGGGTCATAATAAAATGGTTCTGCATTTATGCTCAACATTTAAAATATGACAGCTCTAATGTCAAGAGGGGTGCGGGGGGAACAGAGGGGGAGGGGGCTAGAGTCCCGTATGCCTCCCCTTATGAGTGTCAATGAATACTAAGATGAAAGAAAATTTGTCAGCCAAGTTCATTAAGGGGGGAAATATGTCTTTCGGGAATAAACTAAAATAAAATATTATATGATGGGTACCACGAATCTGTTTTTCAAAAAAGTAATTTATTTTTTATGAAGTGATAGTTTTTTTTTATTCGCTATATTCTGTAAAATTATTGAATTATTTGTGTTCGCAGAGTTTAGATGCACAGATTCTTTTTGTTTTATTTTTTTACTTTTACCTGAATCTAAATTAAAAAAAACTATGTAAACACTAATACGCTATTGTTAGTCTTTATCTATTCGTCCTGAAGTTTGAAAATGGAAAAGAAGTCTTTAACTAGAATATCTACAATCTACTTCAAAACGTTGAAAACAACTCGGTCAGTAAGATATAGGCTGCTGCAACACAAAACTACATTACCTTTAGGTCTACACCTCGTGTCTTAAAAAGTTCTATTTCTTTAAAATACTCTTCAAACTTTATTATTGCTATTAAAAGTAACCAAAAAGAAATAGAGAAAAGAAAAGAAGTATTTTGTTTCTACTTAAAGCTCATAGATGGCAGCACGAACAAATAAAAATTAATCTCGCAAATTGACGAGTAACAGAATCCATCACAGAATAAAGACGTTTTGTCTCAGCATTCAGCAATCAGTATTTTATTTTATCGCATTGAATTGTTTTTCAGAATTACGATATACTAAATTAAATGTACACTTCAATAAAACTGCTGAGAAAACATTCGTGCCGAAAAGTAAAAGAAAATGAACTATTTTTTTTTTCGCACAAAATTAGGAGAGTAGTGCGTACACGTGTTTCAAGTTTCAAGGAACTCCCTTTTTAACGAAACACAGTAGGCTCTGGATGTAAAGAAAAATATAACCGGTAAAAGCAACGAGAATGAAAAACAGGCAGCTTAAATTTAAGAATTTTATTTATTTATTTACTAATAAACTTGCTTCGTTCGTGGTGTAGATTTTGTCAATCGACTCAGGTACCTGCCCAACATATAGGCTATTGTCAAACCGTTACACACACACACACACACACACACAAAAAGAAAAGAAAAAAAACCACACAATTCTAATTAGGAAAACGTATTGGAGTACAAAAGAAGTTAACACGGTCAATTCTTAAAAACTCCCAAGCGAATAAGATGAACAGTTCTCAAATAAAAACGTTTCCCTTAAAATCTCGATCCTGTTCATATGCTGCCCATTCGTTATGCGGAGTGGGCTTTTTAAATTGTTGCATTGCTCCTTGCCGGACAAAGGAACAGAGATCACATGACACGTGTCACTTTTGAAAAAATAAGGAGAAACACAAAACACGCTTGAAATGTAAAGACCACAGGTAATAACGTCAACAGACACTACAAATCCTAATTTGAATCTAATTCCTAAAATGCCAATTCAGTAGAGTTATCAGTCTTTTAAAATCTCTATCAAAAACAAGTCAACAATTTCTGAATAACGTCAACGGTCCCGTTTAAAATAGCAAAAAGCTCAATCCCGTTAAAATCAGAGTAAGCATAAGAGTTTTTGAAAATTCCCATTTAAATGAGAACAATGGTACATAGAACTTGGTTCATAAAGAAAAGAAAAACATTCCCTAAAATCACGAATAACATCGAGCTCCCTACTAGAAAAATCTCCGTCAAGAATAGTTACGAAAATCTTCATCAGAAAAGGTCCAATAGCATAAAAAAAAAACGCCATTTAAAATAAGAACAATAGAACAGTTTGTCACCATGAAAACAAGGACGTTGGTCCCCACACAATCCTAATTAGCATAAAAAACTCTTTAAAAAATTAATTTAAACTTTAATATAGTATTTGATGATTTTTTTACTCGAACTGATTTGGTAGGATTTTTACATTTTAATGCAACTTTTGTAACTGCAGTAGCGCCAATTTTTGAACATTCGTCACAACCAGGGCTGTGGAGTTGGAGTCGGAGTCAAAGAGTCAGAGCCGGATTGATTTTGGGGTAAAGGAGTAGTTGGAAAACATGCAGATTCCGGCTCCAGGCATCATTTTTTCTTCAACTTTCACTGACTGTCCTTACACTTTCAAACAAAACTGACTACATTGGTGCGATTTATGTATAAAGACCAACTAATAAGAAAATAACTGCCATTGGCAACAAGTTGATTGCTTTGTTTATCGAAGTTTCACTCTTTATAATAGTTAAATCCGCCGACCCGCTAGTTTGCTTGTTTTTATATCTTTTTTTTTTTTTACTGTCAGTAAAGGTTTTGTTCTTTAATATTTTGTAAGTAGAAGCAGTTTTTGAATCAGAAGTAATCAACTTCAAACAGTAATGATAAAATATTTTTTTACTTTGATCTCAGTTATAAAATAGTAAAAGAAATGTATCCCTGGGACAAGTCGGGGCCCGTAGCCTTAGTAGAAACTTCTCAGGAGGTGGCAAATTCAAATAAGTTTTGGCACGAAAGCACTAATCGAAAACATCCAACAAAAAATAACAATTGTTCCGACTCTGCAGCCATGGTCACAACCACGTTATCGTAACTCTGCCCACCAAATACCTAAAAAATTACTATATTTTAAAATTTCTTTTCCTATTTTTTGCCGTTATTCATCATTTAAAGATCCGTTAAAATACAAAACAATTCTCCAAAACTGTAGTTCAAATCGCCAATGGACCACATTACCTAGATCAGTCGGAAACATGCTAAGTTGATGATACTGCGTAAGGTACTTGCTTATTATAATGAATAAGATGTAGTCACTTCGTACTCCGAAAAGGAGGTAATAAAGAGCATATGTACTGCACGTATATTTCGCCTTTCTTGGCGAGAAATAAATCTGTTTTCGACAGTAACGGGGGGTGGGGGGGGGGGGGGGGTAGAATGGATTTCTTTCAAGTAACCGGATTACTTAGCGAAAAGTTTAAAGCTTGTCCTTTAGCGACTTTTGCAATCCACCAACAGAATAAAAAAAATATACGTACTCGTATATGCATATAAAAAATTATGTGTCGTAAAGAAACATGATAGAAATGAAACTTATATCTTTTTTTTTTTTTTTTTTTGAGCCATTTTCTTGGCCATTTCGATTCCAGAGGTGTGTAAATTATTATAATAATTGTGATTTTTTCAGTTTTTCGTAAATAATTTCGTATACACTTGCAATAATTTATGAAGAGTAATTTGGTTTGTTGTTCCAAACAATATTTCACTCTAGAGTAGTTTTCGGGACATTGTTTTGTTAAACCTGCTAAAAATGTAATCATTTTTAAGAAAGAAAAACATTTGATCCAAAGTAATGAAATTGTTTGCATTGCATAAAGAATGTGTTCGATTAACAATCGAATTTAAAACAAAATGTTTAAATTATCTGCTTGCTGTGCTAGTATTTTATTTTCTTTCCCCCACTTGATATCAGTAGCATTTCATCCTTAAGGCGATTCATTTCGCAGTTTTAATTAGTTTATAATCGATAACTTTTTTTCTTTTGTCAAAGGATAATTGCGTGATCATGAATAAAGCCAGAGCCGTGTCCAAGGGGAGGGTTTTAGGGGTTAAAACCCCTCCCATTAGGAGAAAAATAATAAGTCAAATGAAGAAAATGCATATTTGACTTAAATTAACTTTAATGTTGAAGCTTTATGGCCCCTTCGAAAGCCTTGTGGTTATTCCGATTCCGAGTCACAACTGACTACAACTGTATTTATGTCGAGGACTGCATACTAAGTGCCTTGCCTCCATTATTTTTTATACCGATAGATGGCAGCACCATCACCGGATAGAACAGTTAATGAGAATTTAGAACTGGACCAGGAGCTAATAGCTACCTGGTGCTAGCATCCCCAGAGGTATCGTTTCACTTGGAGGACATTGAGACCACGAGCATATTTAACGTCGCCCAGTCCCCTTTAATGACGACGGTGGATCTTCGACCATCGAGGTTCGAACTCATTACCCTCCGGCCCCGAATTCGACACTCTACCGATCGGGCTACCACGGCTCCTTGTGGTCATAGGAATTTTTTTCGGAAGAAAAAGAGGGAATGAAAATATTATGAGAGGATAACAATGTTACAGAGAGTAACAAACTTTAAAAGAAATTAAGTTCTTGATTGGGAAAGAAATTGTATCCCTCTCCTAAAAGCAACTAGTATTTCCAAAATTTTGCTCCATCATTAACACCATTTCTTGATGTCAACTAAAAAGACATTGGACGAACTCTAAATGGTGCTGTCCTCAGAGTACACCTATTGCTTGCAAGAACAATGGGAGGCTAAATTTGTGTTTTTATGAATTTAATTTCGAAAAATTTCCGAGGGAGAGTTCCATTTTCCCGTGCTCCTCTAATGCTACAAACGAAAACCAAAAATTGCATTTTAGGACTTCAGTTTGGAAACTTTTTAGCTTACTTACCCTTTTTCCTCAATTTGCCTAAAAGCGAACTAAATGGCCCTTTTGGGCTTCAATTACAAACGGTCTCCGATTCGACCCCCTCCCCCCCTCCTCCGACTAATATCGTGATGATAGCTTTAAAATGGGGTTTTTTGGGGAAGAACTCACGAAGTTCCATCCTCTTCTCTAATACGTCCAAAAATAGCTTAAAATCGGATTTTTAGAGCCTCAATGACAGAATATTTCAAGGAATTGGAGATTCCAAGCAAGCTCTTTTTAATGTCAGCAAACATTGCCTAAATGTGCATTTTTCGGCTCGATAGCAAAAGAACTAGAAGAGCATCCACTCCATCTCCTAATTTCTCAACAAAACCGGCAGAATATTTCGGTTTTAAAACTTATTTTCAAAAAATATTTTGGGGTCAGTACCCCAACTCTGACCTTTCTTCTTACGTCATCAAAAATAGCCTAAAATGCGTTTTTAGGACCCCAATTTAAAAAAATTACCCGATAATTTCCATTTCGAAGAATTTCCAAGTTAGATTCTTAAAACAATGCCTTTCACCTAAAGTCCCCAAAGATAATCTGAAATTGAATTTTTAAAACTTCATTTCAATAAAACTTCTGGGGAGTTTGCTCAAAAATTTCGGATGGCCTCTCCAAAAATGAACGGCTAAATCCGCCACTGTACCAACTAAAATAACATTTTGAAAAAACTATGGTGGAAGAACCGCTAAATGGTCTACAAATGCAAAGCATTAATATTGCTTATTGTAAGGAGGTTATGAAGAATTTGGCATATGTTACAGCTATGAAGACACATTAATGATTGTGTTTGGTAATGTAATTTGCATCTGTAATAAGCTCTTTCTTGCTTAGTTTATAGGGCATTCATTATTTCAGAACATAAAACCTAATATACATTCTACATTATAAAAGAATTTGTGGAGAGTTTTTAATACTTATTGCAATGTATCGCATAGTAAACAGATATAATTAAAAAGAAATTTGAAGTGAACTTATAAAATAAAGGAATACTTTGGTCACTTGTGCAGACATTATTATCCTTCTTTGGGGGCGAGGTAAAGCAGTCCTTACAGGTGTATAAACCCGTACCAGGATCGGCAATTTGTTGTTAAACTAATGTTTGTAAAGGGTTGAATCCCCCTCCCCCACAGGTAAGATTAAAACCCTTCCCTTTATGAAAACCTGGACACGGGCCTGAATAAAGCAAGTGATATTTTTCATAGAAAACTAGCAGTGATAAAGTGCCTCGTCCAGGAAAATCCCCATACGCAACAAGAAATCGCTAAAAAACTAAAAACTTTGCAAGCATCTGTGTGTCGAATAAAAAGAGTTTTGGATTTCAAACTTGAAAATATAAATTCTAGAGCAGGGAAACGCAGTAGGAAAAGCAAAATTTACTGCAAGAATGGAAAGTAAATTAATTCAAATTACTAAAGTCAACAGATAAACAACTGATCATGAACTAAAAATATATGAGGAGCAAACATTCAAACCATGTTTTCTCCTTCGGATAAAGTTTTTCAGGAAACACAAAAAACTAATATATTTAAAAAAAACTTGTTTTAGAACCCAGTTATCATTTTTTTAGTTGTATTACTAATTACTAGTAAGACTTGTAGGCGTACTTTACCTAATAAACTTAAAATGAATTAGAAAAATGCATTTGAAATTTGGAGAAATCATGTTTTGACCGAACTCAAAGGAGGAAACGTGTTTTGAATGTTTTCAATGTGGATAAAACACTTTTTGAATGAAAAAGATAGTAACTTAAATTGCTACGATTACATTTTTTAATGGAATAAAACTAATTAATGACATAATAAAACTGATTGTTATAAAATAAAGCTAGAAATTTATATGTGAAAAAAAAAATTGTCCTGCATAATCCTCATCCAAACAATCACACACTACTTCCTCCGTTTCATCATTGCGTGCAGGTAAATTATAAATAATGTCTTTGTACCAATTAAAATCAGGTTGATTTTGCCACTCTTCGCCATACATTAAGTTTAAAAGTTTGTCTACGTCTCTTTTCTTTTCAACTGATATTCCATGGCTAAGAGGAAGAGATTGTAAGAAAACACTTTTCACAATGTGCATCTATTATTTCTTCCATCCCTAAATTAATAATAAAAATTTAGGTAAAAGCACACCGCTCTAAAATAAACAAACAAACCCCCAACATAGCACCAAGCAAACAATAACATAACCTCTGAAACACTAGACACATTGGGAAATAGCTGGGTCACGTGATCAGTAAGAACAGCTCTGATTGGTTGGCTGGAGGAATCACTGTTTGACTGAAAACTGACTTGGAGGAAACACTTTTTGAATGAAACCTGAATTTTATAAATAGGTTTATAATGGGAAAAAATATGTTTTGGTTGAAAACGATAGCATATTTTTGTACCATTTAATGTTGAGTTCAAAGAAAAATCACTAACTCATTTTTTTTCATTTTTGGAGAAAACACTGTTTGAATGTTTGCTCTTCATATCTACAAGTGTATGGAGTAAATGAATGTGATTCTTCTATCCGTACAGAAGTCTCATCTCTGCTCTCTGCTGTACTCGATGCTCGCTGCCCTAGCAAAAAAGGGCTACATTATATTTGCTGTGTAAAAGAGACTTGCTTGGGCAAAAATTGTGAATAAACAATTTGTAAGTAATTCTAGCAACGTGAGAAATATTAAACTTCTTTCAATTATTCAGTTGAATTCAACTTCCTCTGCTCATTTCTTTTCCTGAAATCATATTTATTGCATACTGACTAAAAATTCAGAACTGCTTATAAATGCGACTAAAACTTCTTTAGGAGAATATTTCTCAATAAATTACGTGCATTAAAGGAATTTTTACCTTTTAGATATATTTTCCTGATGAATCAATGTTTAAAATATTAAAAGAAAGCAGTCAGTATGTGAAAAGAAGTACCAGTAAAGAATTTCCTCCGAATTGCATAGCCCAAACGGTTAAACATCGTACCCAAGTTCAGTATGAGAGCTTAATTTCCGCTCAGGGTGCTGGATGTTTAAACATTGTAGCACGCATTATGACCTAGTATCAGTATCAGTATGAAAAAGTGCTTGAGCAAAGGTTAAACAGTTAAAAGATTTGCTTCAAAATGAAAACTTCACATTCATGGATGATGGAGCTCTGTGTCTTGAAGTTGTATCTGTGACCAAAGTTTTGAAAGAAAAAAATTTATAAACACTTCCACAACATGGAAGCAGTCCAGATATGATCCCAATTGAGAATATTCGAACCATTGTAAAGAAAAAGTTAAAGAAATCGTACTTTACAAACAAGAATTGTTTAATAGAAGGATTCATCCAAATTTGTCACCATGACGAGGAAATACAAATAAATTGCCAAAAACTTATAAAAAGTAGGACGACGATTTTAATCTTTAATGAAAAATAGGAGCATGCACCTTCAGTATTAAATGCATCAATATTTTTAAAATAAAGTATTATTTAATTAACATAACAAGAGTTATCTATAATTTTCACAATTATTCTAATAATTTTCACACCTCTGTATATTCCATTTGTAAAAACAAGAACTCAACTAGTAGAGTCCTGTCCACAATTCGTGATTGCGAAAAACATAACTTGAATTGACGTCAAAATTCAAAATATTTAATTTTTTTTGTGACTTTTTTTTTGGATCAGAAATCTGATTTTCATAAGGAAATTGAGGATTTAAATTTTCCAAACTCGTACCTGTGTATTTCATGTATGTTCTTATGTTTTTAATGGTGAATTTTATACTGTGTTTTTAAAATTGGCAGACATTAAATACATTTGTTTTATTAGTTCTTTGTCAACGAAACCAATGTTTCATACGAAACAAAATGCATTTTAAGTTTTTCCCTTTCTAACGGGACACCACCCAAATGCAGATATCGTAAATCAAAAGGAAAATGTTCTTTTTTGTAGTTTTTGGTGTTGAACAGTTGATTTGCAAACATAATTCTCAGTTGGATGCTAGAATGTTGGGAGGAATGCATTCGCAATAAAAACGTTATTTCGCTTATGGATTTTAGCAGCTGAAATTTTAATATTTCCATTTTGCTTTGCGATTACGTAAGCAGACGAGACAAAGAGGAACTCGTGAGTAAAACATCTGCCGTTGCCATTCCACTGCTATAAATATTTAAACCTTCATTATGTACTTGTGAGGTTCGCTTCCTGGAGACAGATAAAGACAGATGTGAATATTTTGACTTTTAACGTATTTGCGCCGTTAAGATTTAATTTGCAAAGTTTCAGCAAGGCGAAGTTTCTCTACTTGGAAGTCTTTCGAGTTTTGTCATATGGTAAATGGAAAGTCATATATTCGTTCTAGATAAACTGACTTAATGTCTTAACAGTTAAAACTAAACGAATTTTCTTGAGTTATTTAAACTGAGGAAATTTTCCATTTAAGTGAACTACAGACATTGAATTTAATTTGCTCAGTTCATTTAGTCAAAACAGTGAAGTTGTTATTTTTGAAGAATTTAAATTTTATTTTGTGATATTATAAACCTTTGAAACACAATTGTCCTCGCACCTATTACAATGTGAATTCTTCCAATCAAGGTTTCTTAGTATTTAAAATTGCTAATCCCCAAGCGCATCATTTGGGCGACGGTGGGGGGGGGGGGGGGGTGCAATCGAACTCTCTGAATTTTGGAAATGTAATGTAACCTTGCATTTTTTTAAGGTATTTTGTTGTTTTTTCCTTCAAAATGTGCTGAATACAAAACCTTTGCCTCCCCACTCCAGAACGTTTTTCAAATTACTGTCTGCTAATTCCAGCTCTAACGTTGGACTGGGAGAGGAGTGTTGTGTTTTTACATGATTAAAATGGGTCCCCTCGAAAACTGAAATATGTATGACTTTTGTACTTTTTTACAAATGTCACATTTCATCAGTGATTGATTTTGTATATATTTTGGTTTAGTGGAGCTTTTTTTTAGCCTACTTTCCCAGTAAAAGTCAGAAAAAGAAGAAAAAAGCATGAAAGAAGGCTTAATGCATCTTAAAAATAGCGCGAAAAACAAAAAAAAAGTCAAAAATAAATATAATAATTAAATAAATATCGAAATATTAAAAATTAGAAAGTAGGGTATTGAGATGGGGGAAAAATGTCTGTCGGTCTGTCTGTCTGTCCCACCTGATAATATTTGAGTGGATAATCCGATTCGAATATATTTTTTTTTTGTTCGAAAGATCTCGGCGAGGACACCTCATTCCTATATTTCATTTTTTGATTTGAACTATTTTTTGTTTAATTTTGAACAGTTTAAAAAAACTTAACATTAGCTCCTACGGGGAAATGCAATGCAATTCCGAACTGTGAGGCGAATTTGCTTCAAACAAACTTTGTAGGAAAAAGCTTTTGAAGAAAAACTTGTCTGTAAAATATCTTTTTGATTTGAACAATTTTCCGTTCAATTTTGAACAGTTCAAATCCCTTAACATTAGCGCCTACGGGGAAACTGAAAGTCAATGTAGGCGGATTTACTTCAAACAAATTTTGTTGGAAATAGCTCTTGACGCCAAACTCCAGACTCCGACTCCTAGAATTTAGGGGCACCTGAATCCGACTCCGACTCCTGTGCCCGACAATTAATCGGACTCCGACTCCCCGACTTCGACTCTGATTTCGTAGCTTTGGCAAAAATTGATTCGCGGGGGACAAATGACTGACTCTGATTCTTGGATATTCGACTCCGACTTCTTTATCTTAAAATGAGATTGACTCCGACTCCACAGCTATGGTTTTAACTGTGAAATAATTATTGTTGATTTGACTTTTTTTTTATTTTCACGTTAAAGTTTTAATTTAGGTATTTAGTTTTCGACGGATAAACTCGAAATCATTTATGTTTCTACATAAAGATATACGCCGACGATTTTTTTTTTGACAATGGAAATTATTTCTTTAAATTGACATTTTATTGTTTTTATTTATTTAGGTAAGTGCATTAATTCATTTAAATTATTTTTGGCAGCAGGGGAAAAAGAAACAATTTTTTTTTTTTGTTTTTTGATATGATGTATTTATTTTAACGAGTTTATTAATTTTAATTATTATTCTGGAAAAAAATGCATTAGCTGCTTTGTTTAAAAGGTGCTGCTATTTTATTTGTTCGTTTTTTTGAGAATATTGATCAGGTACTAGAAAGTAGTATGTGTATACGGGAAAGTAGGCTCGTTTAGTTCTAGACCTAACTTCCTGTTTAGGTCATAGAATTTGAGTCAAAAAATGTTACGAAAAATATTTTATAAGGAGTTCAAGCAATATTTTTCGAAAAGTGTTTCCAAGTTAGTTTTTATTTATTTATTTTTTGCTCATTAATTTTTCATGCGTAGCTTAATGTTTCATTTGTAGTAGTGCAGACTACAATAAGAGTTTTTGCACAAAATTATTGTCAATAAGTGTTTAAGAGTAGAGGTCTCACTTACCCCATAAATTTTTCACATAAGGGGTAAGCGGGTCCTTTCACCCTCACTATGGGGCAAATGGATCCCTCATAATAGTGACGATTCTAAAACCAAAAGCAACTTTAATGAAAAATTTCTATTAATTTAATCCAAGATAACTATGAAAACTTAGTAGGAATTGATAGTTCAGCTACAAAACCTGCAAAAGCTTCTGACTATGTGTTTGAAACTTGTATCAAGGAAAAACCATAAAGTGTTATGAAGCACTAAGTTTTGAAGTTCATGATGCAAATGCAAATGAAAAAAAAATCTGCAGAATTTGCTAAAAAGAATAGAAATATAGAAACAATGTTTATTTGCCTGACGCAGATACTGTCTGATTTCCTTAGCTGAGACCTAGCGCCAATTTGCGCATGCGTCAAGTCTGCTCCAATTTTATCGAAATAGGGAGGGAAGTAAAGGTTGCAAATAACGTGTTCAGCAGTTCTTGCACAGTAGCGTCGAAAAAGACAGAGAGTGTGAGCGAAAAGTGCTCATCTTCAACCTATCGCCCCTTTTTAAAATGGAATCCATTCTGAGTGCTAGTCTTTACTTTCAAGATCGCACAGTAATGTTGGAATTATTACTGAAGTTGGAAGTGATAATAGCTCTCTCTTAGCCAACTAAATAGATGCTGCCCATTTAGTGTTTTAAATTTCTTTTTCAACTCATAATTTAGACTAATTGACCTAAGTGGATCTTAACCAACTGTGTTACATTTATTCAACACACCCTTATCTCTATATATTTGAAAAAAGTAAGGTCAAAGAATTTTGAAAGGAAGTTTGTGGCGGGCCTGCGTTCAGAAGAATTTCGAATTAGTTTTTTTGTAAGAAATTTTTAAGCTCAAATTTCATGTAAGTTGTCTTTTTAAGGTATGAAAGATTTCCCACACCCCTCAGCATGCTATGTCATTCGAAAGAGATTTTTTTCTTGCATCAAATAAAGCTTCTTCCAATTTTCTGAATGAATTAGAACAGCAGACATTAGGGTTTCTATTTTAGCGAAAAGTCCTAGGCTGAGCTAATATCAAGCTAGGAAATAAAGGGCAAAATATATTACTAGATACAATGAATTTGAAAGCGACTTTTCAAAGATACAAAACGACTGTTTTGCTATGTTCAGGAGGCCTTTAAGCCGTTTAATTTGATACAGTTATTTTGTACTCTTTGGAAAGGGGTGTTCTTTGAGGCGTTTCATTAAAAACAATTTTGTTACACGTATTTTATTAAGTTCTTTTTGTCCTTGGGACGGAGTGGGATTTAAATATTTTTATATGTTTAATGAGTGTTTTACTAAAATTCTCATTTTTTACGGGAAGGGGAGCATGCTTTTTATTTTGTTCTAATCGTAATGCGTATTGTAACTGGTTCTTCTTAACAGGTAGTTTAAATCTTTGTGAACCAAACAAGATTTCGTAGCAATCTTCGGTGGTTAGCAAGCGGCAACGAGCAGGGAGCGAAGTCTCCTAGTATGTAAAAGTAAAATATTTACCTATTATAGGCTTTCAACAAATTTCACAGATGTATTTGTTTTGCTTTCTGTTACATAATTTTCCGTCATACAGATTTAAATAAATTGATATTTTATGCAAGGATGCATTTACAAAAAAAAAAAAAAAAGCATCATGCTAAAAATGTACATACTTTATTAAGTAAGACCCATTCACCCTTCTTTAAATACGCTCGATTTAGATTTAAATAAAAGGGGGATGTCCCATTTTCCTTATCTGATGGAGTAAGTGGGACACCCATCTGAATCTTAAAAGCCACCCCAAATCAAACCTACTTAACTGTTATATTGGTAACTAGCAAAAATACCCGGCGTTGCCTGGGTCAATAATAATTATTAGAAAAAATCGTCACTTGCTTTTGTTTTCTGTTTTAAGTGAAAGAATTTAAAACACATCTTTTTGACGTGATTAAAAATCGAGTTTCTTCCTTACCCATAAAACTAAAATAGCAATAAGTATAAAGAACAAAGTAGTATTGATTTAGAAACGAAAGCACTATATTTAAGCATATACAAATTTAAAACACATGAAATTAATCTTCTCATGTTTAAAAAGATTAATCTGTTGATACTTTTTTTTAACATGGAGTCTAAAACCTTCTCTGTATGGCTAATGAAGTACGAAGTGATTAAAAAAAAGTAGCTGCGCTCGTAATCCCCTTATACTTGCTTTAGTTATTTCGGGAAATTTCAATCATTGTGGCTCTTGGTGCGATTTCACCGAATTTGCGAAAGTCGTTTCGGGGTACCTTCGATGATGCTCCCCCATTCTTTCCTTACTTTGTAAAACGATATGATATTAATTTTCGTTACAGAGATCTCGTCGCCAGATGCTGAGATATTTTTGGTCACCATAAAATGGCGCTAAACAGTTTCATCCGAAATGTTACCAAAATAAGTAATAAAATTTGGTGATTGTTTGAAATTGTGCAAAAAGGAAAATTAATGGAAGTTTTTGTGCTGTTTATAGATTTGCCTAATTTAGTCGCTGGATTATTTAACACAGTAAAAAAAGTCTTTTGAAAATTCTTGATTGGCGATAATTTGTTTACATGGTGAAAGCTGAGAAACATTATGACGTAGTCTTCGGCTTCAAAAACAGCGACGTTGAAAAAACTGCCAAATGCATCAGCTACGGAAATCTTTCTGCAAAAATTATGGCGATCTGCTGGTTAATTGGATAATGAGTAAGTGTTCAATCAGCAAAAGTAATAATAAAAACCATTAATTGCATTAAAGTTCCGTTTAAGTGGAAAATGATCAGCCAAATCATGTATTATTTGCCAATCTTGTGCAAAAATCTTACTTAAAGATTTGACTTGAGAAAAGCCTTGAACAGTCACGAAAAGCAAAGATAGTCAACAATACAACAATTATCGCTATCGACAGGGAGTTGAGATGATACACTAAATACTGTATTGAGTTGAGGAAAGCCTTCGAACATGGAACTAAAAAGCTCATAACTCGTTTTTTATTCTACTTAGAAATTTCGAACAGGTACCATCTTCAGCAGAAAAATCAGAGCTTTCGATGGACATATAATGTAAATATGTGCAAGTATTTTTTCATCCCAATATTAGAGCATTTATACAGAAATTGTGTTTTATTGCCCCCCTAAGGGGGTTTTGCCCCCCATAACGGGACGAAAACTACCCTATGTGTTATTCTGATGCATAAGCTATATTACAGTAAAGTTTCATCAAAATCCGTTCAGTAGTTTTTGCGTGAAAGAGTAACAAACATCCATACATCCATACATCCAAACATCCATACATCCATACAGACAAACTTTCGCATATATAATATTAGTAAGATTAAGTATCACAAAAGTTGAAGGATTGGATTCGGCAACTGTATCTTCTTACAGTTAAGATCAAGTTCAGTCTTTGTATAAATTTAATAAAAGCATTTTATGAAATGATTCCTTGTAGCAAGGCTTCAACGAAGCTTTGCTTGTAGTCATATTAATGAAGAAACTTTAAAACATAATCGCCCTTTATTGTTTTGATAATTTTATTTTGTGGGAACAGTAAAGAAGTTTGAAATAAACAGCTTCAAATAAACAGTATACATTAAAATGGCTTCTGAGTTGGAACAGATGGATGCGATATTAGATAAATTTGTTCTCGATGATGACACCCTTTTCAAAGTTTCTTCATTGTTACTGCAACAAATGGAAAGAGGCTTGAGCGCAGAACATAATAGTATTGCTACTGTAAAGATGTTCCCTACTTATGTTACTTCATTTCCCAATGGCAAAGAAACAGGTAGATTTCTTGCATTAGATTTGGGTGGAAGTAACTTCCGAGTTTTGACCATAGAGATGCAAACTGATGTAAAAATTGCTGGTAATATTTATAGCATACCTGAAGAAATCATGAAAGGGCCTGGAAATAAGCTCTTTGACTTTATTGTAAATTGCTTGGAGAAATTGTTATTGGACGTTGACCAGATTAAAGATACGTTACCACTCGGTTTTACTTTCAGCTTCCCCTGTGTACAACATTCTTTAACAAGTGCAACTCTTGTATTTTGGACAAAAGGATTTGAATGTTCAGGCGTAGAAGGAAGAGATGTCGTTCAACTACTCAACGATGCCATTCAACGTAGCGGGAAAATCAGCGTCGAAGTGATTGCTTTTGTCAACGACACCACAGGCACTCTAACAACTTGTGCTTATAAGGACGAAAACTGCAAAGTAGGTTTAATAGTTGGGACAGGTTGTAATGCTTGCTACGTGGAAGACACAAAAAACATTCACACATTACAGCCTGGTTATGAGGATCGGGAAAAAATGATTGTGAACACTGAATGGGGTGCATTCGGCGATGATGGTTGCCTGGACTTTTTGAGAACGAAATTTGATAAGGAAATTGACAAGGAGTCGTGCAACAAGGGAAAGCAAGTGTTCGAGAAAATGATTTCTGGTATGTACATGGGAGAAATCGTTCGAAAAGTTTTAGTTGAGTTTGACGAGAAAGGACTGATTCCACAGAGATTGCCCAATAGAATTAGAGAGCAAGGTTCATTCAAGAGCAAATATGTTTCTCACATTGAAGAAGATGGCGAAGGATTGTACCCCAAAACGAAAAGTGTTCTGTGGAAATTAGGTTTCATTGAAACACCAGAAGAAGAGTGTGAAATTCTAAAACGGGTGTGCAGGCGTGTCTCTACAAGGGCAGCGCATTTAGTATCGGCGGCTGTTGCCACGTTGCTGAACAAGATGCAAAGACCCGAAACGACGATCGGCGTTGACGGATCTGTGTATAGATACCACCCATTTTTCAAGCAGATAATGGAAGAGAAAATCGCAGATCTAACTGATCCAAAATATAAATTTAAACTTATGTTGTCAGAAGATGGAAGTGGGCGCGGCGCTGCTTTTGTTGCTGCTGCAGCAGTCAGAGAAAAACGTGAAAAGGACAGAAAGTTATAAATGACGTTCTTTTAAGTAAGAAATTAAATAAAGTATTGTAAAACTCTCAAACTTGTTTCGGATTTATCTGACTGCATATAGTATACTGCTAATTTTATAATGTTAAAATTTCAAGCACATTTATCGGGTATAGAGGGAACATGAAGCTAAGTTAGCCAACTTGCCAGTACTGTTCCAAGTTCTATTAACACCGGTTGCTGTTAGAACAAATAGGTGGATCATATTCTCTTGTATCGACATTTTGTGAGTAACGATTTGTTCAAATTTAATGCTATCTGTGGGGACTACTTAGAAAGGTACTTAAGAATTACAGCAAGCAGCCCAAATATCACATACTAGAAGGAATCTTTATGACGTGGAACATGCCAAATTGACGATGAAAGTTCCTGCTGCTGAAATTAATTTTGACACTTTTTAGCCTACTTTCCCAGTAAAAGTCAGAAAAAGAAGAAAAAAGCATGAAAGAAGGCTTAATGAATCTTAAAAATATCGTGAAAAACAAAAAAAAGTCAAAAATAAATAAAATAATTAAATAAATATTGAAAAATTAAAAATTGGAAAGTAGGGTATTGAGATGGGGAAAAATGTCTGTCGGTCTGTCTGTCTGTCCCCCCCCCCCTAATAACTTTTGAATGAATAGTCCGATTCGAACAAACTTTTTTTTTGTTCGAACGATCTCGGCGAGGACACCTCATTCCCATATTTCACTTTTTGATTTGAACTATTTTTTGTTCAATTTTCGAACAGTTCAAAAAAAAACTTAACATTAGCGCCTACGGGGAAATTCAAGGCAATTCCGAACAGTGAGGCGAATTTGCTTCAAACAAGCTTTGTAGGAAAAAGATTTTGATGAAAAACTTGTGTATAAACTATCTTTTTGATTTGAACAATTTTCCGTTCTATTTTGAACAGTTCAAATCCCTTAACAATAGTGCCTACGGGGAAACTGAAAGTCAATGTAGATTTCGTACTTGAAGGCGGATTTGCTTCAAACAAATTTTGTTGGAAATAACTCTTGACGCCAAACTCCAGACTTCGAGAATTTAGGGGCACTTGACTCCGACTCCAACTCCTGTGCCCGACAATTAATCGGACTCCGACTCCCCGACTTTGACTCTGACTTCGTAGTTTTGGCAAATATTTATACACGGTGGACAAATGACTGACTCCGATTCTTAAATATTCGACTCCGACTCCTTTATCTAAAAATGAGATTGACTCCGACTCCGCAGCTATGGTTTTAACTGTGAAATAATTATTGTTGATATGACTTGTTTTTATTTTTACGCTAAAGTTTCAATTTAGGTACTCAGTTTTTGGCGAATAAACTCGAAGTCATTTATGTTTCTACATAAAGATATGCGCAGACGATTTTTTTTTGACAAAGAAAATTATTTCTTTAAGTTGACATTTTATTGTTTTTCTTTTTTTTTTGTTTTGTTTTGGTAAGTGCATTAATTCATTTTAAAAAATGTTTTTTGGCAACAGGGGTAAAGAAACGATTTTTTTTTGATATGATGTATTTATTTTAATGAGCTGATTAATTTTAATTATTATTTTCTCGTTTTGAAAGCTGTTAAAGATTGTTTTTTAATGGAAAAAAGTGTATTAGCTGCTTTGTTTAAAAGTTGCTGCTTTTTTTTTTACGCATAAAATTTTTTTTAGATGAGTGAGGAATATTTTATTCCTAGAAATCAGCTTAAAGTATTTTAAAAATATGTTTGAAAAAATTTGCGATTTTAGCTATTTTTGAGAATATTGATCAGGTACTAGAAAGTAGTATGGGTATACGGGAAAGTAGGCTCATCTAGTTCTAGACAGAACTTCTTGTTGCTTATCTTGCTTTAAAAAAAAATAAATGGAAAGCTTATTGCTTCGATATGACATAATGTATTTATTTGACTGATTTTTTACTTTTTGATGGTTTATAATAATTTGGCGGATTATTTTTTTATTGTAATGGAACTTTTAATCGTGAATAATGGTGAGTTTTGTTTAAGAATTGGACATTAAATTTTAAACGTCAGCAACATTATTTTAGGCCGCGTTTGATAAGCACTTTGTGTCGACAAGTTTCGCTAAAATCATTGTAAAAGTACCAAGTGTTCCACGTTAAGACAATTCCAAGACAAAAGTAAACTTCTGTTTCTGAACTTTTTTCGGCGAGAGATGGAGTTTTGCTGAATATTTTGAGGACAAACAATTAATTTATCAAACGCATCTCTATAACTCGCCAAATGTTATGCTTACTTGTTATCATTGGAAACTTCAAACTCTGATAAAATCCAATCTGCGTTTGAGTTTTATTGTCAGCAAATGAATCATACTATTGTAGATTTAGTTGCAGACACTAACAAGAAGTTCCGTCTAGAACTAGACGAGCCTACTTTCCCGTATACCCATACTACTTTCTAGTACCTGATCAATATTCTCAAAAATAGCTAAAATCGCAAATTTTTTCAAACATATTTTTTTAAATATTTTAAGCTGATTTCTAGGAATAAAATATTCCTTACTTTTCTTTAAAAAAAAACGAACAAATAAAATAGCAGCACCTTTTAAACAAAGCAGCTAATACACTTCTTTCCATTAAAAATTTTTTTTAACAGCTTTCAAAACGAAAAAATAATAATAATAAGTTCATTAAAATAAATACATCATATAACAAAAAATTGTTTCTTTTTCCCCTGTTGCCAAAAATAATTTTTTAAACGAATTAATGCACTTACCAAAATATAAAAAAAACAATAAAATGTCAACTTAAAGAAATAATTTTCATTGTCAGAAAAAAAAAAAAAATCGTCTGCGCATATTTTTCGAGTTTATTCACCGAAAACTAAATACCTAAATTAAAACTTTAGCGTGAAAATAAAAACAAATCATATCAACAATAATTATTTCACAGTTAAAACCACAGCAGCGGAGTCGGAGTCGGAGTCAATCTCATTTTGGGATAAAAGAATCGGAGTCGAATATCCAAGAATCGGAGTCAGTCATTTGTCCTCCGTGTATAAATGTTTGCCAAAGCTACGAAGTCAGAGTCGAAGTCGGGGAGTCGGAGTCCGATTAATTGTCGGGAACAGGAGTCAGAGTCGGTGTCAGGTGCCCCTAAATTCTCGGAGTCGGAGTCGGGAGTAGGTCGTCAAGAGCTATTTCCAACAAAGTTTGTTTGAAGTAAATCCGCCTTTAAGTTCGGAATCTATATTGACTTTCAGTTTCCCCTTAGGCGCTAATGTTAAGAGATTTGAACTGTTCAAAATTGAACGAAAACTTGTTCAAATCAAAAAGATATTTTCGATACATGTTTTTTATCAAACGTTTTTCCCTACAAAGTTTGTTTGAAGTCACTTCGCTTCTAAGTTCAAGATTTATTTTTGATTTGAATTTCCCCGTAGGCGCTAATGTTAAGTTTTTTTGAACTGTTCAAAATTGAACAAAAAATTGTTCAAATCAAAAAATAAATTATGGGAATGAGATGTCCTCGCCGAGATCTTTCTAACAAAAAAAAATTTTGTTCGAATCGGACTATTCATTCAAAAGTTATTAGGGGGGGACAGACAGACAGACCGACAGACAGACAGACCGACAGACAGACAGACCGACAGACATTTTTCCCCATCTCAATACCCTACTTTCCAATTTTTAATTTTTCAATATTTATCTAACTATTTTATTTATTTTTGACTTTTTTTTTGTTTTTCGGGATATTTTTAAGATGTATTAAGCCTTCTTTCATGCTTTTTTCTTCTTTCTCTGATTTTTACTGGGAAAGTAGGCTAAAAAGTAAGCACTGCGCTACAAAAAATATTTGTTTTGCAAATATTTAATTTTCCAAATGCAAGAAAAATGCAATCCCGATACTTACTATCAACTTTAAGCGGTCTATTGCAGATTAGAAATATTAGGCTTTTTTAGACAGTTGGTACATTAGTGAGGTTGCCAAATTTCGGTTATAACTTAGGAAAACCTAATGGTGGCACCCCCACCCCCTACGCATTATTTCACTAAAATTTTGTGAGTTCAAGAACATTTGCAATGGGGGTTGTTTTCTTAAACAGCAAACTCGATCAAAAATCAGTGGAATTTCTAGTAAGATCATAAAAAACAATATCCTCAATAAAATACGGTCGTTTTCGAAATTTCAAAAGTATTTTTTTTTCTGAAAGAGCATGTTTAAAAACACAGGATTCAGTCATTTTTTAAATAATTTGACAAAGTTTACTATTTAAAAAAATATTAAAGAAGGTGCGCAGACTCAATTTTATTTTTTACGCTTCAGCTGCAATTTCAACTGCAATCCAATGTTGCCGTAAGCAGCAGAGCGCAATATTAATTCACTTCTTTACTTATATGTAGTGGCAACGGTATGGTTGATAGCAAGCGTAGAGCGCAATATTTAATTCGCTTCTGAATTATCATAACCTGGAAATGCGGTAGACAGCAAGCGTAAACATTCCGCGCGCAAGTTGAATGCACCAGTGCATCATTTGTGACGTCATAAAGACATCGCCTTGTTTGAAAAATTGGACATTTTAAGAAATTAATTAAAAATAACTGTTGGGAAAATGAAAGTATTTTCTGGGTCCATGTTGCTTTTTTTTTTGCTTATTCAATCAATTTCAGCGACTAAAAGTAGTACTTTTGACTGAAGGAAACAACTCCATTTTTGAGCAATGACATTGCTTATTGTTCTCATTCGACTGTTTTTGGCGTCCTATGATCTTATTTCCCCCCTGCCTTCCTTTGCAGCACCGCCGTCGACCGGCCTCACGATGCTGCTCCTTTAGCGAAAACCCTCTCCAGGTTGCATCCATATCCTATACACACACAGGTATACATACACACACACCTACACTACGCACACATACACACCTACACACACATGCACATACACATACACACCTACACACACATGCACATACACATACACACCTACACACACATACCTAGACACACACCTACACAGACACACACACACTTATGCCTGCACACAGACACAAAGTCCTGCGCCTACATACACACACTCGCGATTGCGAAAAACATAATTTGAATTCAAGACGTCAAAATTCAAATTAATTAATTTTTTTAAACTTAAATTACTCGTACTTCATTGAAAACGGAGCTCAGCCTTTTAGTAACGTCGCTAAGGTGAACGTTTTTTGGCTGCTAGCGAAAATGCAATGCCTAAAATCCGCCAAACTTGGAAATTAAAAACATTTCCTGAATTCGACTTTTTTTAAATCACGGATGCCTACGAGGGAAGAGTAAAAGGTCTGGGGGTCAATGGCGCAGACACCGCCGTTTGAATTTTTTTAAAAAGGACATTAAGTTACATATAAAACCTAGCACGATTGTTATTTTTGCTTTCTATTTATTAGTTTGTCAGTGTGGTTTGATAAAAGCAGTACAAGATAAACTTGTGTAGATAAAAATAAATTAAAATTTTTTATACTTGGAATTGAGTTTTGATGAGTTTTTCCTCTTATTAAGAGAAAATTGCATTTGTCAGAATATATTTTCTTCCAAGCACTGAATGACAGCTGAAAATATGACTAAGTTGTTCCTCGGATGCATTTAAAGATGACCCCCCCCCCCCCTCCTTTTTTTTTTTTTTTAATTGTGTGACGTGATATTCGGTTAATGAAGTGTCTTTGTTTTAACTAACATTTTTTACTGAGTTTTTACTATTTATCTTTGTTCATTTTGAAGTTGAAAGAGAGAATTTTCAGATTAATCACGAATGAGAAATAAGTTTTTGAAGGGGGAAATTAATTGATCACCTAATTTATTTCACTTTGAAGTTTTACAATTCTACTTGGTGGACTTTTTACGTGGAATTCCATGATGAATGTAGGTAGGGAACGGAATGAGTTATTCTTTAAAAAAGGATAGAAATGAATTTGAAATAAGTAGAACAAATAAACATGTTGATCTGTGCAACAAAACTACTCTTACATTCAAGAAGTTTTGAACAGTTTCTGTCTCAACCAACTGCCAAGATTCTGTATTTTTGATGAGGTTACCACATTTTAAAATCAAACTACAAGCAGAATCTCGCTGAAAATATTTGTATTGATTTTAATTGCGAAGCAGAAACTGCATAGAATACTTCACAAGACATCAAAAAATACAAAAAACATAATTTTAAATTTTTTTAAAAATCGAATTGGTGTACTGTCTTCTGCTCCAAGTACGTGTATCGTACGAAAGAAGTATGGTCATGCAAACACTTTATCATTAACTAGCTGCGTTGTACAGTCTACATCGAAAATAAAAGTCATGTCAAGAGACGTATATTCAACAATCAGACTTACATAAGATTTGCGATAGAAGATTCGACAGTTCTAAGGTAGATGATGGGACACTTGTGAACCATAACATTTAGAACTGTATGAGGCAGTGAGAAGCAAAGGGATGTGTGTAAGTGGACATTTTCAAGTTTCGAGTAAAACGACTATAAAGATAACGTTCTAGGTAGGCTTTCATTGATTTTTTTTTTCCAAATCATGCTGCACAGCAGCACTTACCAGGGTTACTAGTACCTATCGCTGCTAGTACCATCTCTTGCCTCAAAACAGAGGAGGGGTTCACCTACCATTTGTGCTGGTTATCTCCAAATTTTTAATTTTGCCACTTACATCCCTTTGCTTCTCACTACCTCATATTTGAACAATTTCCATATCCGTAATATTTATATTATTTATCGGAAATTCCTATGCCGTAGCGATAGCGCTGACGCAAGTTCTACAATGCATTACAGGAAACAATACACATTCAAACATTTATTTATAACAAAATGGTAAAAACTTTGTAAAGAAGATAAAATGTAAAAACTGATAAAAGTTGCTCACACATCCATCTTAAAGCAAAACGTGAGGATCTGACACCTTGTCCCTTTCACCTTGACTTCTGGTCAAAACTTACTCGCTTCACTTAATTTCGCTATCCACAGGTTTGCTCATTTGCATGGCATTTTGTGCCGCCACATTAGTGTAAGACATTACGAGTGTACAAAAAAATATGTAAATATGTTTTTTTTCCAATAATCAGTTAGTATGTTTATTGTTAATTACTCTTATTATTAAATATTTATCAGTTCTTAATATTTTTATTTTTAAAATTTTTTTCTTCCTAAATAGTATGTCAACTATTCTGTACTTAGAGCCAAAGTGTTGAAGTCTATTCTACACCGAGCCAGGTGAACGTAATTCTTAAAAAATAATATTTTTTCCTATTTTGTTTTATTATCAGGGTTAAAAGAGCGCGCGTCCCATCTTTTGCATGCGCCAGAAAAAAGTTTATCCTTCCTGCTGTAAAGTTATCATAATGTGACTTACGTTCTTCTGGCTCTGAGGTACAGAATTTAGTGTTGTAATAATACTTATAGGAAATAAAAAGCTCAAAATATTTTCATTGTATAAAAGACAGTAGTTTAAAATAATTTTAAAATACATAATCATACTTTGTATGAAACTAAAAAGCAAAAAAAGTGCTAGAGTAATCTTTTATTAATAAAATATTTCTGGTACTATGTAGTCATAGATTTTTTTCGTGCCTAGTCAGTGATCATAACAGACTACGAGACTGAACTGACTAAAATTTCATAGCGAGCGGTGTGTGCGTTGTATAGACATAAGATAACTCGTTCTTTTTGTTCTAATTTAATTGCTTGTGTTTCTTATTTTTGACCTATTAGATATTGAAAGAAAGGTGCTTGAGTTTAAATATTCCTGTTTTTTTTTTAAGTTAGAATTTGCTAAATCATGAGCAGTTTGAAAGAATGGTTGATGGTTCGATTGGTTTTTATAGCGCTAGAGCCTTAATTGGTGATACTGCACCGAACGATAGTTTGAAAGTCGAAAAAAGAAAGAAAGTGCCCAAAATTCAACATTGCTTGAAGAGTAGAAAGCATAAAAATTCTAGAGGTTTGATTTTTTTTTTTGAAATAAACACAAGTATTAGGTTTAAAATTTTGAATTACAAACCATACGAAAGAAATGAAAATTATTTGAGCAGAAAAACATATATTACAATGCAAAAGCGAGACGAAACCAAAGACATTAGGACAGGCAAAAATTTGAAAACATAAAGGCAGTTCTCTGAAAAAAGGAAAATTCATTCTTATCAGAATGAATTTGACATGGTTTTTCGATAAACTTCCTTGTTTACGTTTTACATTTTCAGATGTACCCATACACCCAAGGGAAATGGAGCACGCCCCACCTTCGAATCAGAGCATACAAAGATCACTACCCCTGTCAAAATACCCCCCAAAAAATTTCATGGCGACACAACGCCAACGCCTTGACCCTCCCTTCTTCTGTGGGCACCCCTAACATTTGTCATACTTTTGTATCATATATCCCTTTTATTCATAAAAAGGTTGATGCTTCAGACAATGGAGTGGGCAGCTAGAAAACCGTTGTTGAAATACGGCAAAGTAGGCTCGTTAAGATCTGGACGAACCACACTTTAAACGTTTTCCGTATAAATAATTTTTACCCGTGAGTAAAAAAATCACTGGATCAAAATTACTTGAAAATATTTTCATAAACTTCGACTATATATTTTACACCAAAAATATTCTTTATCAAATACTTCTGGCAAAAAAAACTAAAGACAAAATAAACTTGAGGTTTAGATTAAAAATGTTTCTTCTTGAAGGGTGATGACGTTATACATGATTAATTGGACTGCATTCATCTTCTGGAAGACCGTGTTTGCAATTTTTGAAAAGTTTTTCTGATTTTCCTTTCTCCTCTAAGTCACGAAAACTATCATCTCTTGCCAGATTAATCTGGCATCGAGAATTCTTCAGGATGACGCAAAAATTCTACGGACACAAACCGGACTCGTCAGCCATTTTGGTGATGTGAATTTGTTTTTGTGAACTTACTTAGGATGCAAACTTCTTCCCATTTCTTTCAAGAGTAGATACAACAATGTTATTAGAAATGGCAAAGTGTGGATTAGTTTTTTTTTAGCGACTCCATAAGGCTGCTTTACAGGCATTTGAGAAAGGTTGCTCCCGACTCGTTCACAACATACACAGTTAACTAGACCATATTCTTAATTTGAACATGAATTGTCTTATGCATCTCAGTGCATGTTGGCATTGCAGGAAATGAGTCTGCCGATACCTTGGAAAAGGAGGCGAGAGACCGCAACACAGATTCATCCTCTCATGTCACCCAAAAACGACATTATCGCAGTCAGGGCCTGATTATAGCACAGGCCAACTAGGTCAGGGCCTGGTGCCTCATCTTCCTAAGGGGCCTCAAATTTCCTAAAGGATTATGCATGATAATTAAAAATAATAATAACTTATTAATCACAAAAACCCTCCTTAAAGGAGAATTCTTACTCATTCTGCTATTAGCGAATTTACCATGTCACAACTATGAGAGGCCCTGAAGGGATTCATAAATGCACAATGGTTAATGATTTAAGTAATTCTGGGATAGACAAAGAGGCCCCAAAAATGAATTCCGACGGGGACCAAACCTGTAACCACTGTATCCCGCTACAGAGTCTTCAGGGGGCCTCCAAATTATTGTGGGCCCTACTGCTTCACTTTTAGTTAATCGGGCCCTGATCGCAGTAGCAAAATCAAACTAGCTCAATGACCAAACAATCAAGACTGAACATCAGTAAATCAGGAAACTAACTCCAGTATAATCATTGCAAAGACCCTGAGAAGACTCAGAACGAAACACTACCGAATAAAGAAAATTCAAAAGGATTGTACAAGAACATATCATAACTGTAGGAACTGTCCCGAGTACGATAACTGCACTGAAATTGTCGAGGCTGTCTGGACCACCTTCGGTCCAATTTGAATGTTCCATGGACAAACATGGGCATATGGACAAACCAACAACAATAACATGGTAAATTGGGTCCTAAAATTAATTTTCTTTATTTTTGAGCGGATAATCAGAATAACATGTTTGCTTCTTGTTAAGAAAGAAAAACTCATTCCAAGTTAAGTATGAATCGATACTTTTCCTAACAAAGTAACAATAGTAAAGTACGCATATGTGTGTGTGTGTGTGTGACAAGCCCTAATTAGCAATTTGATTGCAGACACTTGTTTCGGGGTTTAGAGGGACACTTTTTTCAATGCAAAGAAGTGTGAGTTTTAGGATAAAAAGTCATCCCAGTTGTTTTAGAAATTCGTTTTGTTTAAAAATGTCAGTTTTAGGAACTGTATTTTGGATGTTAGTTTTGGGGTACTTTATCTAAAGAGCTAAAAGTTACAATTACTAAGTTCTCATAAGACGGCACGAATGCGTCATCTTATAATTCTTAAGAAAATTAATTACTATTGCAATTTGCAGATTACACATTAACTTTTCGACTTAACAAATGCTTTATATTATTGCAAAATGAATTTATTTTTCTGCTTTTCATGAATTTTTAAACATTCGCTAATGATGTCAGTAGGATGATAGTTCGGAAGATGACTTTTGTTCAAGAAATAGAGTAGATAATTCGGTAGTAGCCTGTGCAACTGAGTAATAGGAAGAAAAGCGAAATTCTTATCTTCAAACCCTTATACAGTGGAAAAGTTGCAATTTGTGATTACTAACATATCAAAAAAATTATTCAAATTAGATATACTATTTTCGTTTTCTCAATGCACTTGGATAAAAAGAGAGATAGAGATAGAGAATTTTAAGGCTCGTTGAGGGATCAGAGAACATATCCGATTTCAATCAACTTTTTCGTGTTTCTCAAGTCTTCACCTATGGGGTTGTTTCCCCAGTCAAAAGTAGTACTTTTAGTCACTGTTATTGACAGAATAAGCAAAAAAAAAAAAAAAAAAAAAAAAAACAAAACATGGACCCAGAAACTTTTTTCATTTTCCCAACAGTTATTTTTTAATTAATTTTTTTAAATGTCCGATTTTTCAAACAAGGCGTGGTCTTGATGACGTCACAAATGATGCTGTTTGGTGCATCTTTGTACCGCGTTTCCACGTTATGATAATCTAGAAGAGAAGCGAATTAAAATGGCGCTCTACGCTTGCTATCAACCGTATCGTTGCCAATACACGTGAGTAAAGATGCGAATTAAATATTTTGCTCTGTGAATGGCAACACAGAATGGCATTTCATCATTTGTGATGTCATCGGCGAGAAATGTAAACAATGAAAGTGCAATAATTTTTTAAATATTAAACTTAAACAAATTATTTAAAAAATGGTCAGATTCTATGTTTTTGAACACGCTTTTTCAGAAAAAAAATTACTTTTAAAATTTTGGGAACGACCACATTGCAGCTTTTTCGCACTGTAGCTATTCGAAAATGAAAAAATTGTTGTCTACGCACCACCTTAATACGGAACCGACTTTCACGATTCCTACAAATATTTAAAAATACATCTTGTTGCCCGTTATACAGCACATTAGAATAGTTTTTATTGTTTACACAAACACGCATAAATGTATGTCTTCTTAACCTTTATTCGCACGTAAAGAGGACGTAGCAGATAAAAACGCTTAAAATGTTCTTCGTGGAATGAAAAAACATGCCTTGCCATCAGAGGAAAACTATTGAAGATGTTCTGCAGTTTCAAGAGAGGAATACAGTTGAGTATTTAGTGGTTCTTTCTGCATGGAAAGAATTTAAAATGCCAAACATTACTATTCTTAATGCAGCAGAGAACGTATAAAATGAGCACTTTCTAGCAAATTTATATCATTCAAAACTGTGTTTTGACCGAAAGTGAGAGCAGTGCTTTTTGAAATGCGAATGGTATAATAATTTCAAGCCCTGTCCTTTAAATTTAATTAGACGCCTCGGAAAAATATCATTAATGCTAGCCGTTTCCAAAAATGGCACACACATTTGCCTTGCATTTGTCGTGTCTCGATGAAAGCGCAGTGATTGGCTGAAACCAACTTTCTTTCCACGAGATAGTTTTTCGATTTTTTTTTTTTACAAAAATTTGAAATAGAATTTGAAGATGAGTATCGAAAGATGCGCAGGAAAATTTTGAAATTTGGGTGAGGAAACATATCACTTGGAGAAAGATTGATATTCTTTCATATATAACTTACGAGAAAAGAAAAACTTTTAATTAACATAATACAAGAGATGCAATCTAAAAGTAAGTACCACAGCAATCATTTAAGGAGAACGGAGATGAATTTTATTAATAGAAGGCGATATTTTGGTGAAGTCCGAAATCATTTGTTCAGTTCCATTTTTTACTTCCTTTTACAACTAGTATGTTATGGCCATCACGAAACTTTCTTCTATATTTTTCCTTTTTCTGATCCCTCCCCATGCTTGACGAGGAAGCAATATTCCTAACAAAAAACAAAATTACACATGCAAAAACTTGACGACCATCCCAATGTCTGAATTATTGTAAAAGCAAAGCAAAGAGCGAAAATTGAAAGTTATTTTAAAAGCCTTGCTTGAATTAATTACAAATATTTTGTTTATTAACAAACATAAGATGGCAACAGTTAAAAATTTTAAATCATTGAGATAATATTTCCATAGACTAGTAATAAGAGTAGACCGAGCTTTCTCATTCTTGCTGATAAAGAAAATGGGTTCATAGATGTATCATGTGACTAGTGGAAGGGCTTGGCGAAGACTTTGGCAGCATGGTTGCTAGATGGCAGCATTATCTATAGTTTGGCACTCGACATGTATTTTAAGACAATATGTTTTCATTAAAAAAAACTTCCAGGTGCAGAGACTGAACTGTTTTTCTTTTAGTTATGCATTATTTTGACATTAGTAATAGTTTTTGATCAGTTTTCGGTAACTTTTATTTCATTTGGAGCTGTCAGCGTTGGCGTGAACGAAATGGCGTAAACGTTTTGCGTTAACGCAAAAATGTACTAATCGGTATCTTAAATTGAAACTGTAGGCAAAAATCTTACCGTTTGCTGATTCTTCTTGGTCGCTTGCATCTTTTATTGCTTGGAGAGTTATTGAAATTGACTAAAGAAAATGCACAATGCTATCTAAACGAAAAACTCACTATATTAACAAAATATTTACAACTTAGAATAACAAATTTACAAATCGGACTCCATAAAAGATCATTCTTCCGTGTTCCATCAATTCTATTTATTTTATTTCGCGCTGGCGTTGATCGTCTGCTACGATTAACGCCCGCTGTTGCTAGGATATCCACCAGTGACATGGTTTGGTTTATGAGCAGCAAAAGGGTTGCCATAGCTCGGTCTACTCTTATTATTAGTCTATGAATATTTCCGATCATTTCCATGCAATTAAAATCACGAGAAATACGCAGACGACAATCTATTACGATTTATCTTTCTTATTGTTGCATTAATAAAACTATTTTTATTCGCAAAAAAAAAAAAAAAAAAAAAAAAAAAAAAAAAAAATCAACACCTCTTGGAGCGATTGGAGTCAAAATTGAACCAAAGCCTGTTTACGTATGGATTCACATATATTCCAAATTTCAACCAGAACGTAGCATTACTTCTTGAGATAGGGCACTCACAATGGAAAAAAAGAACGGGCGATTGCGCTACCCCCTTTTTACTTTCTTCTATATCTAATATATAGAAGAAAGTATTGGATTCGTGCAAATTTTCGAATTTCGAATTTTGACGGATTCGAACGTTTTTAGGTGTGCTGAGTCCATTTCGACCATTTTTGGAAAATGTCTGTCTGTCTGTGTGTGTGTATGTATGTGTGTGTGTATGTATGTGTGTATGTGTGTGTGTCACGTCTGTGTGTGACCAGTTTTTTGTAGCCGCTCTACAGCAAAAACTACCGCACGAAATCGAACGAAATTTGGTACACATATGTGCCCCTATGTGAACTTGTGCCCATTGGTTTTTGGCGCGAATTCCTCCAAGGGGGGTGGAGCAATGGGACGTTTTTTGAGTTACGCGTGCTTGCTATTCCTCAGGAAGTAACTGGCGGAATCAAACAAAATTTGGACCATATGTTGCCATTAACAGGAACAGGTGCTGATTCAATTTTGGTGGCAATAACTAAAACGGGGGTTGAGCTATAGAACGTTTTTTGTCGTCAATTGTGACTGCTGTATCTCAAGAAATAATGAACGGAATGAAAGAAAAATTTATCGGGAAGTAGACCTTAGTGGGTATAAGAGCTGATTTTATTTTGGTGTCAAAAACTGAAAAGGGGGTGGCGCAATCGAATGTTCTTTTTTTTCATTGTGAGTGCCATTTCTCAAGAAGTAATGCTACGTTCTGGATGAAATTTGGAATAAATGTGAATCTATTTGTAAATAGGCGTTGTTTCAATTTTGGCGCCAATCGCTCCATGGGGGTCTGATTTTTTTTTTTGTGTTAATAAAAATAGCTTTATAAATGCAACAATAAGAAAGATAAATTACAATATTCTCGTCTGCTTATTTCACGTGATTTTAATTTTCGGGAGATAATCGGAAATGTTATCGCAATGATTTAAAATTAATAACTGTTGCCATTTTATGTTTGTTAACAAATAAAACATCTAATTGATTCAAGCAAGGCTTTTAAAATAACTTTCAAGTCGTTCTTTGCTTTGCTTTTGCGGGAATTCAGGAATTCGGACGGTCGTCAAGTTTTTTTTTTTTTTGCTGGGAATATTGCATTCTTTTCAAGCATAGGGATTGATCAGAATTCACAAGAAAGATATAGAGGAAAGTTTCGTGATGGCCACAACATACTAGTTAGTTGTTGACAACAAAATAAAATCAGCTCTTATACCCACTAAGGGCTACTTGTCAAAAATTTTTTGTTTGATTCCGTTCGTTATTTCTTGAGATACAGCAGTCACAATTGACGACAAAAAACGTTCTATAACTCAACCCCCGTTTGAGCTATTGACACCAAAATTGAATCAATACCTGCTCCTGTTAGGGGCAACATGTGGACAAAATTTTGTTTGATTCCGCTAGTTACTTCCTCAGGAATAGCAAGCACGCATAACTCAAAAAACGTCCCATTGCTCCACCCCCCTTGGAGGAATTCGCGCCAAAAACCAATGGGCACAAGTTTACATAGGGGCACATATATGTACCAAATTTCGTTCAATTTCATGCAGTAATTTTTGCTGTAGAGCGGCCACAAAAAACTGGTCACACACACATACACACAGACAGACAGACCTTTTCCAAAAATAGTCGAAATGGACTCAGCACACCTCAAAACGTTCGAATCCGTCAAAATTCGAAAATTTGCACGAATCCAATACTTTCTTCTATATATTAGATATACAAGAAAGTAAAAAAGGAAGTATTGTTTTCGCGAAAAAAATTTCACTCAAAATTTTACCTTAATTTCCATTTTGCTCACCCCCGAATGAATGTTGAGTTTTTTTTTCGACTCGACCACACGTGGATAAGTGCCTAAGAACATATAGACGCACGAAATATCCATTTTGACGATTCCCGAGTTAATTACAACGAGTTTTCTCGTGATGTCTGTATGTACGTATGTATGTATGTGCGTATGTATGTCGCATAACTCAAGAACGGTATGTCCTAGAAAATTGAAATTTTTTTACGTAGACTCCTAGTGGGGTCTAGTTGTGCATCTCCCCTTTTGGTTGCATTCGGTTATTTCTAAGGCGGTCTTTTTCCCCTTTTTGGGGGGACTTTCGATGTAAACTCAAGTGGTGTTACAATTTGACGGATACTTGGCAATATATCGCCAGTCTTTTGATCGCCAAGTTTTGTCGCTAACTCTGCGACAAATTTGGCGATTATTTTTAAAAATCTGGTTTCAATTTGGCCACTATTGGTGATATTTAGAGAGAAAACTATTGAATCACATTAAAATTACCAATAATGGGAAAATGACATTAAATTGGAGTAAAAGGAAGTCATGTGAGGCACACATTAGCTCGTTTTATTCGTTCTCAGAATAATCAGTTACAGTTCAAGAAAAAACATGGTCAGCTCGTTTTATTATCTTTTATTATATTTGCTCTATCGTTGGTTGATGTCGCAAGCCCTTTAATCGTTGCCATAAACAAAAACTAATAATAGAACTTTTGAAGTTCGCTGTGAATGAAGTTAAAAAAAATAATTTCTGGATTAAGCACTGTAAAAACAATTCAGAAACGTTCCTGGAAAATAATGAGCAGCTGATGTGCCCAATTTCTTCAAGCAACATAAAACAGAATTGTTTTCGTTTCGAAAAAACTCAGTAACTTTCCTTAAATTATTCTGGAATCTTTCTGAAGAATTCAGTAATCTCTCTGGTTAAAGCCAGTCTTGTCTCTAGAACCTTCAGAGAAAACTTAGGTAGGTTTAATATAATAGCTTGGCGTCTTCCCGCTTTGCCAAGAAAGCTCCAAAATCATTATTACAAACATGACCAAAGCTTAAGCAGAATTGCAAAAAGGTATCCTGATCTCGCCTGCAGTTTTTGCAAAGCTACGACTTTCAGACTTGTTCGCTCTCATTGGGAGCTTAGTTAATCTGGACGGGCCATAATCTAGTTGAAACCGACACACTAATAAAATAAGCTCAGTTAATTTTTATACTGGTAGCAAAAAATACTTTTCACAACAGTGAGAAGTCCGTATTCGTGCAACTTGTAGTAATTGCGGAAACTTTTTGACAAAGATACTTGATTTTTTCAGAAAGTGGATAAAATCCTGTGAAATTCCGTTACTTTAAACGGAAATAATCAGTAACGTTTCAAATTTCTTTTGCAGTGTACATTGGTAGATATTGGTCTTTTCAAAATTTTCAAATAATGCAGTGTTGTGGCAACAAACACAATAAAATTAAATATGTGAGAAGCAGTTTATTAGAATAGAGAAATTGTGGATCAGAGTTGCTCTGAATCAAGGTTATATATGATGAATACAACAAGTAGTTCTTTTTAAGCACTTTTATTCAGGGCTGTGGAGTCGGAGTCGGAGTCGGAGTCGAAGAGTCGGAGTCGGACTGATTTTGGGGTAAAGGAGTCGGAGTCGGAGTTGTTAGAAAACTTGCCGACTCCGACTCCGACTCCGGGTTTCTTTTTTTTTTTTTCCTTTTCACTGACTCTCCTTGCATTTTTTAAAAACTGACTACCAATTGGTTCAATTACATGTATAAAAAGATACTAATGAGAAAATAACTGCCATTATGGCAATCAGCTAGCCTGAATGCTTACCGAACTTACTGTAGCCGTCCTCTAGTTTGCTTGCCTTTTAACTTAACTAATAGCGACTGTCAGCAAACGGTTTTGTTGCCTAACATTTTCAAGTAATCACTTTCAAATAAAAATAGAAATATAGTGTTTTGTTCGATCTCAGTTATAAAATAGCGAAAGAAACGTAACAAATTAATAAGTCGAGGCCCGTAGCTAAGGTTGAAACGTTTAAGGATGATCGACAAATTCAAAAACGTTCTGGCGCGAAAGCACGAATCCAAAAGATCCGATGAAAAATAATCTAATGTTTTTTCTTTATTAAGACTATTTCTATAAGCTTGGTGCTCACTAAAAAGTATGGAACAAAATAAGTGTAAATGGTTTCTTGATTGCAACACTCAATAATTGCAGCTAATCTTAAAATCTTAATATTAAGGTTAATTCTAAAGCAGACAATAAAATTTAAATTAAAAATTTAGCGAAGAAGAAATATAGGTATAGTAAAAGCTATTCGTACAAATTTGTATACCGCCGCATTTTGTGTAAAATTAGCTCCTGATGTATATGTGCCCTATTTTCGTTGAAATTTGATTGATGAAATATAATTTAAAATATATTCGCGAAAAATTTCAGAATTAAAGTATTTATAAACTCTGAAATTAACTTTGGGTGTCATCTACCTGATGGGTGTCACCCAGGGCAAACCACCCCCTCTCAAGAACTTGGATTTAGAAAAAAAAAGCTTTTTTTCTCTCAAGTTACAGCTTTCAAAAATTGAAAGCACACGATTTGATCAATATGTATTTGTTAAACATTAAAGGGGGGGGGGGGCAAATTACAGATAATCCTTTTCAAATTTTTTAAAAGGGATTTTTAAGTCATCTCACTTCTTAACTCGTAACTGTTGGAAAATTTGATTTTTAAATTGAATTTCTAACATTGTATGCGTCTTGGGTTTACAATAAAAAACAAAATGCGAAATTTTCATGAAAAGGAATCAATATTTCAATCTCTGTTTAGAGGTTTTCCCCCTTCCCCTGAAGGGAGAGAGGGAGTTGAAAAAATACAATTAAAAAAATCAAAAACATCCGGAGTCGGAGTCGGAGTTGGAGTCGGAGTCGGGCGTTTCAAAATCCAGGAGTCGGAGTCGGGGTCGGAGTCGGCCATTTTCCTTCCGACTCCGCAGCCCTGCTTTTATTATACTTTCCATGTTTGTCGCGGAAATTCTGAGACCTGCTTTTGCTTATATCTCAGAAACTAAACCACTTCCATGCTTCGAGATTTCGCTAAATGATTTGTTTAATCTTAAAAATATAACTTTATGCTAAAAATAAACAAATAAATAAATGAATTCTAAAATAAAATTATTATTTCGGTTTGTATGGAAAACAGTAAATTTCAAGGAATTTCCGCATTGAATGATTAAATATTAAACCCATTGTTACGAAAACTCGTTGCCGTACAACAGTAATATTAGTGGTAATCATAATGAAAATTTTGTATCAAGGCTTTTCTGGAGCAAGTGTGAAGTTTATTCATTGTTGTTGCTTTCTTAGGGTTTTTATCCTCATTAATGCCAATAACCGATAACGAGGCTAAGCAAAGGATCTTTATCACGAGTAACTTGTGTGTTGTGATCCTTAAATTAGTATGAGAAAACTTTAACATTTAAATGGTTCTTATTAAACTAGCACACAAATAAATCCTAGAGAGGAACAAGAATTAATTTAGTGCCAATAGCTTAAAGTTTTAGACACGATTATAGTTTTTTTTTTTCTTTTTAGTATAAAAAATAAGGTGAAGTTTCGTGATGTTAACATTATTCTGTTTCTGAAACACATTAACACTAAAAGGAATAAAATAACAGATTTTAAAAAAAAAGTACTGAGCACTTTTCTTAATGCACTCAAAAAAAAAAAAAAAAAAACTTTTCTGGGTCAGAAAGGACAATTTCAGTATTCCTGTAGTTTCCAATTATTTCAAGAAAATGACACCACAAACGAAGAAAAGTGCGGCTCAAGTCATTTCAAACCAAAATTTCCCATTAAGAAAAATATGCATGTTTCAACGCTCAAATTTATGGTTGAAAGCTAGATAGTGATAACAAGTTCTGTACATGACTTGAACCGCACTTTTCTTCGCTTGTGGTATCATTTTCTTGGAATAATTCAAAACTACAGAAATACTGAAATTTTACTTTCGGACCCAGAAAAGTTATTATGTACTTTTGAGTGAGTGCATTGTTAAAAGTGCTTAGTATTTTTTTTAAATCTATTATTTTTTTTTATGAATCATGCAAAATGACTTATTAAATTTTAGAAATGTCCACGAAACATTACAAGTTTACAGAGAAGGTTTAATAAGACTTAAACCATTCCATGTGAATAGATCTTCCTCTTAATTTATTTTACAAACTTCCTTTCAGAAAAGAACCTTAGTTAAGTTCACCTCACAAAAGCCAGAAAAACCCAACAAAGCAGTCTGCAGCTTTTGTTAAACAAAGCGTGCTAATCAAGAAAACTTCCTTTAATTAGCCAAATTATCTGGGACAACGTTCCAGCCGATAACAAATCAGAAAATTTCACCCGTGTATTAAAAAAATTATTACGGAACGGATATGTCGGCACGGTGTCGTTTAGATCAGCGACGCTTTTCAGCGAGGATTCTTGGCTAATTACAGGATATTCACTGCATTATTCACTGACGCATCAATTATAAAACATCAACGGGAAAAGGTGAAGCATAACTGATTTCTAAATTCGCTGCTAAAGTAAAAGGCTGCCTTTGTGTTTTTATCTCTGACGCATAACGGTATGTAGCATGTGTAAAATATACTTTTTCATGCTGGCCTTGAGATATTTTTACTGCGTGTGAAATACACTGTTCAAGTTTACTTTTTAAATCTTGCTTCTAAGTTGTGAACATTTAGTTTAAGTGTTTTTTTTTTTCGTAAGGAATCATGTTTCCAAAGCATTCAGAAACTGTCCCAAAAATGCCTATATCATTACTCATTTGTTACTGATATGCTCAATTTTGCTTATCCTACAGCCCGCGTTCCGTATGGGGCACACGAAATTAATCCATATGGACCATTGTTATTATTGGAAACGCGTACGCAGGGGTTCCCCGAATTAAAATTTTTGGGAAGGGGGGGAATTTCCAGTTTGCCGAATGAAACTTTGAAAATTCACCGAATGATGAAACACACTCTATAACAAAAAAAAAAAAAAAAATCGATGCAGCAAGAAGCAATCAACCGATTGCTTTGAAATTTTGTATGCATGAGTGTTTTGACAAGATATGCAAATGATTAAAATTTGGTGTCAATGAATGAATAGTTTCATCTCCAGGCATCAAAACTGCGCATCCAGCACATGTATATAAAGAGCAGTTGTTCAACAGTTGTTGAAACTTTCGGTTTGATTGCGAGTCAGATTATCTTTCAACAACTTAAAAATGCTTCGCCGCATGGTTCATACTCATTAGAGCAACTGTCAGAGTTTAAACCATCATCGTATCATTGGATTGAAAGAGGCCGGTTGGTCAAATAGGGAAGTTGCAACCTATTAAATGTTCATATTTTGGCTATTGCATATGTTAATTGACCCTCAAAACTAAAAAATTCACCATCGCCGAATTTTAAAACACCGTGGTTGATTTTTAATGAATTTTTAAAAATCCACGCGCAAAAGTGCGCTCTTCTGAAACGTCACCAGCCTACGTCACAGGGCGCGAATGGGCAGCCTAGAGCCCCTATAACTGGAGAGGCCGACGCATCCGCCATTTTGGAGCAAGCGTACAACAGGGAAAGTCACCTTTATTGGCAATCATTCGCCAAACAGGGAACGAGAGAGTCGGAGAGCGAAGGTGAACATTGGCGAAAATTTGGAAACAGTTGGCGTCGTTTCCAGGCTGCCAGTCACTTTGCGGGCTATTATTTATCCATTTTTTTTTCTTTCTGCATCTGCTGGAAATCTGAAGAGCTGAAATCCTTTTTTGGAGCTGTTTACACAATTAACAACCGAACAATCACCTATTTGACTTAATGTAACACATGCTAAAGAAATATAAACATCAGCAGCATGCTATCGCTATACGAAGCACTGGATCAAGTTTGCTCCAAAATGGCGGATGCGTCGGCTCCTCCACTATAGGGGCCTTAGGGCAGCCTTCCGCCGAAGATCCCTTGTTTTCGCTAGGGACATTTTGAGCGCGTTGATATTTTTATTTTTTAGAAATTCAATAATCCTTTTGAACACACTATGGAGGCCGGATTCGTTAAAGCACAATCTAAATAATCTTCCTCAAATAATATTAATGGTGATATTCAAATATTTCCGAGAGGATGAGAGGTTTAATGTTCCAGAAACGCGAGGAGATAAGCCTTTTACGTTTCATCTTCGAAGTCGAATGCACGTTCTTCGATTTCTCCCATGACATGGGAACCGGTTCGCTAGCGTTTCTCTCCTATCGGACGTCACTTCCTATGCCATCTGACGTCACAGGCGCTTGAACTTTAAAAATTAATTTTTAAAAAACTACTTATCGTATCGCAAAAATTTTTTCACCTATGATGTTCATACATGTTACTCTATCATATAAAAATAAAATTGAAAAATCGAAAACTTCCCTATTGGAGTATCGTTCGTCATTTGAGTCAAAGCGATGCGGCGATTCGAAGATGCTTACAAGGATGGGTGGAAAATGGCAGAGTTCAGCGTCAGGATGGTAGCGGTCGACCTAGGGTCGCAACAGAGCGTGATGATAGAATGATTGTCCGATCAGCTGTCGCAGCGATTTCTTCATCTCTATGAACCATCAGACGTTCAACCCAAACACCAATGTCCATCATGACCATTTACAGACGGTTGGGACAACGAAATCTACGCTCTCGCCGACCGTTACGCCATCTGCCACCAACGTCTACACAAAGCCGAGCCAGATTACAGTGGTGCATGGCTCGATCAGGTTAGAATGGTACCGATTGGGGGCGTATAGTCTTTAGCGACGAATCCCGCTTCCAATTGTGTCATGACGATCATCGAAGACGTGTCTGGAGGCACCCAGGACAGAGGGGGGATCCTGGTTTCGCTTTTGCACGACATACTGGCTCTCAACAAGGCATTATGGTCTGGGGTGCCATTTCCTTTGACAACTGGACTCCTTTGGTCGTAATTAGAGGTCCACTTACTGCACAGTGGTACGTTGACGACAGCCTAAGACCTGTTTTGCTGCCGTTCCCTTTGCAGTACCCTCGGCTGGTTCTCAGCAGGACAATGCCAGATAACATATGGCACGTGTTGCTATGAACTGTCTACAAGCTTGTCAAACTCTTCCGTAGCCTGCCAGATCGCCAGATCTCTCTCCCATCGAGCATGTCTGGGCTATGTTGGGATGGCGATTGCATCTGGCAAGGAATATTGATAACCTTGTCCGAAAATTGGAGTGAATTTGGCCAGAAATACCGCAGGACACCCTCCGGAAGCTTTATCGGTGTTTGCCACGCCGTGCTTCAGTTTATATCCTCGCTAGAGGCTTATTGAATTTATTGAACTTGTTATTTTAACTCTGATATAAATTATTCAATTGTTCTGAGAATTTAATCATTTATTATTCTGGGCAATGTCTTCCTATCCACCAATTTTCGTCTCAATCGGATCACTTCTTCTTGGCGCGTCAATTTTTTTGTTATAGAGTGTACTAGCTGCGTTGCCCGGCTTTGCCCGGTCTATTTTGAAAACAAAAATTTTGTCAAGAGACGTACATTCATCAATCAGGCATAAATAAAAGAAAAAAAAAATCATCATGCAAAATTTCCCCTCCAAGCAATGACGACAGATATTAAAATACTTTTAAGAAATTAAAATAAAATGAGAAAGATGGATTTAAAAAGCGTAACCATGGAAACACAAAATAAAATAAGTTTCAGAAGTGAAAATGAGAAAGATGGAAATAATGGATTCAAAAAGCGTTACCGTGGAAACGCAAAATAAAATGGTTAAAAACTTGAATAGAGAACAGATTTTTGAACTTCATTTAATTCGCTTGTAACTTTTTTCTAATGGAGATAGAGGGTTAAACTTCCGACCATAGGTCGAGTTAGATCTGGAGTAAAAAAGGTAGCTCTTTTCAATGGTGTCAAAACGAAAACTGTAGGACAATTCATTTACTTTTTATTGATAAATTTAATGAAGAAAGTAGTGCCTAAATTTCAGTTAAGCCTAAACAAATTCGAGCTAAAAACGTAAATAACTCCCGTCGCAATTAAGTTAGAGCGTTGGAACAAATTGCGTAGAACGCGGAAAATTCTTCCCTTTCCAACGATATATAATATTACTAATTGCAAGTAATTTTTAACCCCCATATTCGGGAATTTATGAGAAAATTGGGCCTAGATTAGAATAAAAAAAGAACTATTCATCGAATTTTTTTCGAACTGGTCTGCAAACCTTCTCAGGACTTAAAGGAACAAATTGTGAAAATTTCAGCGAAATCGGCCGGGTAGTTCTCGAGTTTTGCGAGTTCAAACAAACAGACGCTTTTTGGACACTTCATTTTTTACTATGTAGAGATGAGCAGAGCATTGTTTCCAAAAAAAAAAAAAGAAACCTATAAGTTTGCAATAACGTCTCCAAATTTGCCGAAACGTAAAACAAACTTTGTCGAAATTTTTGCGAGGTCACAGTGACCTCCCATCGGGGCTCCCTTGCACATACGATAAGGGGTACACAAAGAGTCACGTGGTTCGTTGTTATGCTAAATGTTAAGAATAGCGAATTTTGATCTTGAACCTTCCAAAAAGAAACCCAGATCATATTCATTCAGCACTGATAATGAGTGCTACACATTTTTAGCCAAATGATCACAAATTTGCTTCTAAGGGGGGGGGGGGGGTTAGCAAAATAGTGTATAAAATGTATTCCTGTGTGTTTCACTGAAGTAATTTAATATTTAACAGAAATATTTATAAATTTCATAGGGAAACAAGACTCGCAAAATGAAAAGTAAAATGTAATATTAATAATACTGCATACTTGTGAAATGTTACAGCTAATCCTTTTGCACATTTTTCCTTGCAAAGAAATGCACAGCAAAAGTGAGTCATCTTTCAGTGTTTTGAATAAGAAATGTTATGAATAATGAAAATTTAATGAAAATTTTAGCACTTGTGGGGGGGGGGGGCAAACATAACTTCTTGAAGACGTTGTCTGCTACGATCAACGCCTGCGTTGCAATGATACACACCACTAACGTGGCTTGGTTTGTGAGCAGCAAAAGGGTTGCCATAGAGTAAGGAAATTACATAGAGAGGCCCCGCTATACTAACAAATTGAAGCCGGAAGTTGCACCGCTGTATCCCAAAATCCTTAACTTCTAGTTAAACATCTTGAGATACATTTTAATTCATAGCATTCCATTACTGAATCTCAATTGGTAGTTAATTTAAACTTAGATATTTTTGCAAGTTTATGAAGCACGTTTTTGAAGTTGCATTAAGACATGAATTAAAATGCAGACCAATCCGCCAGCTACTTTATTCGGTCCCTTCGTGAGATTGATGAAAACTATTCTCGAAAAACGACCATGTTATCATAACTCCGCCCATCATTGCACCGCTGTATCCCATAATTCCGGCCTCAATTTCATCTCCTTTTTACCATAGATGGGGCCTCTCTATGTATATGGTCTACGGCGTGAAGAAAATCATTGAGACAAACATGTGTTGCCATTTTTTTCTCGAATATGAACAAATAAAATTATGGGTTTTATTTTAAAGGCTTTTCCTGTAATCGGATGATTTAAAATGTTTCCTTTTTGGTTATTTTTCCGCAATCTGCCGCAAAACTTTACTGATTTTTTTTTTCTTTTTTTGTTCAAGCCTGATTGTTGAACATGTGTCACTTAAAATAACTTTTATTTTCGAGGTAGACCGTGCAAAGCCGGGCGACGTAGCTAGTTATCTACTAAAATATGAATCATTCAAGTAAAAATATAACACAAAAGATAGTGATGATCCATTGTAGCCTGTGGTATACCTTGTTTTCCGTTATAGGCCATTGAGGCTTTCATAGACACTCCAATAAACCCAAACCCGAACAACTAATTTGACTGTTTCATAGTGCTTCAAATTCCTATTATTCTTTCGTTTTTCTGCTACAGTATAATAAACTTCTATCTTTCATTTAAATTATAGCTTTATATTTTTCAATTATAAAACCCTTGCCTTCTTTACTCATGTTTCAAGTTTACGACAATAAATATTAATAACTCTTTTAAAAAGGATAATTATCTTCCTGTGATTTTATAAAATTAATTCCTTTAAAAAGCTAACAGCTTCTAATTCGTGCTATTTATTATATTCATGCACAATCAACAATTATATTTTACGATGCAAGAAAAAGTAAATTTCAAGACTCGTTTTTTGTATTTTAATTAAGTTTATTCAGTAAGTTAGACAAACACAGTAAAGCTGTCCTTTTTGCTAACTCCTTTGTTACTGTATTTTTGAGGTAAAATATGACAGTACACGTTTGCTTTTTGGTTAAATTTATTCTTCCTCTTTGCTAATGATTTTAGTTACTGACGTATTATTTATTGAAGCTGATTTTTAATGACATTTACGTTTGTTTAAATTTGTTATAAGGTGAGTTAAACTTCATTTACATAATTATGAAGGTTTTCGGGACTTTATAGTAGGGAGAGTGTTGTACCTTGGGACACTGCTAATTTCTAAGAATCTATTTTTAGCAGTCATGTTTTTTGTAATCTCTAATTACCTTCACCACTAAATGGTGCCATAGTAACAATCAGCATCATAAGAGTTAAATTGATAATTTTTTGAGAAAAAGAAAATTTCATGGCTCCAAAGTAAATATTTTCTTTGTTTTTATTTCATTTTGTCTTCGTGTTTGTAAAACTAATCAACTGAATTTTATTTTGTGATAGAAGAGAAGCACTTTAAATATTTTGGTTATGAGAAAATAATGATAGTGCATCTAGATTCGCCAATATTTTGGGCTTTCTTAAACCACTTGGTGATTGTACCTTGGGACAGCCAAACATATTGTACTTTAGGACACGTCCCAATGTGCAACTTATGCATGGTTGATGGTTCTCAATAATTAAGGTATGTTTAGGAACACAGAAAAATGTTCTAATACTTTAAACATATATAATGTTAGATAATAATTTATTAATTCATTATTTATGATTCATTATTCATTACTCATAACTTAATTACAATGAAAAAATATTTTTTTGGGTTTTGGTGCAAAATTGGTTCAAGTATATGGCTGCTTCCCGAATCATGAAGAGTGTCCAATGGTACAACAGGATGTGTCCCAAGGTACAATAGGATGTTGTACTTTGGGACAGTTTGGAACTCTTGTTTTAAATATTTTATTTTAAATCTGTATAAATTAAAAAATATATATTACAGATAAATATGTTGGGGTACTTTAATAGGACTTTTATATTTTAAATTTGATTTAAATAATTGACTTAAACATATAAAATATGGAAAATGTCCCAAGGTACAACCCTCTCCCCCTACACTATGTTGACGCTTGCGAATGAATTTAAGAACAGTTATGTCTTAAAAGTGGAAGAGTGTTATGGTTGAATATATGGTCTCACACTCTCAGAAATGAATCCCTCGCTTTCGCGGATTCTTCAATCGCCTGAAAAATTTCGTCATTTACGTCTCCATGGTACAGAAACTCAAGGTCAAATCTCCTGAAATTTTTGCCAATTCAACGAAAAGTTGCATATTGCATGAAACCATTACGTGAAATACGACGAAAATTTCGTGAGATGCAAGAATTTTTGACTCCAGAAATTTGTTAGGAGTGGTTTAGGTAAGCATTCTGAAAGTCAGTCTTTGAGAGGTAAGCTAAAGGTGGGAGGGGGGGGGAGCCATTTGGGGTGGGGGGTGGATTTTATCTCAGAAACGGTGGAAAAAAATGTGTTCCAGATAAAAATGGAAATTAATTAAATTTACTATGAAATTGTTTCCGAATATTATCGAATTTCCAATGGTTTTCCAGGTATACGTTACCAAAAATCGATAATTCCTCTCCCAAAAGATTTACCTTACTTTTTTTTTTGTCGTAGAGGGCATGATCATGCGACATTGACTTTTATTTAAAAAAATGAATTTCTGATCTTTTCTTGACTTTTCTACGATCTTTCAGATATTTATTTGAAAAGAGTAGAAAAACTAAACTTGAATCTCTCACCCATTCGCAATTTTTTACAATCTGGAATAGATGTATAATACTTAATAAAAAATATTAACGATATAATAATTGATTGACTTTAAAGTTTTAATATTTAATAGCGATTAAAAACTTTAAAAACAAAATAATAATTCAAAAAATAATTAAAAGTGATAGCTACTAGTGAAGAAAAATTGATGTTTCAAAAACAGCCATTTTGCCTGTCGGTTGTAGCAAACGTATAGATTGAAAATATATCCTAGAAATAACATGTACTCAAAATTAATCGCTCTACTTCAACACGACAATCTTTTGTAAAAATAAAACAAAATACTCCAGGCCCTTCAGATAGGTTTAGGCATTTTTGTGCACTGCGTCTGGGTTTGTTTTCAATTAATCATCTAAAATATGTTCTTTGTTGGTTACATGAAAGATTGTGTCAAACTTAATCGCATGTGAAAATGCTCCATGATGGATGACGACTAAATCTCTGCTTCTTTTATTTGAAGAAAAATGGAAACGCGTTTGTATAAATCGAGTATTAGAGTATGTATTAAATATCTGTGATTTATAGAAATGTCTCTGGGTTTTTTTTTATGTGATACATTTGTGCACGTTCTTCAAGAACAATTTGTGATGCTAAAATATTCATTGACTAAACACCGTTGACACTTGATTTTGCTAACGTCTAATTTATGAACACACATGATTTTACAAATGACTTGGTAGGCCCCAAAAATCCTCGATTTAAGAAATATAAATTTTCGTTCTTTTTTACGAACAGGAAATGGAAAAAAATCTCCCTTTTATGAACTCCATAACGAGTTTAGATCACAATAGCTCTTTCCAAAGAGTTTCAGCTCCAGGGACACGAAATTACAAGGAAGAAGATTATCCCGTTCATTCAAACTGTAAACTCACCTTCCTTGTCTTTGTTTTTCTTAACCTACTTTCTCGTAATAGTTGCAGAAAGAAGAGAAAAGCATGAAAGATGGTTCAATGTTGTTTCCATTTACCCCAGCAGCATGTATGGAATAAATGGAAATAAATAAATTGGACGAGAAAACTAGCAGGAAAGGTGCAATTCATTACTAATCCCTCTGCAGTAAAACCTCCAGATAACCAACTTGTAAGTTAACCACCTGTCTGAGTTGACCGTTTTTGTCAGATACAGACTACTCGTCTATCGCCTTGTCTAGAAGTCAGAGAAGGCTGTATGCGGATGGGAAGGTTCTGGGTCAGAATCCCAGCTCTGGCATGGATGTACTTTCGCTGTCTTGCTTTGACCTTTCTTTGTGTGAATGTGTTCTATGCAGTGAATGGTTGCCTACCCTTCAAACGGGTCCTTATGGCATGTGTGTACTGTGGAAGTTGGACTTCACACCAAATTACGATACAGTTGGAAAAGTGAAGCAGTGTACCCCAAATGGGCGAGACACGAGACAACAACAACAGTAAAAACAGAATTTATCCCCATATTATGTATAGAAACCTCTTTAAACTGACCACTTGTCTAAATTGAGCACTAAAGTACAGCGTTGCCCCCCCAGGTAGTCAATTTATACAGGCTTCACTGAATTTGCAGTTTTTCTTGTCAAACGTTGCTTCTGAATTTCAAAATAAAATTTCACTTGTCGCACCCAGTTGCACAATTTCAAATGAAGCTTTACATGATGGATGTTGTTATTGAATTTTAGAGGGTCTGTTAGTTGCAGTTTTGTCTCTATTGTTAAACAACTGGACACGATAACTTAACTCACGACTTATTTTCCCATAGTCATAAGAAAAATTATAACTAATTCTTTAAATTTTTCATATAACTATTTTCAAGTTAAAAACAATAGTCAATAGTAATTCTACACTGGTGTGCAAAAATTAAGGACGAAGTCGAAAAATTAGCATATCAGCAGAACGAAGAGGCAGAGCGGACAGAAAGACCAATCAGGAGATTAAGTAAGGTGATGTACGGTAGCACATGCGCAGATATGCAGGCAGACGCAATGGGGGAGTGTCTGAGTAGTATAAAGAATATTGTCGGTGTAAGATCAGTATTTCTGGCAAAGAGATTGCACGCCGTATAGCAGTTAAAATCACACCGAGTTGCTGCCTCAGCGAGAAATGGCGAATAATCAATCTGTTAGACGACATCTGGATGCTTTTACCCGAGGTCGAATCATTGGGAAGTTGGAGGAAGGCCGCAGTGTGACAAGTGTGGCTGCAGAGTTCGGAATTGCTCACAGCATCGTTTCACGACTTTGGAGAAAATTTCAAACTACAGGAACAGCTATCCGGGGGTTCAGTAGTGGTCGTCCACGAGGAACCACACCCGCAGATGACCGGTATATTGTCTTACAGGCCAGAAGAAACAGGCGGCAGATAGCGGGAGAAATCACTAGACACACGACACAGGCGACTGGACGACCGATATCGCGTTTTACCTTGGCCAAAAGACTGCACGGTGGTGGTCTGTTTGCACGACGCCCTATACGGTGTGTACCTCTAACGCCTGCCCATCGGAGAAGGCGTTCTCTGTGGTGCCGGGAACACCGGAATTGGAGAGACAATGAATGGGGACGAGTACTCTTTACAGATGAGAGCAGATTCAGTCTGAGTAGCGATTCTCATCGCATACTCATCTGGAGAGAGCGGAGAAGCCGCAATCATCCCTCGAACATCATTGAAAGGGACAGGTATGGAGGTCGCGGTGTTCTCGTTTGGGGGAGGCATCATGCTTGGTAGTCGTACAGATCTTCACATCTTCGACTCAGGTTCAGTCAACGGGACTCGTTATTGTAACGAGATTCTTCTTCCATATGTGCATCTTTTTAGAGGCGCTATGGGTCCGCAGTTCCTTTTCATGGACGACAATGCACCATGTCATCGCACAGTAGCTGCCGAACAGCTCTTAGAGAGTGAGGATATTGAACGTATGGATTGGCCGGCACGATCTCCAGATCTCAACCCCATCGGGTATGTATAGGATTTTCTGGGCAGACTTTTGGCAGCTCGTACCTTACCACCAGTAACGATTCGGGAGCTTCGATTGGCGCTGCAAGACGAATGGGCAGCAATGCCTCAACAACTCTTTGACACCCTCATTCTCAGCATGGGCAGACGCTGTGAAACCTGCCTAGCAGTCGGGGGAGATCATATCCCCTACTAAAGACCGGATGTTTCTTGCTGGACACCCATCACAGGGATGTTTCGGCCTTCAGTCGCATTGCGCTCCATGCTACTTTTTTAATAAAGCTTCTTTTTATCCCTCTGATTTCTCTTTTAGTAAGTGTTGCTTACATTACACATGTCCTTACGTATTGGGGATCTTACGGTATTAAATGTGTTGATTTGGAAAGCTTTTGTACAAAGTTATATTGAAAAAACCGTCTCGTCCTTAATTTTTGCACACCAGTGTATTTCCGTAATATCCTTAACTGTTCTGCTCCCAAAAATTTCTTTGATAAAATTCTAATTTAAGACTTATCGCTGAAACTTTCCCGGTAAATACAACAGCAATCCAAATATAGAAATTTCCGTGAATAATATAGATAACTAGAAAATCGCCGTCAAGGTATGATGAGTGAAAATTGCTTCTACATTTGAACAAAATAATTGCCGGTTTGGTGATATTTGGATATGGATATTTTAACCGTAACTCCAGTGGATTATCCCTAAACTCCAGTAGATAGCGCTCATTATTGACTATTTTTTCATTTTTTTTATTCTCCTAAAATTACAGCGCAGCATGGTCTATCAAGACTCTTGCCCCATAAAACCCAATAGAACATAAAATTAGTCTTACCAGTAAAACAGTTAAGAAACCAGATCCAGTTTACCCTTGTCAAAGTAAAACATTTCCTTGCACGTCAAACATTGCCAGTAAATACTATCAAATTATGTTAAGGCTTAAGCGTATTGTTGGTGACGTCAGCGTTACTCGATCAGTGAACTGAGAATTATATACTATATTAGGATGACGTAATGAACAACAAAAATCAGAAACAAAGACTGCAAGTGCCAAAAAAAAAAAAAAAATTGTTTGATAAACTTTTGGCTAACTTGGAAACAATAAAATTCATATTTAAATCAAGAAAACTCGGGGTGAATTCCAGGGAAAAGGAGACATGACACTTGAATTTGAAAAATTAATATTCTTTCACTTGCCATATACCACTCTTCAGAAATAAATGAATTTCTTGAATCTTAACCTGTTTCTTCCCAATAGTTTGCTGACTTTCAGAAAATCAAGTGCAAAATCAAGTTTTCTCTTAGTGTTTTTACAGAGCAAAAAATCTCTTTTCTGTTACATACTGTAATTTCAATACACTTGTTATCAGCATATAATATTTAGTTTGACTTTTATCTTTTGAATGTCTAGTTTAATTTTTCGGTAAGTAAATTAAAATTTCTCTTTTTTCACCCGTGAAATAGATCCATTATTAAGGTGACAGTTTGATGTCCTTCCGTTACCAAAATACTACATCTCAGTTAGTTCACCAAGAACCTATTGGGTATAGAAACTAATGTTCTTTTTATGCAAAGCAGAATTATGTTCCTTGTCAAGGAGGCTCAGTTAGAATTTCAATATAGGTTTAATTTACATGGTTTTTAATGGTAAGGGAAGGACAACAAAATACGGTAATGGAAGGACATTTATGTATAAGCTGATACAGAGTAAAATTTTAGAATGCTAGTGGAAAACAAACTATTGTTTGAAGTTAGCAGTCACATTTAAAACATAAATAAGTAATATTTGTACAAAACTTATGTGTGTTTTCTTTTAAAAAATAAACATTTATTTATTTTTTTAAAAATAAACGTTTATTTATTTTAAAAAAAATGTTTGTGATTTTATTTATTCTATTGTATGTGATAAAAATCATTAAAATTACACTTAAAAGTTTCTAAACATGTGAAAATCATTTTGGTATGACATGTTTGTGATATGACAAGTCAGTTTGAGCAGAAACAATTGCTTACAAACTTGATATTTATATTGGAACAATACAATATTGAAACTGCTTTCAGATTTGTTAACACAGTTCACAGGAAAGGATTGTTGAGAGCATTAGTTCAACCGTTAAACATACTGCGAAGAGATCAGTGAATTCAAAGATTAATTTTCAAAAACATGGAGAACTATCCATTCTTATCCTGACACACAAAATATAAACTATTTGAACCCTGTAACAAGTTATGTTATTGAATAAAGTCAGTATTTTAACAAATCGAAGGAGATTTCACTTCAGACTGACAGTCAACAGACTGACAGTTATAAATAATATTAAAAAGAAGATACAGTTGAATCAAAAGCACCAAATAATGAGAATATGCGGAAGGATTCATAACATTTGGACAAGTTTTGTTATAGTTGAATGGAAGAAAAAGAAATTAAAAAAGGGCAATGTTGGACAGGTACTTCATATAGAAGATGAAGGAGTAAAAATGTCTTGTTTGAGAATGCATAATAACGTGGGAAGGACCTTTGTTTTCCCTGACGAAGAAGATAAATGTTCTACGGATTCTTGTAATATTTTTGAGTATTTCAAGAATTCAGAATTGTAACAGATGGCTCAGGTATTAGATGTCATTGTTTCAGATTGCTGTTTTCAACTTCTTGTCCTTCCGTTACCCAAAACAAATACATAATTTATATGCTTTAAATAATTCTTTTTAAAAACTAGAGGAGAAATTGTAAGATTGAACACTCCCGAATCTGCTCTAATTTTTATAGAATTTTCCCTTTTATAGTTTGGCTGAACTTTTTGAGAGAACATGATTAAAAATCATGTCTCAAAAATGTCCTTCCGTTACCGCTTTTTAAATTTCATTAAAAAAAAGTTGCTTTCAAAATATTCCTGGCTTTGACTTTTTTAGCAACTTACTATGATGTGTATAAAAGTCTATGCATCAGTTTTTGAAAAAATATATATTTTGATATGATTACAGACATCGATTTTTTTGTTCAAACTGTCTTTTCGTTACTGCTGGAATTCACCTCGGATAACGCTCTATAAGTAATTCTGTAATGTATTACCAACATATACAGACAAGTTGACATAAATCAAGCGGAAAAAAAAACGAAGTTTTTTTGCAAACCTTCGCAAGAAAGGTACACATGCATATCACATGCTGTCAATGATGACAATAATGGAGAGTGGCAGGAACTGGAAAATCACTCGTTGGCATGTGATGTACGCCATGAGACCAAGGGCTCACACATAGTCTTAGAGCAGGAATTAGTAAATGGAGGGAACATGTCCAATCATTGGCTCAGAAAAAGCTGAGGCTAAGACCATTGAGAAGAAATAAAATGGGGGAAGGGGGACTTTCCTTCGTGAAGGAAATAACCCAAGTCACGTAATAGATTTTAAAGTAAAGCATTGGAAGAAATCAGGTTTCTCGTGTCAAACATTCGTCGTTGTTGAGTCACGTGACTTGAGCTCTTAGCCCAAGCTTTTGCTTAGCCGATTGATTGGATTTGCTCCCTCCATTTTAATTTCTGCTCTAAGGCTATGACTTCAAGTCACGTGACTCAACAACAACGAATGGTTGACATCCCTTGGCTTCTTACTGCCTCAATTGTTTCTGTATTGTTTCGAATGTTCTCTTTTACTGTATCCGTTTCAATTTTTTTCAATATTACGACTCCCCCCTCCCCGAAAGAATTCTTATATATGAGAGGGGACCCAAAAATAACCGGATTTTGGTTCTAAAGTATTTATATATTAGTTTATTCACAAATTTTCTTTAGTCTTCTTTAAAGTGTTCACCCTTAGATGCAATACACTTGTTAATTCTTTTTTTCCACTGTTAGGAGCTCCCCTGGAACTCTTTAACTTTGACCATGTCCAGTGCCAGTTGCGAAGCAGTTTTCACAGCCTCTACATCATCAAAACGCTTCACTTTCAGAATTTTTTTCATCCTTGAGAACAGAAAAAGATTACAGAGGGCGAGATCTGGTGAATACGGGGGTCGAGGAACGATTAGCCACCCGTGAGAGGCCAATTAGCGGTTAATAGCGAAGGCTGAGTGTGCGGGAGCGTTATTATGGTGAAGGAACCATTCTTCCGATCTCCTGTGCGAGCTCCAACTCACTCTTGTTTCTTTTAAAGTTTCGTCAATCGTAAAAAGACGATTCTCGTTGATTTTTTGGCGAATTTTTTCAACGTTTTCATCATTTCGAGACGTTGAAGGGCGCTTAGAACGAGCATGATCTTTAACACTCATGCTACCACGTTTAAAGCGCCCAAACCACTCGAAACCTTATGCACGAATTATAGAATCGTTCTTGAAAGCTTATTGAAGCATTTGGAAGGCAATTCCGTTGCCGACTTTTCAAGCAGGATGCAAAATTTCAAGCTTACAGTTTGTTCTTTTAAATCTGCCATAATGAGTTCGCAGAAGTAATGCAACAACACCTGAGAAAACCAACCCTACGATCAGACATTATCACTTACACTGATACCACTTGCACAGCTGGTTTGTAAAGTACTCTACTTGAGCCATCTAGCTGCAGAACACTCTGCTACATTTACCGCCTAATTCACCATTAACCTGGGGCCACCTAAACCTCGCGGTTAAGCCCGAAACCGGTCCTTAACCCGGAGTTACCGCCGATTTCGTATTCACCGTCAACTTCAACTACGCGCTGACAGGTTTCCGAAACCTTGCGTGGTTGAAAAACCTAACCAAGCTCCGGAGCAAGGTTAAAGGCTTGGTTTGCCTTCTGAGCATGCGCATTACAAGTAAACATTAGAAGCAATGGCGGTTCGAGGCGATCTTCGCTTGAAGGTAAGATATTTTTATTTCCTATAAATGAAAGTTTTTATTTATGTTATTGCTGTTCTGTACTGTATATGTCAATAGTATTCGTTCATAAATTCCCAGTTTGGATTTGATCGGTCGTTTTTTGCGCTTTAAAAGATGCAACTTCATCACTTTCCATTCCTATTCCGTAGTTTATTCAAAATATTTCAGCTTTACGAGTAATGATATGTCAGTGAACAGAAAAATAGTAATTCCAGAGTTGTGGTATGACATATAAATCTCAATATTAATAATTGCACATTTGGTGACTGAGTTGGAAAGTAGTGTGACATATAATATCTACCAAGTAATCTGTATGTACTCGGTACCGCTTGGTCAATTTCTGGTATACTCGGTCAAATTTTAACTATGTTTCCTGCTTATCCCGAGTAGTTTTGAAATATTTCACGGATTTTTTTTTAAATTTTCAGTTTTCAATCATTTACTACTGTTTTACTCTTAAAATATGACTGTATTGTATATGAAAATTAAGAAAAACTGAACATGTAAAGCAAAGTAAAATTTTAATATGCATATGTCACTTCCACCATTCGTTTTAAACGTGGGAGAGTTAAAAAATATGGCACTCAAAAGTTTTTTTTATTATTATTACTCTACAAATATTTTATATGTGCAAATTTCTAATATTTAAAAAAGCTATAATAAATTCCTAAATTAGTTGAAATTTCATCTCATTTCATTCAGTTTTTTGTCTATATTTTAAACTAGTGGTACCCGCACGGCTTTGTCCATAGTAGAAAATTAAAAGGTCATTTGGTTCCCTGTATATTTACAGATAAAGGATGATGAATTTCTCGTCAGTTGGCTATGTTCATTCGCTCTCCCATTCCACGTCATGACAATTTTGTAATTTACTCATCCATCTTATGATAATTTTGCTCCGGAAAATGTTCTTAAATTTGATATAGAAAAAGAACAAATTCAAATTTTTGAAAAATCGCTTCGAGGTGCATACCCCCATGCTACAAACTAACTTTGCCAAATTTCATGAAAATCGGCTAAACAGTGTAGCTGCTATGCGCATCACAGAGATCCTGACAGAGAGACTTTGAGCTTTATTATTAGTAAAAAATACAATTGTAATTTTTTTCTTAAAATCTGTGAGGGGTGCTTAGTTAAATTTCAAATTCAAAAATATCACTATGTGTGCAAAATTGATTTTAATGTTCCAATAAGTGTAACATGCTTCACATTTATGTCAATGGTTATTATTATTTTTTTAAGATACTCTGTATTTGACCAAGTACGTACTCGTCCTGAGTGCAGCTTGGTTCCACACTAGTTGAATGTAAAGTAATTTTGAAAAAGCCCTTAATTTTTACATTGTATGAATGTCAGCGTATGCTATGCTATAATCTCTGTATGGCCCCTGCCACATCAACGCCATCCGAAGAGATGGCAATCATCTTTTGCCCTCCCCCCTCACACAAAGAATAGTAAAGTTCTGAACATTTTTTAAAATTAATTATTGCTTAATTGAACATGTATTCTGAATTCATCAGATCATATGTGATATAAAAGACAAATATTAAATAAGGCCCGGATCTGCGTGCCCGCAGACTCAACAGGGGGGGGGGGGAGGGTATGTCCTTAAGGGGTCTGACGACGCACGAAATTGAAAAAAAAAAAGTAGCTCACTCAGACTTATTAACGTTGCAAATGCACACTGCTCGCTTCTGTGGAGAGGCCCTAGAGATTTTGTGCCAGGGGGTCCAAAATTTGTAGATCCAGGCCTGAATAAATCTATATCATAGCATTTCAGAAACTATTTTTAAAAAGGAATTATATTGGAGGGGAAAAATACCCCTTCAAGTACTACGTGGCAAAAGGTTCAATTAATGGGGCTCTCTCTTATCTTGTCACCTGGGGCAATTGCATCCCTTGTCCCCTCTTCAGACAGCCCTGTTCGCAAAATCATGCCAGGAGTCTCTTCTATTTTCACCAGTAAGTATTCAAGCATAACACTGTAAACTACTTTGACTGGTGTAAAATTTGGTCTTAAAATGACTTTGCGGTCCCTCATTTAATTTTAAATTGAATTTAATTAAATAAATTACTATACATTAAATAAATAACTTTGTGCATAAGAAGTAAAATAGGAAATAGCATCATCAAAAAGCAAACTGCAGATTGCTGCAGTCACGGGTTTCGGCGTTACAAGAAACGCCTTTTTCAATGCAAGAGAAATGAGCTTATGGATTGAAAAAAATAAAGACATCCACTTTTGTCGGGTGTTGGTTTTGACCTTTTTATCTGTTATTTTACAAATTATTACAAGTATATGCTTGAAATCCCAAACTGATATTTCAATAAGTTCAAAATCCTTCTCGTGTATGTCAGTGAATTTTTGTTTAGCTCTATTGATAAATACTACTTAGCGGAATATCAATGGTTGAAAGTACTCCTTGTTTGGCCTAAGTGCTACTCCGTATGGCACTGCCTAAAGCCCCTTCGTTAAACAGAATTGTATTTTGTGCAAAAGTGGCAACGACTTAAATTTAATGTTCTTGTACATGAGGGCAAAAAAACTATATTACAGATAGTGGCAGTTCTTTAAAATTTCAAAGTTTCTTGGAAGATTTTCTAATTTCAAATATATACAAAAAGCAGCAAATAATGTTAACACAACCTGTTAATGTTTTGGGTATAGTGTAGAATTTTAAATGTGCTGCTATTGTTGCCAGTGTGTGTTAGAGTTGTGGTACAACTGATTTGTTTTTTTTGTTTTGTTTTTTTTTTTTTTTAATTCAAAAAATTATTTTTATCAGCATTTTGACTTAATTTGTTTTCCAGTTGATTCCGAATTGACTCTGGATATTGAAATTTACAACTTGCTGCAATCTATCTCAGGAATCATATAACTGGTGTCTCTGTCAAAAGGAAGTTTAAATTTATCTTAATTGATTTTCAATTGTATTACTTTGTATTTGTTTTTAAAAGATTAAATCCTGATTATGTACTCAATTAGCTGAAATAAATTTTACTTGCCTCTGTAACTTGTTTTATATTATTAGTTATTTTATACACGAAACACACCAAAAAAAAAAAAAAAAAACTGATTGTCAGTTAAAATTATAATTACTAACTATAAATTATGCTCTGATATCATTAATTCAACAGTAAGGTGTCCAAGTTTAATGGGTTCTTCATTATTTTAATGTAACTTATGTTGCTTAGCATTTGAATTGATTTAAAACAGCTTAATTAAATTAAAATCATGGCTTGACTAAAGTGATTAAAAAAAATCAAACAAAATTCAATTATCAATGAACTGAATAAAAAGTCATTGATGACAATCGTTTGTCAAAACATTAGATATATCTTTACTTGTTAATTGATGTTTCAATGTGTTCAAATGTGAAAGATATTGTGTAACAGATTTCAACATTTCAGAATAAATTATTTTTAAAGCTGTACACTATTGCTCTTTATGCTTTATATATTCATTGAAATAGTGAATTAAATAAAAGTTTTTTTTAATTTATAAATATTGTCATGAAAGTAAACTTTCAGTATAGCATAAAAAATTTTTTGTACTTTTAATAGGGAAAGTAAGTAAAATATTTTTTTTTTTAAATTCATTTGCACTTGAAAGCATTCTTCATTCTTGTTTTACATTCAGTGCAATGCCGTATAAAAAAGAAATAATGGTTTCCTTTTATAAAAATTAATGTAGTGAATTAGTATGAAACTTAATTCAAGTGCGTCAAAAACCACAGCTGTGGAATTGGAGGGAAAATGACAGAAGAGCATTAGACTCTGACTTCTTTTCTTCGAAATCAATTCGACTCCACTAGTACTGCCAGAGTTGCAGGCTTTTGAGGGAGAATGCAACTTCAACTCTTGGAATTTTTAACCTCCAACTCCACAGCCCTGTCCAAAACTTAAAAAATCTTATTATTTTCTACTTTATTTTGATTATGTTTGAAAGTAAAGTTATTGTAAAAATTGTGAGACACGCAATTACAGTATTGTGGCATTTAATTGAGAAACATATTTTTCTTTTTATCATGTGTATGTTCATTTGAAGAAGTACTCCAAATCAGCCGAGTTCAAATTGCAGTTATTATCAAAGTAGTAGGTGTTCCTATTCACCTGGTAAGTAGCAGATCTTGAAATTCTTCCGCCCAAGAGGTAGGTATTCCGCGATGTGGGTATCTCGCTTGTTGTGGGGATAATTTTTAGCCTCATGGATATCAGCTTAGAAAGTTAGTGATAAATAGATTGCGCTTAGAAAACACTGAAATGATGTTAGAAGAAATAGGTAAAATCTGTGGAGTGAGTACAAAAAGTGTCGAGAGGATATGAAAGTAGTTTCAGACAACAGGAAATGCTCGAGTCAATTGCACTAGAAAATGCAACCAAAAGGGATAAACTTCGACTCGTGAAGACAAAATTTTATATTGAATGAGTGTTATAAATCCTTGAACAAATTTCCAGGGCCACGGCGGAAGCTGGTGTCAATATTGCACCTTCAACAGTGCGATACAGGCTGTTAGAACACTGGCGGAGAGGATGTTAACCGTACAAGAAACAGCTTCTCACGTCTCTTATAGAGAAAAAAAGGTTAAAATGAGTATTGAAATACAAAACATAGACTAAGAAGATTTTTTTTCTGACAAAACAGATTTTGTGATTCATGGATTTAAATCCAAGTACGTGAGAAAGAACAAAGGAAAACCTCTTCAGCACTATACCAAATAAGCGCCCAAGTATCCGCCCAAAATCAGGGTGCTCACCCTCCCTAAGAGCAAGGGCTCACCCCGCGTAAAAATCACAAAGATCCCCCCTCCCAAAAATAGCCCCCCCCCCCCACTAAAAAGAGAAATGCTCCTAAAAATTTTAATGGCGCAGTCTGCGTCATAACACCTCCTAAGTGGGCACCTCTCCTAAAAAAATGTTTCTGGGTTTAAGAGACTACATCTCCTCTTCTCGTAGAAGGAATAACGAACAATACCAGCTACAAAGTTATACTGCCCTGAAAAATGTTTTCAATCGTCTAAACTATGGTGTAAAGGAAGTTGCTTTTTCCAAAAGGCAGCGCACAGTGCCATTTTGAAGCATATTAACAATTTGTGCTCAAAAAACAAACTTACTGTATTGGACTGTTTCGGGAATTCACAGAACTTGAATCAGAGAGGAAATTTATGGGCTGTATCAAAAAACAGCCAAGTGAGACGGCACGGATGGAGAAGCTAATTTCCGCCACTATTGACTTATGGTTAAGATATATTGACTCAACTATACGGACTAGTCTAGTACATACCATGCCAAAACGTGTCTGTGATGTTATGTCTAGCGGGGCACACTTCAATCATTCGTTTTGAATATTCATAGAAAATGTAACTAAAACTGAATTTTATGGAAAAAAATGCATTTCTTCATGTTGATGAGGCAGTAAAAAAGTCTTTTGTTGCATATTTATAAGCCATAAAAAGAAAACCATTGAAAATGTCCTTTATTGTTTCTTATTAAATTGATTAATAAAAAATAATAATAATGTATCTATATTGAACTTGTTTTATCTGAAATTATTATTACTAGAGATATCCTGGTATGAAAGAGGTTTAAAATAATATTTTTAATCAGATATAATATTTCTTTTATTGGAATAAAATGATTTGTCACTAAAAATTTAGTTTCTTTAAGAAAAGAGATAAGCAGATTAAAATTATCTATCTCCGAAGCTTTATAATAAGTTTAAATTACATCCCTAATTGTGTAATTGTGTATGCGTAGATTCAAAGAAATAATAGCAAAAGTAATACATTTGTTTACACTTGAATTTACACAATTGGCTACTCAGTTTTAACTCCTCGTTTGTACTTACGCCGCTGACTTTTTAGAAAAACTTTAAATCATATTATTTGCTTTGTTTGGTAATGAACTGTGTTCAATTATTTTTTTCAAATCAAAGAGAGCAAATGCTATCTTCGTCTCGCTTTACTTTGCAACGCAGCACGGAATGAAACAGCAACAGCGAACGGTCGTTCAAAATGTAAACAAAAAACGTAGAAAATCATGTGATCATTATTGACCAATAGGATGCGTAGTGTGCTGGCAAAGTTGAGAAACCACGAAGTTGGGAAACTCCGGGGCCTTTTTCGCCGGTGCGTGACCGGTGAATACCAAATATTTCACTTCGTGGTTAAAATCTCAACGCCGAGTTAACGAACCTCGTGGTTAAAGGCGTATGGTTAGGTTAACGGTGAATTAGGCGGTTAGGATTGGCATCGCACCATTAGTCCGGTTTCTTTTGGGACCTCCCTCGTATATAATAGCGAATTGACTGATCACGTAACGCTCCTGACGTCATCAACAATGAAACTCGTGCCATGGCATGATAATTTGATAATATTTCTTGGTAATGTTTGACATGCAGGGAAATGCTTTACTTTGACAAGGATGAACTCTGGTAACTTGACTGTTTCACTATCAAGACTAGGTCATTTCAGAAGAATGAAGAAACGAAAAGGTGGTCAACAATGAACGATATCTACTGGAGTTTAGGGTTAATCTACTGGAGTTAGGTTAAAATTTCAACTGTCGAAATATCGCCAAACAGGCAATGGCTTCGTTCAAGTGTAGAAGCAATTTTCACCCGTCACACCTTGACGGGTGACTTTCTATTTATGAATAATTTTGTATTGTTTTAGGGAATTTTAAAGCATCAGAGTAATCCTTTAAAAATATAAAATAATCCGAGGATCCAAATAAGCTTGCGAAATCCGGAGCAGTGACTTTCAACTTTACGCACATACCGAATAGCAGCACAACTACTATTGTGCTCTTTTTATACAACAAAGCACAGTGGAGAAAAATTTCCACACTTTCTGAGAACTTAAAATTCCTTCTTTGCTAAGTCAAGAGTTCTTTTCTTGTCTCTGCCTAGAATTTAGAGCATATTTCGTTTTAGTATTTCTTTCGGTAGAGTTATAAATTCAATTATGGATGAAGAAACGGATATAAACAAGCTATTTCTTCGCCACAGGTGTAAGAGTTGCTTTATGTTTTTTGTTGTACCACCCACAACTTTCTATAAACTTGTGATATTTGGGTTCAGAATATTTTCACAGAAAGGGCGCCATTTGAAGAATGTTGTTTCGTTATAGAGATCGAATGATTTATTCAAAATCAAACTGAAAAATCAGGTGTTCAGGAGAAAATTTCTTACATTAAAAATAAAAAGGAGCTTCTCCCTTAATAGAAAATTTCTTCGAAACTGAGAGTATATGAACTTTTATAGAAACAATAGAGATTCTTCTTAAGTAACGTTGTAACGATACAGATTCTTCTTAAGTGACGTTGCAATGATACAGCTTCTTCTCATATAGCGTTGTAACGAAACAGCTTCTTCTTTTGTAACGATACAGCTTCTTCTTAAGTTACGTCGTAATGATACAACTTCTTAAATAATATTGTAACGAAACAGCTTCTTCTTAAATAACGTTGTGATGATACAGCTTCTTCTTAAATGATATTATAACGAAACAGCTTCTTAAATAACGTTGTAATGATACAGCTTCTTCTTAAATAACGTTATAATGATACAACTTCTTCTTAAATGATATTGTAATGAAACAGCTTCTTTTTAAGTAAAGTTTTAACGATACATCTTCTTAAGTAACGTTAAAACGATACAGTTTCTTCCTAAATAACGCGTAACGATACAGCTTCTTCTTAAATAACGCTGTAACAATATGGCTTTTTAAGTAATGTTGTAATGATACAGCTTCATCTTCAGTAACGTTGAAACAATAGAGCTTTTTCTTAAGTAAAGTTATAACAATATAGCTTCTTCTTAAATAACATTGTAACAATACAGCTTCTTCTTAAATAACGTTGAAAAATACAGCTTCTTCTTAAGTAACGTTGTAACGATACGGCTTCTTCATAAATGATGCTGTAACAATAAGGCTTCTTCTCAAGTAATATTGTAACGTTACAGCTTTATCTTAAGCAATGTTTTAACGATGCAGCTTCTTCTTAAGTAACTTTGTAGTGATAAAGCTTCTTTTAAACTAACGTTGTAACGATACAGCTTCTTCTTAAATAACATTATAACGATACAACTTCTTCTTAAGTAGTCCTCCCGAAGATGGAGCTGCATTGTTACTGGAAAAACTTGTAGAATACCAATTTCCTAGAGATCTTCTAAAAGGGGGGAAGCTGTTTTTAGAGTTTACGAAATAAGGAAATAATTTTTCATCACCCAACGTTTCTCAGTTTCTTTTAAGCTATAGACAACTAAAAAGAATATGAAGAAAAATTCGCTAACCGTTGAGAATTTTTTTAAGTAAAAAATTGAGGTACAGTTTATTTATTATTAACATTTTAAAGTTTTCATGAAGTAAAATGTGAATGTAAATCTAAGTAATTATTGTTACTTTTATAACAGAGAGAACGCTTAAAGCATTGAAAAACATTATACATTGCAACAAGTTGAATTAAATTTAATTCTATGATAGTTGATCCTATGTATGAACAATCAGATTAGAAAATGAAATGCAAGTTTGATTCGATTACTTGAAGGTTAAAAAGAATTTAGAATCTAAATTTGTGGATTTGTTCTTGGTCTTTAATGTACGAGTTCAGAAGAAGTTTCACAATGATTAATTAGAGACGCAGTGTGTTATCGAACAAAGAAGTGCGGTAAAATGAAAAAAGAAAAAAAAAAAAAAAGATTGATTCGAAAAAAGAAGCTTTCATAAGAACGAAACTTTTAATCATGCATTTTAAAAGAATAAATGATTTTTTTTTGGACTTCAATTAGACAAAATTTTAAAAAAGCACTTCAAAGGAAACCATCCTTAGAATTATTAAGTATAATATTTTCTAAGGCTGGAACACGATTTTTCCAAACTTTTGCAAAGTTGTGTTTTTTTCAAAAAAAAAAAAAAAATGATTTGGTTATTTGATTATTTACGTTTAAAAAAAAGAGTGGGAAAACTCCGACCAGAATGATGGGCACTTATAGCATGCTTTTGATAGAAGTTGTTTAGTTGTTTAGCTGTTGTTTAGGTGTGAAACACCTTCGATTTTTTAAAAAAATATTTTTCTCTCGTGTCCTGTTTTATTATCAACTAGTGGTACCCGCACAGTTTTGCCCGTAATAGAAAATTAAAAGGTATTTTGGTTTGCCTGTATATTTAAAAATAATGTATGGTGAATTTTTTCGCCAATTGGCTTGTACCCATGTTACGGTTCCACGTTATGATAATTTCGTAATTTACTCGTCCATCTTATAATATTTTTTTTCTTATAATTGGATTGGAAAAAGAACCATATCGAATTCTCGAAAAATCGCTTCGAGGTGCACACCCCCATGGTACAAACTAACTTTTTGCCAAATTTCATGAAAATCGACCGAACGGTCTAAACGTTATGCGCGTCACAGAGATCCTGAAAGACAGAGATCCGGACAGACAGAGGGACATTCAGCTTTATTATTAGTAAAATTAAAGATGATTTTAAGAAAGGCAGTGAAGCATTTTGTGCTGTTTATGGGTTTCTTATTCACTTTTTAAAATCTATATGCGTTAGCTTATTTATTGTTCTCTCCACTGTTAGCGATAAAAAAAAAATGTGCAATTACAAAACTAAAAATATGTGTCAACTATTAACAATTTTTATGCAATTTGAATCGTTTACTATAATTTACATACCCATATTCACCATCAATATGTTTTGTTGAATGCTTTTGGATTTACGATAAATAATAAAGGATCTGAAATTCGCTGTTAAAACGTAATCCTTAATATTATTGATTTTTCACTTATTTAAAATACTTCTTAAAAAGTATCCATTTCAAATCAAATGTTTTGCTGATGTTTTTCGAAATAGCCGAGTGTGTGCAGAATTTCAACACGTTGTAAATAGAGATTTTTTTTCTTTAAAATTATTTAAAGAAAAAAAAATCGGTGACTCGTGTGATACTTTTCACACCTGACTGCCTGATTTGAAAAGGAATGATTCAAATCATTTAATTGGAAAAGAAGCATAATTATTGACGGATGTCTGCAAGAAGTACTTGCGTAAGAAAATGACGGAATGAATGACTAGATTTTAAATTTAGAAAAAGGAGTTTTAATTTTGACTTTCAGACTCGTTCTTTGAAACAAAGAGAGCAATACTGATTGCGAAATAAAGTAGGTAAAGTTGTTGGCATGAGGAAATATGAACGCTGTTTATTATAAAACTGAAAAATATTTCAAAAGCTTTGTACATTGTTTCCTTTCCCAAAGCCATCGCACCATCCTGCCCTAACAGTTTCTTGGATTCTAATATAAAAAAAAAGTGATTTGTAATATATCTGCTTCTTGGATCCTCATTTAGTCCAGAAAGCGACATGAAAGTTTTGATATTATTTTGCCTTTTTGTTGTTGCTATTGTAGGTAAGTATTAAGTTATTACGTATCTAGGATATTTTTCGTTGAACAAAACTATATAGTCATAAAAATTTCGTTTTCTTTTAACTGTAATTCAATTTTATATACAGAGGCTGGCTAAATAATTATACTCAAACAGACTTCCTGTCACTTTATTGTTTTTTATTGTTGTTACATAGTTTTATTATTTGAACACATTTTACAGATTATTTAAAAGTTTACTCTGGAAATACTTTACTTTTTGTTCTTTTTAATACTTTAAATGTGATAGACGTCAGTTTCAGAGTCCGTTAAAATTTCAAGTTACAAACTTTTACTTGTGAGTGATTTTTGGAAAAAAAAGTGCGTATTTATACATAATACTAGGTAACTCAAAAGTAGCCATATCATGCATTGAAAGCATGCCACGCCGCATCTTAGCCGTGATAGCAGCAAAAGGCGGAGTTACTAAACATTAAATAATATTTTTTTAACCTATTTATAGTACCGATCAGAAGGTGCTTTACGTTTAATATGCTTAATTCATATTTTAAATAAACTTTAAAATAATTTCAAATAATGAAACTATGTAATAAAAAAAAACGGAAAAAATACAGAAGCATTTGTTTGAGTATAATAATTTAGTCACCCTCTATAAGTGCAAAAAAGCGAAGAGACACATAAGGGGAAATTAGGTTTTTTTTAAGGAGTATGTTTGTAACAATCACAAGTTTTTAATATCAGTGTTTAATGAAGAAATTCTAACCTTTGTATTAAAAAGAACATTAATTTTTATCACCTGAAAAACTGGAAAAAGTAGAGATTTGAAAAACGTTTTCATTTTACGTTTCAACATATGGGGGTAGAAGGTATTACGCTAAAAAGGAATAGATCTTTTCTTCGACTTTATTTTTGTGCATTCGTAAGAGAATGAAATTTAACAGCTTTAGTAAAGCTGAAATGCTTTAGTTTTTTCGAACACGCACATGCATCCAAAAAAAAAAAAAAAAAATCTCGTAACCGATTTTACTTTTGATGCAAATGATTACTGATCTGTAAAATTTTTCTTCTGGCCTTTTACTATCTCTCTGTTTTGAGGCTATTTTCCATGTTTTTGTAATGATTGAAAAGTAAATGCTTCTTCTCCGAGATTGTATTATTGTAATTTACAATGATATTTGTTTAATAATACATACCTTTGTGAAGTTTATGCATACAAATGCTTTATTTATGCTTGCATGTGCAATGTGCATGTATTTCTTCAATATGCAAAGCCTGTGAGTCGGAACTGTAGTCACAAAGAGAATATTTAGGCGAACGCACCTTTTGACAACACCACCACCCCCGAGGGTCCCCCTGTCACGCAATGGCTTACAAGATGGTAGTCCCTCGGGAAAGCACCGTTTGGTAGGGTGTTAGAGGATATTGTGGTTGACGAATTTCTGTCATGCCGAAAATGGGCAATTCAGATTACTTATACCTGCTTTAATTTAAACTGCAGACATTTACTTTATTAAAACAAAGTAGTTTGAAACCAATTTGTTATAAATTTGAAATATATTTTACAATCATAAACGAAATATTTTGGTGATCGGTGTAACTCCTCCTCCCCCAACTACAGCACTGCTGTGAGTGTAAAAACCCTTAAAGTGAGCCGCATTTTATGAATAGAAATATCAGTGGTAGAAATTTCAGCCATTCCCTAATAGAGAAAATACTTGTAGGCTCATTTGAAAATCGGAAATTTATTCCAGATTGTAGATTTTTTATAGTAACGAACAAGAAAAAAATCAGTTAGATTTCATGAACTTAATATCATTTTGAAGTTACCGAAAAATTGCGTGAAATGGATTTCTTTAAAAACCCTGGAATTAATCCGCCATTTTATGAAAAAAGGAGTTTGGTTTGAGATGCATTATCTTGAGCTCAATGTTAAATTTTCTTTTACAAATATACCATCTTGATTAGAACGGGAGAGTTTACCTTTGATTTACTACAAAGAGTGTTTTTAGAAATCATTGTTGGAAAAAAAGAGAAAATTTTTTTTCTTAGAAATTCAATTCAAAAAGCAAAATATATTTCAAACAAAAGTTTTTTTTTTGGTAATATTTAAATGTACGTGGCAATGTTTATCCTAAGTGGAAAGTTCAAAACTAGTTATAGAGCTAGCATAGCCATCTCCTGGAAGGGTGAGGGAGGTTAGGGGGGGGGGGGTGACTAAAGTCCTCAACATCGCAGACGTAGGAAAAAAGCCGACGATTAGCCTCAAGATGGCGAACGTTACTTAATCTACTATCGAGGGCTTAAGGGTTGATACCTCTCGATGCTTCTTTTGGTTATAACGATCCACATGAAATACACAACCAGCTCAGTTGTTCCATCCAAGGACTGCAGTTTTTAGCACTCATCTGCCCGGAATAGGAAGTAACTGAGCTGGAAGCGGAAAAATTCTTAAATAAGCCAAGAGAGCCAAACGAACTGGTAGCTAATGTAGAATTAGCACACCAAACGAGTGACCGCAGCAATGGTGCTGTTCAGCTCAAAGATTCAAGGTAAAGCTAGGTATTTTTCAGCAAGTTTCTGAAAAATATAACGATCCAATTGTTAGTTGTAAAAAAATATTTTTTAAATAACTTTTGTAGCTTATGATGATGACGCTTGCTCTGCCAAATATGACCCAGGACCATGCCTGGCGTTCATACCAAGCTACTACTTTAATCCTAATGATGGACGCTGCAAGAAATTCATCTACGGTGGCTGCATGGGAAACAAAAATAGATACAAGACAGAAGAGGAATGCAGAAGAAGTTGTAAAAAAGTGACTACACAACCAATGTGCCGAAACTGAATTTTATGAAAAAGGAGGAGTGAAGACGGCGTTGTTAGGGTAAGGAAATTCCCCAATGCATCGAACTTTGTGCACTAAATATTCGGTTTCATTTTCTGCTCTAATGCTATGCAGGGATGGTTTAAAGCCCTGGATCGTTGTTTAAAAAAATAGCGACACATCTTTCAATCATCAACCAAACAATCATTAACCAAATTAGCGACACATGAAGTCAAACATCTTTGGGCTAAACGTCGCTTGTTTCCTATGTCTACTAAACTGAAGTAGCTCGTTTTGCTTCTTAAGTGTGATTTTTTTATGAACTCCATGTCAATCTACAGTCAAGAAGCTCCACAATCAAGAAGCGAAACAAGCTACTTCATCATGGCAGGCATAAGAAGAAAGCGGCATTTTGTTCCAAGATGGCGGACGCATGGTCAACCCACGGCATCCATGGCATAGTGTGGCACGTCGTATTTTAGAGTGACACGCAAAAACCTATTGAAAAGTTTAAATTAGAAAAATATTGAATTTTGTGAAGCCATATCCCATTTTAGCTCTTTACTCTGATTGAATACCATTTCGTTTTCACAAACAATCAGAAAAGGCTATTAAAAAAAAAAAAAAAAAAAAAAAAAATCGTGTGTTGCAGTTTTGTCAACAAATAAATTTCCGGTATTTTTTTTTTTTTTTTGTTCACACATTCTAAAGCTTTACCAGCAACAAAGGGTTTTCAATTTTCCCCTTGAATTCTTCTTTCAATACTAAATACTTATTTTTTGTAGAAAACAGACGATCAATAAAGGCTGCATTTTATTTTAAAATTTGATGGTGACTTTTATCGTTATCCTTACTGTAGTTAATATAAGCATTATTCACATATTAGAAATTCCGCTACAACAACATATAGGGCCAACCTGGTAGCAGAGTAATATGTAAATTTGAAATGACCCGAAGACGCCAAGTGTTAGTAAAATCCAACTAAGACTCCTAGTACTGCTACAGGGCGATCCAAAAAATACACAGCCCGCTATGAAACTTTTTATTTAAAAATACTATTTATTTTAAATACAAATTATTTATCTTGGTACTCAGGGGCGGGTGTAGACTTGTATTTTAGGTAGTATAGTAGATGAAAGTATTATTTAGTAGATAAAACCGAAATCTTTTTCTTAGTTAGGGGTCTTTCCATGATGCAAAATTATATTAAATTCTTTTAATAACATAATTTATGAATAAAATAGCTTCAATTTGATTACACTGCTGCTAAATACTTTGGTGAAAAGTTAGCTTTTAGAGCTAATAATTTTTTGAAAAGATGATTATTTCTTTGGTTCCTTATTAATTTTTGAAAATAACTACTAGACTTCTAGATGATCTAAAACAGCTATTCAAGTTATAAGAGTTTATATTCAACAAACTTTAACTAAAATAAGAAATACTAACCGTATGTTTGTAAAAAAGAAACTGTTTATTAGTAGCTGTTAATGGTTATAAAAGTTTGTTTTCAATAAATTTCACCATACCCGAGGAAAAAAGTACTACATTTCTGTAACTTTTATTTCCTTGCTTATATATTTATGTTATTTCCTTTTTTCTTTTCAGCCTAAACAAGGTTAAATGTCGTCTGATCAGTAAAGAAGAAATGTACTTCAATAAATTCATTTTGAATGCTCTAATAGGTGTATTTTTCCATAAATGATTTTAACATCTTCATTTGCTCACAAACATAACAGGTCACAAAACTTATTTCTAGCTCAGTTCCCCCCCCCCCTTTTTTTTTGAGGTTTACCTCAAATTACACCATTAATGTTTCAGGAATAAGTGATAATGATTAACTAAATTCTTTGTCGATAAAAGTTGTTGCTTTAATCTATCCTTTCTCAGTATTCCCATTGTATGCTGGTTTACAATGACGTGAGTGTTAAAGGAGATTGGCGATAAGTAATAGATTTGATGTATTAATTTTACATTTTAGTGGAACTTTTAATTAATTTCACGACTTTTTTTCGTTTGCAGATAGTTTTAATTTTTCATGGACCTTTTACTGGTTTCTTAATGCCATAATTTATTTATTGTGAATGATTTTTATTTATTTCCTTAAGTGGATATTTATTTATTTTTACTTGCTTTTAAAAGTATATTTATTCATTTTGTTATTATTTTTTGGCAACTGGGGTAAAGCAAAATCCGAGGCGCTTTATTTTTCACCGGCTTGACAAACGATTTTTTTTACATAACGTAGTTAATTTGATGCGCTCATTATTTTTAATTCCTTTTTTTTTGGAAAGCTATTAAGTCTAGTTTTTAATTGGGAAAAAGTATATTAGCTTCTTTGTTTGAAAGGTGCTACTACTTTATTTGTTCGTTTATTGTAGCGTCTATTCCATCAGATGAACGAGGCATATTTTGTTTCTAGAAATCAGCTTAAAATATGATAATTCACAGTATTAGCTAATTTAGAGGATATTAATTTGATATTGGTTATGGAGAATATTAGTTGATTTTGGCATACTGGAAAGTAGGCTCGTTTAGTTCTGGACGGAACTTCTTGTTATGTATAGATTATTACTTTAAGTCAATAAGACACAAAAGATTCACCTTGTTAGTAATTTCCAATTTCTTGTACCTTCAACGTAAAAGCTGGTTTGAGACAAAGTGTAAAAGCAAGTCAATTACTGAGTTAAAAACATCATCGAAATGCATATGGTGAAAAACGAGCAAAAAAATCATTTTAAGAATACTGAATAAAATTTTTAATACCCAGAGAAAATTTCGTGAACCTCACCACCTGCTTTTAAGTCCGCGCTTAGAGACTACTTCTGATACGGTCGAGAAGTGCATTCGAAAAGGTCTTTAGATATTTTTTTGAATAATAGAATGCCAAAAACTCCATTTCATTATAATCGAATAGAGAGACGCTCTGCGTTAAATGTGGAGTAAGGATGAAAATGACCACGACCAGAAGTGAAAAGTTGATGAAATATCCAATCGATTGCATACCGGAAAATGTATAATAATGGCATCGTAAATGACGCTGTAAGGTGTTCTTTTTGGTGAGAAGGAATTATTATTTTTGAAAGTTAAGTGCTTTTGGTAATTATTATAAATTTATTCCTTCCTTTAAAATTTCAATTTAGAGTTGCATATGAGGATTGATTCAAAAAAATTGCATGTCTGTATGTAAAAAATATTACTCGAATGAACTACTAAATGTACACAGCAATGAATCAAAGCTTTTACAATAGAGAGTGGATCTGTGATCTGTGCTGATAGTGCAGTAGATCTGTGCTGATGCAATAACACAACACTCAATAACTGTTGTGAAACGGATCAGAGAAGAACTTTGAACTGTTTTTTATTATTCAATTCTTTATTTATTGTGATCTGTGCAGATTTTGATGTAAAAGTGATTTATCAGGCAGGTGGCGCCAGATAAAATACCTCGTGTCGACAGGTCGTCGGCTGCTTTTTGTTTCAGTGGAAGCGCTACTCCGCGCCTGGCAGTGTGGATAGCAAACATCAATAAAGTTCGTATGTAGATATTTTGAGTTAGTTCTTGTACCTATGTGTTCAATCTCACAGATAAAATTATGGTCAGAATGAAATCGAGGAGTCTCCTAACAGATTAGTGGCGTCCGTGACGAGGATTTAATAGGAATTTTGAGGTATTTTTAGAAGTGTTTAAGTATCTGTCGATGTTTTCCGATACTTTTGTATTTTGATAAATGTTCAGAATTTTCAAGTTTCTTAAAGAAAATTTTTAGCAATTGTAATTCTGTAATGTCGGCATTGTTTTGCAAATTAACGTAACTTTGAATGCTAAAAATGGAAACTTTAAAATTAAAAGCATTGAGGGTTAAACGTACTGGTTTAAGAACTTCTTTTACGAAAACTGCGATTGTCGTAAAAGTAGAGTTAAGTGAGGAAGAATTTTCCTCAGATGTAGTACGAGATAAAATTACTAAGTTAACAAACGTACAGTTAGAACTTAAAACACTTGATAATCAAATTCTTGATTTGTTGGTTTCTGATGAGAATACTTTAGAGGAAGATGTTAATAAAGAAATAGAACAGTGTGAAATGTATTCTGATGAATTCATAACTTTGTCTCGGCAAGTAAATGAGAAATTTCAAAATCCTGAACAAGTTAAATTAGAATCGAGGTCAGCCGATAGTGCTGACATTTCCTTGAATAGGATTAAACAATATAGACTTCCGAAAATTGAATTAAAATGTTTGACGGGGAATTTATAAATTGGTTGCCCTTTCTGGTCCCAATTTGAAAAAATTCACAGTGACCCTGATTTGTATGAAAGTGACAAATTTGCCTATTTAATTCAGTGTATGAAATTCGGTTCTCGAGCTAGAGAGTTTATTGAAAGTTATCCAGTTACTTCCGAGAATTATGATAAAGCTGTTTCAGCTTTGAAAGAACGTTTCGGAATGTGAGGAATATGATAACATTCTTAAACAGTGGTTAGAAGAGGGTGTAATCGAAGCGGTACCAAATAATGAATTGCATTTTAAAGGGCATTATTTACCCCATCACCCAGTCTTTAAACCTAGTAGTGTTACGACTAAGATAAGACCCGTTTTTGACGCGTCATGCAAAGTTAATAGATCACCATCCCTTAATGATTGTTAGGTTAAAGGCCTAAATTTAATCGAAGAAATTCCATCTATTTTGTTGGGTTTTAGAGAGAAAAGTATTGGTGTTACGTCCGATATTCGGCGTGCATTTTTGCAGATTGAGTTGAGGAAAGAAGATGGGGACTTTTTGAGATTTTTATGGTGGGAGAAAGGCAAGGTGAAGGTTTTTCGTCACACAAGAGTCGTGTTCGGGGTACGGCCGAGCCCATTTTTACTGGGGGCGGTTATTTCCTTCCATTTGTCAAAAGTACCGCCTGATCAAAATGATATTGCACGAAACTTAGACAGATCATTTTACATTGATAATTGCGTGACTTCAGTAGATAATGAAAAAGATCTCGTGGATTTTGTAAAATCCTCTACTGAAATTTTAGCTGAAGCTCGAATGGACTTGCGAATGTGGACATATGGTCCAGTAGAGAAAGATATTGAATTGGCGACAGAATATTCGAGCGCAGATTCCCCGGCAGAGAATCCCGTTTTAGTTTTAGGAATTATGTGGGACAGAAAGTTAGATAATCGTCACGTAAAAATTGAGAACGTAGCGGTTTCAGAGAAAGTGACTAAAAGGGAGGTTTTGTCTTTAACGCAATCAATTTTTGATCCCTTGGGATTTTTGACACCTGTTTTATTGCAAGCGAAGTTGTTACTACAGGAAATTTGGGAGATGAAAGTGGACTGGGATGCCCCTTTACCCGGTATTACTAGAAACAAATTTTTAAAATGGTATAATCAACTGAAAATTCTGAATGATTTGCGAATACCGCGACGTATAGGGTTCGGAGATCGAAGTACCTGGTCACTTCATGTATTTTGTGATGCTAGCCAGCATGCATATGCAACGGTAATTTTTTTGAGGTCCGAGAGTGAAGGGGAAATATTTGTCAGGTTTGTAGCAGCCAAGTCAAGAGTTACTCCATTAAAAGGAATTACTATTCCGCGTCTAGAGCTTATGTCGTGTGTTTTAGGTGTGCGCCTTTCTAAATACGTGTCGGAAGCACTCGCATTACATGTAGCTAAATATTTTTGGACAGATTCCAGCACAGCATTATTTTGGATACAAAGAAATGACGCGTGGGGAACTTTTGTGGGTAATCGTGATAGGGAAATTTGCTCAGTTACAAATACAAATCAGTGGTCACATATTTCAAGTCATTTAAACTTCGCAGATTTACCTTCACGCGGTTGTTTGCCTCTTCAGTTTTCTAAATCAGATTGGTGGAGTGGGCCTGTTTGGCTTAAAAGTCCTAAAGATAATTGGCCAAAATCTGAGGTTAAAGCAAGTAAAGATTTAGTTTTTGCAGAACGCAAGAAAGGCATATGTTTAAATTTTAGTGCCGTAGTAGAAAGTGATAGAGTTAAATGGTACGAGAATTTTTCTAAATTTTCAAAAATGATACGAGTTTTAAGTTGGGTAAAAAGATTGATTAAAAATTGTCAAAAAATAACGGTAATTCGAGAACCTTTCTTGCTAGATTCCGAAATAAAAGAATCTAAAATCGCACTTCTTGCTCTTGTTCAGACGGAAAGTTTTCCGGAAATGGGAGACTCTATTGGCGGCATTTTGACCATAACAGATCAAAGTGGTTTAAGAAGAGTAAGAACACGAATCGTCGAAAGAGAAGATTCCTATGATTTCCGGTATCCTATTTTGTTGCCATCGAAGCACTACATAGTGAACTGTTTAGTGAGAGACTATCACTTGAAATATTCACATGCTGGAACTCAAGCATTGACTGTTATAATGAGAGAAGAATTTTGGATAATCGGTGCTAGGCGCACAATCCGATCAATTGTTAAGAACTGTGTTCGATGTAAAAGATTTGCTGCAAAACCTCCAACTACTGGATCCATTCAGTTACCATTGGACAGAGTTCGTGATGCTTTCGCCTTTGAAGTCACCAGAATAGATTTATGCGGTCCACTTATTCTCCGGAATAAAACTAAGACTTGGATAGTATTGTTTACGTGTGCGGTATACCGATGCGTACATTTAGAGTTGGTGTCATCTATAAGCACAGAGACCTTCATACAAGCACTTCGGCGTTTCATAGCCCGAAAAGGTCGTCCGTCTGTTGTGTACACCGACAATGGGACTAATTTTGTTGGAGCGTCAAGATTGCTGAGAAAAATAGATTGGAAAAAGGTGATATCGCTGGAAACGTTAAGCCCCATCACTTGGAATTTTATTCCGCCCACAGCTGCGTGGTGGGGCGGATGGTGGGAGCGTTTAGTTCGTACCACTAAGGAATTATTAGTGCGAGTTTTGGGACAAGCATCCGTAACCTATGAGGAATTACTTACTCTCCTATGTGACGTGGAGTCGGTAATGAACTGTCGTCCTCTAACATATGTCTCGAACGACACGGAGGATTTAACGCCTTTAACACCTTCTATGTTTATACAGGACATTAAATTTTCAGGTACCCCAGATTTGGACCTGTTAGACCGAGATAAACTTTTAGTACGCCAACGCTTTTGCCAAGAGTTGCGGGAACAACTTCGAAGTCGTTTCCGCAAGGAGTATCTCGGACAACTAGTGCAGAGACATGGACAAACTCACTGTGAGCTGAAATTAGGGGACATTGTATTGGTTGGAAGCGAAAATCTCAAACGAATTAACTGGCCAATCGCGCGTATTCAAGAACTGTATACTGGAAGAGATGGACGGGTAAGAGTTGTTAAAGTAAAAACCCAAAATGGTACACTGACCCGTCCTGTACGAAAATAGTACCCGTTAGAAGTGTGCTCCTGTTTTAAAAATAGCATTATTTAATTTTTGATTCAAGCAAATCAAAAAGGTGGGAGTGTTGTGAAACGGATCAGAGAAGAACTTTGAACTGTTTTTTATTATTCAATTCTCTATTTATTGTGATCTGTGCAGATTTTGATGTAAAAGCGATTTATCTGGCAGGTTGCGCCAGATAAAATACCTCGTGTCGACAGGTCGTCGGCTGCTTTTTGTTTCAGTGGAAGCGCTACTCCGCGCCTGGCAGTGTGGATGGCAAACATCAATAAAGTTCGTATGTAGATATTTTGAGTTAGTTCTTGTACCTATGTGTTCAATCTCACAGATAAAATTATGGTCAGAATGAAATCGAGGAGTCTCCCAACAATAACATTTCAATTTGGTATTAAAGTAATGCAGAAAAAAAAGGAAACGAACGTCTATTTCATCCAAACACCGCAATCCTGGATTTTATTTTGTGACTTCTTCGTGAATTACCCATTCACAGGGATCATTTTTGTTTCATCCTTTCCTTTTTCTCCTTTTTCATTTTTGTCTTTTTGTTGCAAGAAAAAATATCTTATGCTCAGAAAAAAAACCTGTCTTTCTTGGATTTATGTTCTTAGAACATAGACTGAAGACTTTTATGCTACTTGCAGGGGCTCTCCGCACCAAAATCAGGGAGGAGGGAATTCTCAGTGTGCCAAATGAAATTGCAATTTTACAGAATGTTAAAATACGAGCATGCATACACACCATGAATCCACACCAACTATTGATAAGAAACATTAAGTATCATTAAAAAACATTAAAAAAAATGGAAAAAAAATCTCAGTGTTGCAATTGTGTTTTTAAATTTGCCAAATGGTTAGCCAAATTTGCTGAATAAGGAAATTTTCAGAGGTCACAGTGACCTACCTACCTCCCTTTGCGTCGCTCCTGGCTACTTGATTCAGGACTTTTACACCATGCTAAAAAATAAAAAAAGTATGTTTCATGACACACGACATTATGTTGAAAACATGATACTTTTTTGATTTATCATTCACAAGATAAGCCTATTAAAATTGGTTTTTGTAGTTATAAATTGTGTTTCCCTGGTAATCCAGCGACGCCTCTGCTATACCTTTCTAGAAATTGTCCTTGCAATCATATATTTTGAATTTTTCCTCCGCCATCATTTGCGGCCACTTGCGAGGCCGACAATTTGAAATAAATAGATTTCGTCAAACCTTCTTTTCCCATTGGGGAGAGTTAATCGGGATTCCGAATGCTAATGCCTTCTCCCGCATCCCCTCCTCCCCCGTGCCATACAGGTCGCTCTGTCCCTAGCGAGAACGGAATGATTCGCACCCATTTTATTATTCAAAAATGCAAATGGCGCTCTTTGAAATGCTTTTCTGACGATCTTCAAACCACCTTCTCGAGTGGGAGATTAAAACGGCAGATGCTGAGGTTCTCGACAGTTAAGTAAACTATCTAGAAAGCTAGGAAAATGATTTTTAGCACGCTGGCTAGTTTGCGTAAAAAGTATGTCTCTTACAAAAAATGTCTTCTTTCTTTACAAGGTGACTAACAATAGAATTACAAACGGAACAAATAATATATAAAACAATTAAAGTCAAATCCTACTTAGGTCAACAAAGAAAATTTTCAGTTACTTTTTAGTAAATAATGATTGAAAGAATCACAATATTGGCTGGAAAAGTAGAAATTAAATTTAACTAATGAACTAATATTTGAAAATACTGTAAACATCAAATATAACTGCATGAAACTATGTAAATCTCTAAATCAACTATAATATAGGGTGACAAGAAATAACTTAGACACATAAAATACATCATAACTTTAATGCTAATGAAAATATTACGATCAAACTTCAAACTAAATATGAATGCATTATTTCGTCTAATTTATTTCCAAATTTTCAAAGTGGCTTCCTTTAGGATTAATACAGAACTTTAAACGTGTCACAAAATTTTCGGCTCTGAGCCGCAACTCACCTACTGATATTTTATCCCATCCCTTGCATAAGGATTTCTGTAGGAATGCCAAAGTTTTAGGAAGTTTAGCACACAACCTTGTCTTGAGGACCTTCTTGCACTGTTAAACTGCGTCAACAATAGTGGATACAAGGGTGGGGGGGGGATATGACCCCCCCAAACTGCAGGGAAATTTTTGAATGTTTGCTTGAAAAAATATTTAACAATGTAGGAACCATGAGAAAAAGTATATATTTTTTTGAATTTAATTTTTTTGGGCACTACATGAAGTAGTGATACAAAGAGGGGGGGGGGGGATATGGGAGTCGTGCTAATGCAATGAATAAGGTTCATTGCATTTGAGTAGCGAAAATGACGGCTTGAAAAAGAAAGAAAACAAAACCTGACCGAAGCCACAAGAAAGAGTTAATAATTTTTGAATTCCTTTTTTTGGGGTATTACATGTCACTTTTCTATTTATATGTAGGCAGTAAATTAGCTGTGCTTGAGACAGTTTCTTCTTCACGGCAGCTGTCTTCAGGCGCCAGTATAATGAAAAGAAGTGTCTTTCGCCCGATCGCTTTTTATAGAACAAATTTAATCACCGATAGTTATTATAATATGGCAATATTTTTTATGTGAAGTCTCTGTAGATTCTTTTCTGTTTGGTTTCGTTTTTGTTCATGCTGAGTTTATTTTTAAATGAGCTGTAAATAGTTAGTTTAAATCAGTATTTTGCATGAAATGTAAAACTTCAGTATCGTGTTGTCCCGAAACCTCATTACACGAGGGTTTCCGTAATTAGCCCATCGTACTAGACGGAAACTGTGCTGAAAAAAGCCGCGTTTGTTAGAAAATGGGCTTTCTGTAACCAAAATTATGAAGTGTTATCGGTGACAAAACATGGTTGCCTTTTTTGAAAAGTTAAAAAAAACTGATGAACCCAAAACCGATGAAAACATATACGGAGTTCTTGTATCAAACTCTGAGACTGCGGCGTCTTTATTCGCCTCTGATTTTTCGACAATTGAAAAGAATCAGTGAGCATTCATCAATGCCCGCATTATATTCATAAATTATTTAATTTTAAAGAAGATCTTCGCCGCATTTTTTACTATTATTTAGTCAAGTTTATTGTATTTTTCTGCATACAACATGGATGTGTGTCCTGTGTCGGGTATTATGCTAATGTTTAATCTATATCTAAATGTATTATGTTCATAAAACATTTACTTTTTATTTGATTTTCGTAGTATTTATTTATTGTATTGTGTTGGTTGGTAAGAATACTGGTCTTAACAGGTTAAATTACAACATAACTAGGTCATTTTAACGTACTGAATTTTATTAATTAAGTTTAATTAATAATGATTTAAGTATTTAATTTATGTTAGTTAAAATTAATTAAGTTTTCAACCAACTAGTGCTTTTGTTGACACCTAAAGAAATCTAAGTTCAAAAAATTGTTGTGTTTAAGACTACATTCTTGAGCGTGACCCTCCCTAAAAAGTAAATCCTGTATCCGCCCCTGTGCCCCCAATCTAATATTTTGCGGTGGGATATGTGCTAGTGGGAAAATATCACTTTCTTTTGCTGATCAGGGGATAAAATTCGTCAAGAAACATATCGCAAACGCATTTTGGAAGATGTTGTCTTTCCTTGGTCGCAAAAGTTCTTTGGAAACAAAAGATGGACTTTCCAACAGAATTCCACACCTGCACACAGAGGCCTACCTTCTAAAAGCACTCAAGTCTGTGCAAGACACATTTTCCGGACTTCATTGGAGCTCAATAACGGCCACCGTATTCCCTGGATTTGAACCCGATGGATTATTCTGTTTGTTCCATTGTTTAGACAAGGGTGTGTGCTAAATCTCATAAAACTTTGGCATCCCAAAAAAAATCCTTATGCAAAGCATAGGATAAAATATCAGTAAGTGAGTTGCGGCCCATAGCTGAAAATCTTTTGGCACGTTTAAAGCACTGTGTTGATCCAAAAGGTAGCCCCTTCGAAAAATTTGAAATATATGAGACGAAATAATGTATTCATATTTATTTTGAAGTTTGCTGTTTCTTTTTTCATTAGCATTAAAGTTATGGTGTATTATGTGTGTCTAAGTTATTTCTTGTCACCCTGTAATTTCAAACCTTTCCCTCCCCATTTATTTTTCTGCTTTTAGAGCGTTTTTTTTTTTAATTTAATTTTTTTCAAAAGGTCTATTTTGCAAGTCCGATCCATGCCTTAGTACTTAGTTGTACAGTCAATTTATAATAACCCGAATCTAAAAGGACCAACGAAACACTTCGACTTATCGAAAGTTCGACTTACCGATAGTTTCAATTTTCGACTTTTTAATATTAAAAACCATCGGATATTTTAATTAATATGTACATATAACAAACAAAATTACAGTTAACTTAAAAATTTTTAAGCACAATATGGACAGTTTAATCAAAAATATTGAGAGGAAAAAATTAGAAGCATGGTTTTGATTTCGATACTGCTGGAACCACACTCGAGTTGAGCTGATTCATCTTCAGGAAAGATGCACATTTTCATCGTTTCAAATTCGGATTCATAGATTCTACCGCTTTTAAAGTTTCTCTTTTCTTTTAATATCATTGACAGATTACTTGCTTAGACATTTTTAATAGTAAAGAAAACTCACTCTGTCTCTTACGAACTGATCAGCAAAGGATCGAACTAAAGAATGAAGGGGAACGCATCTTAACTTATATCAGCCTTCGGATAAAGGTACAATTAGTTGACTTGACAACCTAAAAGCAAAATTGTTGCCCAGCAACATGTCAAAGTGTAAACAGTACAGTACAACAAAAGGAAACAAGCTAGCTCCTTTCCGCACGTGTAACTCCTTTATCGAACATTGGCTCAACACGTGATCTTCTTGCTTTAGAGGTCTATTGTGCAGGAATTGCAAGTGAAGGTGAATTAATTTTTCTCTCATAGTCACTTCTTTTTTTTTTTCGTTCTTTCGAAATAAATTTCGAGTCATCTTTGAAAACACTTCGAGTTAAGGGAAGTTGACTTCGAGATATTGAGAATAATTAGCACGGAATTAAAGACAAAGGGGTCGGGACTTGATAAAAACTTTGAATTGTAGTAATATTCGAGTTATCGGACTTCGAGTTATCGCGAATCAATGTATATTACTTTTGAACACTACTATTTACTTTACTACAAACACTACTTTTTTTACTAACTCGCCTTTAGCTGACTGATGCCACAGAATTTTATTTTACGAAACATAAGATACAAAAATTCCACACACGATTCTTATTCCTTCCAAAATCAACAATTTAAATGCCTCTTAAATTCCCTTTCATACATTCTACGAAGGCTAACAATTCAAAATAAGCAGATTCAGTCAACTTTCCTCTTATTAGTTTTAGGAATGCTAATCGTGGTTCAAAATGAAAATCTATTTGGTTATTCAAAAATGCAAATGCGGCTTCGGAATCCTTTAAAATGCATTTCAACTGTGTTCAGAATGCTGTTCCGACAGGCAAAATAAAAAACCACGAAATGTAATTTACGGTGTTCTTTTGAATGTGATAATAACCCAATAGAGTTTAATTGAAACGATTTTTGAGAGTATAATTTTTTTTTTCTTCAACTACGATTTACGTGTTGCTATTTTTTAAAATAGTCTTTTTGTCACAAAAATAAACTTGCAATTTAAAATTTTGTATCAGTTTGTATACATGTAAAAACTTCATTTGAAACTATTTAAGTTTTTATTTGGAAACTTTTCCTGTTAAAGTCGACTGCTACATCTCAGAAAGTGACGCAAAGGATTCCCACAAAAGTTAAAAAGCAAGGGAACCTCAATGGCAACAGGTGCTGATTCGTTTCTGGTGCCAATTGCTGGAAGAGTGATTGGGTGATTGAAAATTTTATTTGAACTGCTGCCAAGACATTAAATCATGTCCCCTTTGTTGTGTTACTACATCAATATGAAATTCTGCCAAAGCAAAAATGTGTCTCAGCATGGTTGCAGTAATAAGAACATTTTAAATGTCGCGAAGGAACGATATCTCAATAGTATGCGCTAAGTGTCAAACCTTCAGGTGAAGTATAAAAAAGCTAATAATGGAAAATAATTGAAAAGCCTACCTAATTTACCTACTTAAGTTCTAAATATTGGAGAAATGCTCACTGTAATTCTAGTGCAAATTTGTTTTAGTTCCTTGCATGTTAACATACAGTCGAACATCGTACAAACAAACTAAAAGAGACTTTCAAATCAATTTGTCTTGACCGTAGTTCGTTTAATCCGAATAACAATAAACAGCAAACAGTAAGGTTTGACCGCAAATGTAGTTGGTTCTAGTAGTAATTCGTTTTAAATTTGTTCGGCTTAACAAGGCTTTACTGTTTTTATAAAAACGTGCTTAACTTCAAGTTACTTCTAACAAAAATGAATTAACAGTTTGAATTTACGAATATATATAATTCCCAACATTTCAAAAGAAATCTTTGCTTTTATTTGAACTTCTAGCTGACTTTTTGTGTAAAAGAGATTTATTTTGCTTTCAATATGTTCTTTTCTTTTCTTTTTTGAGCAAACTCGAATTTCTTATTATCGTTCGTTAAAGTCGTTTTTGATATTTTAGCCCGGTCAATTTAGACATAAAAATAGTGATCAAATAACAAAAATTCCGGGAAAGCTAAATTTTGGTAGGGACCTTGGGCTTACTATTACAAATAAGGTGCCAAAAGTCCCCGTCGATCCCATGTGCGCTAAAAAAGTTATTCGGGGTCAATGGTCCAAATTTTAGGTTTTTTGGATTTTTCCCAAAAACGGTAAGTTTTATCGAAAAGTACCGCAGACCAAAGTTGTAGATCTCAAAATTCTCTATAAAAATGGTCCTTATGATTTTTTTCTCCAAGACCAAACCTTCCCAGATATTGCGTACTCTCAAAAGACAGTCAGTCATTTACAGAATCCCCTCTACTTGCATGGCCTTGAATAACATCTGGCTATTCTAGTCCGTGTGGCACCGTTCACGTACCCAAAGGGGCCGGACCTACTAAGGGCATGGGCGCACCCCTGAATATCGCGGAGTCCCCCCCCCCAAGAAGCAAGAGTCCCCCTCCAAAAACTGAGAAAAATACCTCTCAAAACAGCCCCCTTTTAAATGTGTTTTGAGCTCTCAAACTGTAACCACATTTCATACAATAAAACATAGTTTGGCTGGCGAGTCGCATTATTATCTTGACTTCTGACAATATTTGGCCTTAGTGATACATTTTGAGTAAGATTTCTGGATTCTAATCTGACTCTAAGAAATCCATCTCTCTTAGTTAGACAACAAACTGACGCTTTTTTGTCTAATTTTACGCATCGTCTCACTGCTTTAGTATAACGTGAGGTATTGGAAATCATATAATTCAGTAGTTACGCCCTCAAGCACCATTTCTTTTAAAGTTTTATTTGATATTCCTTTTTTAGGAAGATGATCCGAGTTTTCCCACTTCTGCTTACGAAAGAACTCAAGTTGAAATCTGAAATTGTAAATTTTCGCTATACAATCGAATTTTTTAAACTTGCCATCGTACTATGTTTAGAATATCAGCTCTTGTTCTGCAAACTGGTTACTTTGAGAATCCAAAAAATATAACACTAGGCATTGCGGATGACCATCATCAGAGAACTTGTTTCAAGACGGATTACGACGATCAGCTCGAAGATGGACAATGAACATGTATAATTCCAGATTTCAATTTTGAAGCAGAGAGATTGCTATGAGCTCATCGATAAGCATAACTGGTAAAACTCGGCAGCTCCCTCTTTCAAAAAGTGGACTTCCGATAAAACTTTGAAAGAAATTGCTTGGTGGCGTACCTACTGAGTAGTATGGTTTTCAAAACTTCACGTCATACTAAAGCAGCGAGACGATAGGTAAAATAAGAAGTGTCAGGTACTCAAAACCTCACGTGTCATACTAATGCAGTGAGACGATAGGTAATATAGGAAAAATAAATGTCAGGTACAGTTTGCTGCCTAACCAAAAGGGATGGATTTATTCGAGTCAGATTAGAATCTAGAAATATTAAGCCACAATACCATCAAGCCACAATTTCAATCAAGACTGAAAATTATGAGAAGTAAAATAGTTCAACTCGCATGCCAAACTTATGTTTTATTGTAATCAATGTGGTTACAGTTTGAGGGCTCAAAACCCATTAAAATTTCTTTAGCAACGTCTTTTGTTTCAAAGGGTGACTGATGTGGGCTGTTGCAAGCCACATTATTTTAAAATTTTTGTACTTAACCTTTGTTCTCTATCATAGGTAAATTTGACATTTTGAACCAAAGTTATCTGCTAAGTGGAGAATTAAACATTTTTTTACTAGATAAGAAATGCTTTTATTACTTTTTTTTTTCGTATCTATGTAAGAACTAATTAATATGAAAACAAACTTTTACAAATCATAACTTCTAATTTTTTTTTCTAAGTACGGAGCAACACGATGTTATTCAATTCTGACTATATTGGTCAAATTCAAGACTCAACGCATGTGTGGAACTTTAAAATACAGTTAATTATTAAAATGATCTTATGCAGTGTGTAATCTACACAAAAAGCCTGCTCTTAAAAGCGATAATATCAAATTTATCAAATTTTGATATTTGATGAAATTATTATAACTTTTTCCAGTTTTTATGCATTTATGGTCAACTTCGAGGCGCGAGCAACACCTCAAGATATTTTTTGCGGTCGAAATCCTTTTGTTGAACCAAATATCTCTACAAAAGGCAACTTTTCCGGGCTATTACTTAGCGTTTATCAGATTTTGATTTTTTTCAATCCACCCTAATGAGCATGGTCAGTACTTCAAAAGTAAGTCCACCTCGAACAAGAGCGGGATAGGGTGAATCTGAATCCAGCTTTTGTTGTAAAAAACACTGCTTATTTTGTGGCGAGGAAGCGGATGAAGAGGCTGAGAAGAACAAAACGCAGAATTATCGCAGAAAAATTTAAAGTTTCCACACTTACATTCAAAGAATCACTTTTAAAATTAGCTAAAGGATCGTTCTGAGGTGCGTCAAAAGCTGCTCTTGCACGTTTTAATTTTGAGTATGATTTAGTAGCTGCTTTATGAATTTTTCTTTCATTATTCTGCGTTTTCTTCTTCTCAGCCTCCTCATCCGCTTTACAGCCACAAAATAAGCAGTGTTTTTAAAAGCAAAAGCTGGGTTCAAATTCACTTATTCGCGCTACAGTACGAGGAGGACTTACTTTTGAAGTACTGGCCTCTTTATCCTCACGTTGCTGCAGAGATTGAATTTTTCCGGGTGTATGATTTTCTGCAATCCACGCGAATTGTAAAGGACTTTTGACTTCCTAAATAATCAGCATTCTTATAACTTCTCCCGAGACTTGCATCGATTAAAGTTGGCATTCCATAACTGCCCAGCACAACAGTTTCACCTTCAGTCAAAAGTTTATTGCAAATAAAGCGAAATTATTATATTTTTCTTAAATATTAATCAGCTCAAACAACAGTAGACGCTTGTGATAAATACATTTATTCACTCGAATTGCACGTTTAACTCTAAAAGAAGCAGGTACGTCAGGGGTGCCCTCCCCCCCTAGGAGGGGTCATGGCCCAGACTGCGCCATCGAAATTTTTAGGGGGATTGTTTTGAGGAATATTTTTCATTTGGGGGGAAGCATGCTTTTGGGGGGGGGGTTTCCGCGAAAATGAGTGGGGTGCGCCTTTGCTCTTAGTGGGTTGGGCACCTCTGGGTACGTGAACGATGCCACACGGACTAGAATAGCCAGATGTTATTCAAGGCCACGCTAGTAGAGGGGATTCTGTAAATGGCTGGCTGTCTTTTGAGAGTACGCAATATCTGGAAAGGTTTGGTCTTGGAGAAAAAAATCATAAGGACCATTTTTATAGAGAATTTTGAGATCTACAACTTTGGTCTGCGGTACTTTTCGATAAAACTTACCGTTTTTGAGAAAAATCCAAAAAACCTAAAATTTTGACCTTTGACCCCGAATAACTTTTTTAGCGCACATGGGATCGATGGGGACTTTTGGCACCTTATTTGTAATACTAATCCCAAGGTCCCTACAAAAATTTAGCTTTCCCGGAATTTTTGTTATTTCAATTGTCTAAATTGACCGGACTATTTATTTAGAGAGCAAACTATTTGTCGTCATAATTATAAATCGTCTGCAGTTTGATTTTATTCGTACTTTTTTTCAGGGCGTAACTCAGCAGACTTTACAAAAAATGTATTTTAAACAAAATCACTTTTTTTTTCAAGAAAAAACACCTATATAGATGAACTTAAACATCGAAACTTCATCTGAATACAAAATTTCCAGATTACTAAACCCCATAATTAAAGATTGATTAGAAATAAAAATACACAACGTTATACGCTGTAAAGAGTTCTTAAGTTTGATAAACTAAATGCAGTTTTCTATGAGAAGCGAAATTAAACTGAGATTACTTAAAAGTTTAACTTTTTTTCTTCTGCAAATATGTTCACATATTTTATGTATTATTATCATTATTATTGTTATTATTATTTTGAAATTTATAATTAAACTAGTATGTTGTGGTCATCACGAAACTTTCTTCCATATCTTTCACATGATTCTAATCCCTCCCCATGCTTGACGAGGAAGCAATATTCCCAACAAAAACAAAATTTCACACGCCAAAACTTGAAGACCATACCAAATCCCGATTTATCTCAAAAGTCAAAGCAAAGAATGAAAATTGAAAATTATTTTTAAAGCCTTGCTAAAAATAATTACCAACATTTATTTAACAAACACAAGATGGCAACAGTTAAAAAGTTCGCGATTTGCTGGTCATTTTCCAGCAACTGAAATCACGCGAAATACGCAGATGACAGTTTATTACGATTTATATTTCTTATTGTTGCAATTATAAAACTATTTTTATTCACAAGAAAAAAAAAAAAACTAGTTTGAATTTTGACATTTGGAATTCAAACTATGTTTTTCGCAATCACGGGTGTGTGTATGTGTAGAAGTAGGAGTGTGTGTAGGTGTGTGTGTAAGTGTGTGTGTGTGTGTGTGTGTATGTATGTATGTATGTGTAGGTGTGTGTATGTATGTATGTATGTATGTATGTATGTTTGTGTAGGTGTGTGTCTATATGCGCGCGTGTGTAGGATATGGACGCAACCTGGAGACGGTTTTTGCTAGAGGAGCAGCATCGTGAGGCCGGTCGACGGTGGTGCTGCAGAGGGAGGCGGGGGGAAAATAAAATCATAGGAATTCAAAACAGTCAAATGAGAACAATAAGCAATGTGATTTCTCAAAAAAAAAAAAAAAAAAATCGTACCATCATGGAGCGATTGGAGTCAAAATTGAACCAACGTCTATTTACATATGGATTCACATTTATTCCAAATTTCATCCAGAACGTAGCATTACTTCTTGAGATATGGCACTCACAATAGAAAAACAAGATCGTTCGATTGCACTATCTCCCTTTCAGCTGTTGACGCCAAAGTAGAATCATTTCTTATACCCTGTAAGGGCTACTTGTCGATAAATTTTTGTTTGATTCCGTTCATTATTTCTTGAGATACAGCAGTCACAATTGACAACAAAAAATGTTCTATAACGCTCAACTCCCGTTTGAGCTATTGACACCAAAATTCAATCAGCACCTGTGTCTGTTGGGAGCAACATATGGACCAAAGTTTGTTTGATTCCGTCAGTTATTTCCTGAGGAATAGCAGGCACTTATAACTCAAAAACGTCCCTTTGCTCCACTCCCGCCCATTCGCGGCAAAATCCAATGGGCACAAGTTCACATAGGGGCACATATGTGTACCAAATTTCGTTCGATTTCATGCGATAGTTTTTGCTGTAGTGCGGTCACAAAAAACTGGTCACACACATACGTGACATACACTCACACGGACACACGCACAGACAGACAGACATTTTCCAAAAATGGTCGAAATGGACTCAGCACACCTCAAAACGTGCGAATTCGTCGAAATTTGACATTCGAAAATTTGCATGAATCCAATACTTTCTTCTATGTATTAGATATATAGAAGAAAGTAAAAATTGTCTATTTACGTAAAATGGTATATATTTTCAACATTATCTAAATAGTTCTTATCACTTACACACGATTTTTTGTTGGATCAGTTTCATGTATTAGCATAAGATAAATAGCCACTGCTTTTAAGAAAGACATTTGCTTAGAGGGACGTTAAGTGCAAAAAAAAAAAAAAAAAAAAAAAACTAGTATATTGTGGCCATTACGAAACTTTCTTCTATATCTTTCTTATAATTCTGATTCCTCCCCATGCTTGATAAGGAAGCAACATGCCCAACAAAAACAAAATTAAACACGCCAAAATTTGACGACCATCCCATTTCCCGAATTATCTCAAAAGCAAAGTAAAGAATGGAAATTGAAAATTATTTTAAAAGCCTTGCTTAAAATAATTAAACATTTATTTGATGACAAACACAAGATGGCAACTGTTAAAAATTTCAAATCATCGCGATTTTCTGGTTATTTTAAAACCGTTAAAATCACGTGAAATACGCAGACGACAGTCTATTACGATTTATCTTTCTTATTGCTACATTTATATAGCTATTTTTATTCACAAAAAAAAAAGTCAGCCCCCCCCCCCCCCCCATGGAGCGATTGGTGCCAAAATTGAACCAACGCCTATTTACAAATAGATTCACATTTATTCCAAATTTCATCCAAAACGTAGCATTACTTCTTGAGATATAGCACTCACAATTTAAAAAAAGAACGTTCGATTGCGCCACCCCCTTTTCAGCTATTAACACCAAAACAGAATCAGCTCTTATACCTTCTAAGGGCTATTTGTCAATACATTTTTGTTTGATTCCGTTCATTATTTCTTGAGATACAGCAGTCACAATTGACAACAAAAAATGTTCTATAGCTCAACCCCCGTTTGAGCTATTGACACCAAAATTCAATCAGCACCTGTGCCTGTTAGGAGTACCATATGGACCAAATTTTGTTTGATTCCGTCAGATATTTCATGAGGAATAGCAGGCAATTATAACTCAAAAACGTCCCGTTGCTCCACCCTCCTTGGAGGAATTCACGCCAAAAACCAATGGACACAAGTTCTCATAGCGGCACATAAGTGTACGAAATTTTGATCGATTGCATGCGATAGTTTTTGCTGTAGAGCGGCCACAAAAAACTGGTCACACACAGACGTGACACACATACAGACAAACAGATATTTCCCAAAAATGAATGAAATGGACTCAGCACATCTCAAAACGTTCGAATCCGTCAAAATTCGAAATTCGAAAATTTGCACGAATCCAATATTTTCTTCTATATATTAGATATAGAAGAAAGTAAAAATGTGGTAAAAGTTAATTCAAGAGAGTGTTGAGAACGCATAAACAATGAAACATCATGTTTTAATTAGTTGCATCTTATACACGAAAATGAAAAGCGGAATACACAGCAAGAAGAAAAGTGACAGGAAAAATAAAAAGGAATCCAAGCAATTAATTCTACTTAAAATTATGCCAAAGCACGTTATGTAACAAAAGATTCTGGCTCATAAGAAAAGTTTTAAACAATCAAAAGAAGTGATTTACTGCTGCTCCAAGCATTAGCTTTCAGCACAAACTAAGCAAATGTATGATAAATACAGATAACGCACGTCATTTTAAAACACAGTTGCAAAACTGTTGCCGATAGAGAAAAAAATCCTTTATTAATGCGAAAAGTTATAAGCTTTGTAATACAGGGTGTTGATAAAGTCTTGTCTCTCACATAGAGAAAATTAATGTATGTAAAAGAAAACTCATTTGAGTTTTGACGTCTTGAATTCAAATGATGTTTTTCACAATCACGGATTGCGATAGGATCTTACTCGTTGAGTTTCTTGTTTCTACAAATGGACTGGAATGTAAAGGGAGAAGATATTTGCACCCGTCATATTATAAATGGTGATTTTCTAGATTAGGTAAACGAGGCATATCCCCCCCCCCCCCCCAAAAAAAAAGAATGGGCATTAGTATGCAGTAGTAAAGATCTGGTTATTAAGGCAAATTTGCACCCGTATATATTTATCATAAAGATTAAATTTACAGTGCATACTTTTATGGTATTTTATTTTTTACCAATCTTAAATGATAGGGACTAGTAATCTGGGAAGTTTCTAATCAGGCGAAGTTATGATTTTGAAGATCATCATGTTAATGTTCTTTTTCTGAAAAAACGTAATTTTACAACTCCCCTCCTTTTTTAAAAGTATAGTCAGCTGAAGTTAAGCTTTGAACGAACAAAACGATTTGTAACCATGGCGACGAAAATTTCTCCTCTTAATAAATATTAAAGCAACGAGCTAGTCTTATTCTCGTTGTCATGGCAATCTGTAAAATCAGAACAACATCAACTTTGGTCAAATGAGGATAACAATTAATTTTTGATTAATAAGAGGGATAGAGGGCGTTGAAGTCCAAGCGCGTAAGAGAATTTACAAACTTTAGTCATGTTTTTTCTGAAGTCTGTGTAAGCACGCTCAGACCGCTTGGTCTTTGTTCAAATCGAATCATGCAGCTCTTTAAATCGTAATTATTCGAAAAGAAGTTAAAATCGTGTAATGTTTCTAGAAATCTGTGTGCCAAATGATTCCTTTCCACGCCGGTACAGAATGTCTCAAACTGGAACAAATTCAGGTAAGCGCAAATCGTGATCCAATCTCATTTAAATTTGTTTCTTTGATCTGAATAATTCTTTAACTCCGAATCTTACATAAATACAATACAGCAATTCGTGAACGCTCAATAATAATTAAAAAAAAAAAAAAAAAAAAAAACACGAGTCTGAATTAGTTTTTGTTTTAATCATGCAAAACTTTATAGACATCCTGTTTAAGTATCCTGGACGGAACTACCTGCACGGTATACTGCCGTGTGCAGGTAAAGTGCAGCGACTGGGAATTTTTTTTGTTCATTATTTTTTGCATTTTTGTCATTTATTGTTCTTCCGCTTTATTGTACAAGTTTGCTTATTTGGTTTCCCCTGAAAGAAGACTCGAAATAAAGTCTAGTTCCAAGATTTCCCATTGGTTGATATATAATCCGATTCACATTTATTCAAATATCTCGAAGGTTCATTTTTGCAGATACTGCCGTTTACCTGCACACGGCAGTATATAGGCACAGATATGTTATGTTTTTCTGCTTAACTCCGATGTGAAGCCTGGTAACTTACTTCCAAAGCAATTTCGAATACGTATATTTGAACAACAGTGCAAATAATCCTCCAGTTAAACTTTTTGTGCGAAAAAGCCGGTAATTTCTTTGTTCTCATATCATAACATAAATCCAACGAAACTTAATTATTTCGTGAAAAATTTTCTTCATTTTGTAAGGGAATTCGGTTTTCTTAAAAATATTCTGCATTCATTCTTTCACGATGTTAAAGTAGAAAAAGATCTTAATGCCGTAAGAGCATCACAGGACAAAGAATAAAATCCTGAATGACGGAACAGAAGAAAATTGAAAGTTCGTCTGGTCATACGACTTTTCTATCTTGTTTTTGATTCAAGAATTGAAAATCAGCCCCGAATTGGTTCTGGAATTGGATCTCTTGTAATTTTCGAGAAAGTTTTGGGAAGGAATTGAATAACTTTAAAGGCAAGCTCTTTTTCTCTATAACTAAAAATACTTTACTATCAAAATCTATTGTGTCAAGAAATGTAACTTTAAAAATGTAATGGTTAAACAGAAAAGAATCGATCGATTATCTTCAAGTCTTAATTTTTAATTTTTACTGCCATAAACAAAAATAAGAATGCAGCAATTTAAGATAAAAAAGCTAAATGATAGAACTGATTTATGGTTTATCTTAATATAAGAAATGAAAAGATTGAAAATAAGATGTTTTTGCTAATTAAAAAACTAAAAATATATATTAAGTAATAACTACGTTTAATAACTTGACACTTATTTTGTAAATGCCTGAAAATTATTTGCAATATTTTCCATTCATCTTCAAAGTTCTGCAAGAAGGAAAAGAAAGTGTAAATCCTATTCTTTATGGCCGAAAACCAATTATTTGTAGTGTCGTGCAGTAAGCTGCAGGGGTAATGAGCTGTAATCATTTTGAGGTACAGTCGAACCTCCATATATCGAACTTCCACATATCGAAATTTTTTGTATATCGAAATCCCAGCAAATTTATATGTTCATTACATAGAAAAAGTGTTTCTACGTATATATCGAAAAAAATTCTGTATATCGAATTTGTTTTCGAGACATTCGTAGATTTTTTTTCCATATGTCTTACGAAAAATGAAGGTTAGGGGAGAAAATTATGTTCACTAAAGGTTGCTACGAAACTCAAAAGGAATCTGGGGTTGAGGGGTGTGTAGAAAGATCGTTGTTTCGTTATGGAGTTCTTAAATTCCCTCAAGTTTATTTCAAATCTTAGTTATAACCAGTAATATTGTAAAATCAATTTCAAGTTATCCCGTTTGTCTGTTGATTATCATTCCTAGTCTTTTTAACTGTAGTAAAAATCATTCAAGTTAAGTAGATTGATTTTTTACTTTTCTCTCGATTACATTTTCAAAACGAAAATCCTCTAATGTTGCAGATCAAGTTGAATTGCCGAAGAATGAAGATGTATGAAGACGCAAATATATATATGTAATTTCTGTTATTTTTTAATGATTAATTTTATTTAATCCGATGCTAGTATTAATTAGTAATTGAGTTTCATACACGAAAATTAGCTTTAATTTTAATGTTTTAGGAGATTTTTAGGATAAAATAAGATTGTTTCTATGTATCGAAATTTCTATATATCGAATTTTTTTCCGGCAATTTACTGCTTCTATGTATGGAGGTCCGACTGTATATTTATGTTGCAATGTATAATAACTGGTTTAATAACACATAGCACGTTTGCGTAGTAATCATCATAATGGCCTTTGAACTCAGCAATTTCATTTCTTTTGCTTGTTCCAGTGTCTACTAAAGAATGTGCACCACATAAGACCTTGCAGATCAATTACTAGGTCAGTGCACTTTTTTTCACTTAACTTCCGCTGTCTTGAAACAGAATACTAAAAGTTCTGTCATTTTTTTGCTAGTAGTTATTGTCCGTTTTTCACAAAAGAAGGCACTCGATTCCTTCCACGTCACGTGGTTGATTCTATTTCACTGTTTTCGGCAGAAGGTATTCTCGGATCATAGCATTTTGTTGTAAAAGCAGCAGTTTTTAAATGTAAGAATAACTAAAATACCAACAAACAAGTGAAGCAAGTGATGAAAGGACACTAAGACTTTTTTGCACATTAAAATGCACGCCCAAATTAAGGCTGTCTGGTTGTCTCCTTTAGAAGCGCGTGGATTGCGTACCGATCACCCCCGCGTAAAATGGAACTCTGCGTTCGAGGGGGTGTGGCGAAGTGCCTTCTCCTAAAAAACGGACAATACACTGCTATTAATAAAAGTATTTTAAATATCAGGTAGCAAACACTACAGTTATTAGAGATTTAAAAATTTATGATAATGGTGTTGGGCTTAAATATTCATTAATTTGTCAAACTACATTGCTCACTAACTTTATAAATGCAGAAAACTGAAAAATAATAGTTTACAGGAAAAATTTACATAGCTTGTTTCTTGTTTACACTGCAAGTAAATGACTTTTTCAAATGGTGGAATGCGACAACGACCTCCGTTACATCCCTCCCCGCCTTTCACCGGAGTGAGAAACTGAGAAATAATAGTTTACAGTAAAAATTTACATAATTTGTTTCTCGTTTACACTGTAAGTAAATGACTTTTTCAAATGGTGGAATGTGACAACGACTTCCTTTACATCCCTCCCCGCCTTTTACCGGACTGAGAAACTGAGAAATAATAGTTTACAGTAAAAACTTACATAATTTAATTCTCGTTTACACTGTGAGTAAATGACTTTTTCAAATGGTGGAATGTGACAACGACTTCCGTTACATCCCTTTCCCCCGTCTTTTTAACGATATATTTCTACTTTACTCTTGAATTCAGCTCCCTCACAAAATCAACTCTTACTATATATTTAGCTGGCTCTCTGTTAAATTCTTATATTAATCTTACAGTTTTTGTTCGCCCTCATTTTGTTATCTTATAATCGCTACGACAAGGGTTCAATTAATCAGTATTCCAGCGTCATATAATTACACATCACACAACTTTTTCTCATAATTCTTTTCCCCAATTTCTAATGCCGCCTAACAAAGACCTGTGAGAATATTTAATTACACTTTTCGAGTTTTAAAGGAGGATAATTTTGGACCAAATATTATCTCCAATAATTGATGCTTTCTGTCCTTAGAACTTGGTTATTTTGGAACACTTAATTAACGTTACTAATTAATTAATTAGTTTTCCTTCCTTAAAACTTGCAAAGCAAGTGAATATTTCCTATCTGGAGGGGGAACGTGTTTATTCTAAAAGTTAAGTAACGTGCGAAATTTTTCGATAAGGAGGAATTGAAAACATTTTAAACGTGATGTTTAGTTTGAAATAACACATTAAAATATTTGTTTCAGTTCAGTTTATATATTACTATAGTTAACGTAAAATTAGATTAGTTTTTAAAACCTCGTTAATAGCAATGTTTCGATTAACCAGGGGTTCCCAATTAGGTCGGGTAATGAAAAAGACTGCAACATTAAATTTTTAAGGGGGTGTTTCGGGGGTATTTTTTTCTGTTTTTAGAAGGGCTCTCGCTCTGGAGGGGGGGGATCTTTGTTCTATTTGACTGGGAGGAGGAGGGGGTGTGCCCTTGTTTCTGATGGGGGGGGGGGGGAGGGATAACAGGGAATGGGCAACCCTGGTTTAAACTTTAAAAAGGATTCAGAAGCGATCCTGGACAACAACGGGCAGCTAATGTGCCCGATTAACAATTTAATGTGCTTGCAAAAAGCAGAAAATTTCATGCTAAAAGTTAGCTATCTTCAGAAATTAGCCTAGAAACTTCCTGAAAAATTGAAAAACCTTCTCAATTAAAGCCAGTCATGTTTCTGGACTAACTGAGGAAATTCAGTGAAAACTTATGTATGTATATACAGTATTAGCTTAGCACCTTCCTGTTTTACCAGGAAAACTTCCAAAGCAAATATGGAAGAAGCTAAAAAGGAATTGTTGCCAGAAATACCTTTAAAGTTTCAAGGAGACAATATTTCGCCCTTGATTGGGACTCAGTCAGGCCGAATTCCCTGTAGTTAAGCTGAAAGAGAAACGCCTATTGAAGAAGATTGATATATTTTTTACACCGGTTGTTAAAAAATACTTTTCACCGCAGTATAAAATCGGTATTCATGGAACTTGATATGATTCAGGAAACCTTTTCAGAACAAAACTTGTTTTTCACAGAAAACTGGTGTAAACCATTGAAATCCCAAAACGTCACCCGAAAGTAATCAGTGACGTTTAGAATTTTTTTTACAGCGTATATCCTACTGAGATGGGGCAATTATGAGCGATTTTACAGTTTTACATTTAAAAATTTAAAAGTTTGTTGTTATCTCGAATAAATGCGTTTTCCTGTTTCCCACCCTTATTATTCGACCCTCATTATTCGCGTATTCCACTTTGTAGGGAAACCTATTATGACAATACATAAGAGAGAATTGAAATAATAAACAATATTAGTTAAAAATAAATGATTATTATTAGTTGGAGAAAAGAAAAAAAAATGAACTGAAATAACGGCAGAATAAAATACTAATTATAAACTAAAAATTACTTATAATAAACTATTAGTATGTAGTTGATAAAACTTATATTTCAAATTGAATGTTTCACTTTTATTCTACGGGATTACCTATAGAAAGATGCATCATAATTTGTATATTGTTCATATATAGCACACTTTTTTGAAGTCCTTTTTTTAGATTGAAGTATACCTCAATAAAAAAACTTTTTCAAAAGTCGATGGAAAATTTTTAGGTTTCAAAAGATTTTAATTTTATAAGCAATGGTATTTCTTTATCTGTTACCCGATTCAGCCGGGCAGACAGCGTTGGGCAAAAACTACACCCTCACAAAATGAAAAGCAATTATTTTTTATTCCACACACACCACTGATTTGGGGGGGGGGGGGGCATTTTTGGAAAAGGAGGTCGTAAGTGTAAAATAAGGGATCTGGAGCAATGTTTTCGAAATATATGTTCCCAGAACGCCCCTAGTTAACTTTGGTGGAGTTATGAGCTCCATGACTTTTTTGGATCCGCGGTTGCCACACACACACATTTATACGCAAGTCCGGTGTTTTGAACTCTTCCTGAAATTTAAGTTCATAGTTTCGCTTCTAATGTCCCGTACTGTGTTTGGAAGAGCGTTTTTCTGTCGTTTAAGGCATTCATTAGTATAATATTCAAATCACTTTTAATATTCTCATCTTGCTTTCTTTTGACGAAAATAAAGGCTCTTAAGTCTTAACGTCAGTTTATTGGTTTTTTAAGAGTTAATGTTGTATCAAAATTAAATTAAAATATCAATAATTGAGCTAAACATCACATCGAATAATTCTTGTGAGAATAAGTATCCAAAAATTGGGAGGAAAAAAGCAGTTCGGTCTCATTGTAGTTTTTGTTTGCTTGCTTTTATTTAAATTCTCGCGAAAATGCTTTAAGGTATCAAAGTAGGCATTCAATTTAATGTAAACAGCTTTTCGAACAGAATTATATAATTTCGGAAAATAAATTTTCAGTTAATTTAAATATTTAGAAAATGCAACAGCATCTCATTTGCGAATTTCGTCTTTTCCAGTTGAGATGACAAGATAGCCTCTAAGATAAACGAGGAATTAGTTCTGCTATGAGCTAGCGATTTTTATTTTTAACCGACTTCAAAAAAGGAGGTTATGATTTCGTATTGCGGCTTTTTATGTGTGTTTTCGTATTGCTCCAAGAATACTCCATCGATTTGAAAAATTCTGTTTTTGTTTGGAAGGTTATGCTTTCCAGATGGTCCCATGTTAATTTTGTTTGGATCTGATAAGGGGTCCCGGAGAAATCTAAGAAACTTTAAATTTCAAATGTTGTGGCTACGTAGACCTTTCGTCAGCTGTGCGATACGTCACTTACAGGTCACGTGGTTTTGGCGTGAACGGTGCATTTTTTTCGACGGAGGAATCTTGTCTTGAACAATATTTAATTCTCACGCATCAGGATGTTTAATTTTCACGGAGCCGCCTGTTAATTTTGCTTATAGTCTTACTAATGTTTTTATTACTCATGTAGCTAATCAGTAAATTAAATGTATTTTGCTACGAAAATAGTTCAATTAATTAATTTCATATATATATATATATATATATATATATATATATATATATATATTTTTTTGCTAATAAATAACTTCATTTAGTCATTAATTTTTTTTTTAATATTTCAGTTTTGAAATATATTAAGTGTTCAATTTAAGGGGAATTGAAGACAAAAATCCCCCCCCCCCCGACGATTAAATTTGCATTCCTTATTAAGTGTATCGTGACTAGTGTCCAATTTCTGAAGTTTGACAGGTATTCTAGATTTAATATTTCATGACGCTGTCAGTTTAATTTACAGTTATGGCAATACTAATTAACAGACTTCGTTGTAACTTTTTTATGTACTATGCCCCCCGATTACTAGAAGACGCTTGGACCGATTAGGAAAATTCTTTTTCTGTTTGAAACGGTTTACTTTTCCCGGTCGTCTAATGGTCTTCAAGTCTGGGTATGAGAGATCTTGGAGAAATCGTTTAACTCTTCAAATTTCATACCCGCACTTGTAAATTCATAGCGTCTCCCTTATTAAAACGATTATTATGTTTTTTTTTGTTTGTTTAATGGATAGGAGTGATCTAACTTATAGATCCCAAACCTTTGCTTCAATATATTAGTCCTTTAGGAAAAAAAATATGGGCAAAAAACAATAAACTTCATTTAATCCATTGTTGGAGAAAGTGCCATAAAGCACAGGTACTTTCTTTACTCAATGTCAAAGAAAGTACCATGAAACATTAATAGTAATCAGGGGAGCCTCTTAAGGGCGCGCGGGGGGGGGGTTTGAGGGTTATTTTTCCTTTTTAGGAGGGCTCTTGCTTTGGGGGGAGTACCCCCCCTAAATATTTCCCCTGTATTAATCATTAGTAGTCATATCGTAAATTTTGAATAAAGACTCCTATGAAGCAAACAGGAAATTCAATTAGCATCATTGCAGTAGTAGTATTTTGATCTTCATATATACAACATCACAGTAGATACTCTGTTTCTAGTGTGGTGTTAATCTATAACGTGGCCAAGTAAAGAGAAATGCGACTTTTTTCACGAGTTACGTGACACATATTATTGTGATATATAAAATAGTTAGGAAAACCGTTGACATTTAAATGGTTCAAATTAAATTAGCGCAGAAATAAATCCTAGAGAGGAACAAAGATCAGTTTTTAGTGCCAATCGTATAAAATGTCATGCGCATTAAGATTTTTTCTTTTTTTTAACAGACTTCAGAAAAGACGTTCGAAAAATTCGTCGGAATCATTTTATGTATGTCCCCCGTAAACTCAAACACGCATAGACCAATTTGGAAAATTCTTTTTGTTTTCTTGTTTGAAAAGGTATATACTTTCCAGGTGATCCTGTGGTTATCAGATCAGTATCTGAAGATGGGATACTTGAAAAATCAAGAAAACTCTTCAAATTATATAGGCAACGTTACATCTATTTCTGTTGCTTTTTAGTGACTCGTGATTTTTTTCGGAAACCATACTTTGATCAAGTCAAACTGATTATGAAGATAATTTTCTCTGCAAATAATTGCGCATTTGAAAAAGCCTTTCCTCAGTCTTCGAAAGTCTTCCAAACGCTGTGCTCTATTTCTTTCTCTATGTTGCTCATCTTAGCTGTTTTCAGACTCCTGTGATAGACGCTTTCTCACTCGAGATGTACGTAAGAAGTGTAATACTCTACACCACTAGTGTAAATATTACACCAGAAGTGTAATATTTACACCACTAAAAAGCAAAAAATAAATTATTTTCAAATAAAAAAGAACCGACTTCAAAAAATAAAAAGGAACTAAAGAGTAAAAAATAATTGGTCATACTTACATACGCTTTCCTACCCAAACGTATAAATCAAATTTATTTTACAATTCCAGTACAAAAATCAACTAAACTAAACACCAATCATAAAATAAACACTGATTTTAATTACTATACGATGAATTATTTTAATACTTCACTAATTATATACGATCTCTTAATTTTTAATAACCATTTGAAGTCGGGGCCTCCTATTAAACTACTACCTAACGTAACTGACAACCCACCAAATCCTGAGTTAAACACTAATTTAACAAAACGAGAAAGTCTTTAAAACTAAACCTACTCAGTTATATTCAGGTAGTAGTTTATAGGAGGCCCCGACGTCAAATGGTTATTAAAAATTAAGAGATCGTATATAATTAGTGAGTTATTAAAATAATTTATCGTATAGTAATTAAAATCAGTGTTTATTTTATGATTGGGTGTTTAGTTTAGTTGATTTTTGTACTGGAATTGTAAAATAAATTTGATTTATACGTTTGGGTAGGAAAGCGTATGTAAGTATGACCAATTATTTTTTACTCTTTAGTTCCTCTTTGTTTTTTGAAGTCGGTTCTTTTTTATTTGAAAATAATTTATAACCAACGCTGATGAGTGCGTACTATCACTTTTAGTAAGAATTTGCATTGGGTTGCATTAGGTTATGTCCCAGAGGCTCGTTTAGATTGGGTTGTAATTCGCTTTTGTGTTTATGTCTGTAAATTGTCTGGTCATTAAATATTACTTCATTTTCAAAGATTCTTCAGCTTAGACTGAGTACATGCATTCAGGGCTGACGAGTCGGGGCGAAAATGATCGACTTGGACTTCGGGAATTTCAAAACCTTCGACTCCGATTCTTTTACCTCAAAATCAGTCTCACTCCGACAGAGTGGCAGACTTTGTGAGAAAATAACAGATGCCGACTCTTGGAATTTTAAGCCATCAACTCCCAACTCCAACTTCGGCTCCTTCACTCCAAAATCAGTCCGGATTAGACTCTCAGACTCCGCAGCCTTACTTGGAATGTAGCATTACAAGAAAGTTTTGATACGTTACAAATAGGAAATTACGATTGCGAAAAATGAGAGGTAAGATTTCAAAAGCATCTGCTATGGAATAAAACACCATACTCTACAGTAATTGCAAACCTAACCTGGCAGCGTCGTTAGACTGTGACAAGGATCTGTGTAGTCTTCAGAATGCTACCAGATTAGGTTTGCCCCAACTGAAAGCAGCTTTGAGCTTCGTATTTATGTTGAGATACGTTAAAATTAAACTCTGTTGCACCGATGGTTGAGCATTGCTTATTTTCTTTTAACTAGTTCTCACTCTTTCATTTAGTACACACTTCTCTGTCGAGTTTAGTTGTTTCAGTCTTTCGTCTTGTTTTATGCTTAAATATTTATAGCGATGTCAACACAATTAAAAGATTTAAAACATTAAAGGGAATTTTGGGAAAAAATCGTGAAAATGTATCTTGATAAAAATCTATCCAGTTTTACTTAAATTTAGATATACTTTCAGAACAAAGCGGACGACTCTCGGCCCGTCAACATTCTTTCCCTATCGTTTTCGGCCGATCACGTTAAGTAAGAGTCTAAAGGCAGTATGACTTCATTAATTGAACATAATTCAGTAGCTTTCTATTCATGTCTATACAGTGTAATCACACAACTTACGAAGATAGAACAAGATTGTAAAGTATATCGCCTACTTTAGTTCCATATTTTAGAATAATTAACCTATCTCATTTCGCATTTCTATACAGGTAGTTATCAAAATAATAGAAATACTCTGTGACAAGTGTGTAGGGAATCGCTACTCTGCCATTAATGTTCTGTTGATAAAGGTGCCTTCTGACTCTAATCACTCACACTGGTGAATCCAGATGGTGATTGAGTTCTCTGATCATTTTTGCTGATATTGTTTGCTTTTTATAGACATTACAATCCTCTTCAATACCGTCAGTTTCTTTTACTAAGTTTCTCTTTCCGTCCACTATTTTGCTTTGCCGAGCTTGTTTTACCGCGCTGCGTGTATGCTGTCATGACTTTAGATACTGTATCTCTAAAAACACCAAAAAGTTGAGATGTTTCAGTTACACTTGCTTCAGCTAGACGCCCTCCAACAATTTGGCCTCTTTTAAAATTTGAGAGGTCCAATGGTTCATGCGCTTGAAAAAAATCCAAGACGTTCAGAACTTCAGTTAATCCACCATATACTACCAGAATATGTCTATGCTATTACCAGATATCTAGTTTTATTCTTTATTACTTACGAAGCACAGTGAAAAATGTCACTTTTATTCACAGGTGTTTCCATTATTTTGATAACTACCTGTGTGTCACATCAGTCATAATTTGTCAGTAGTGATAAAAATTGTGTGAACTTGGTTCGAGGATACTTTTTCTTTGATGTTGAGACTGTATTGGGTAATCAATAAGATTTATAGTATTTTTATCTCCTTTTTTATAAGATACTAGCTGTACCCGACGCGCATTGCTACGCCAACAAAAAAATACATCATTCTACTGATTTTCATGACAATCTGTTGAACGGGGCAGAAATTGCTACTCTGCAGTGCCACCTGGTGGCGAGTGGCTTCAATGAGCATATTATGCACCTTCTCCGTGGAAAAATACATATATATATAGCAATTTTCATAAAAATCGGTCCAGGTATCAAGTGAAGTCTATACTCAAATTTTGTACTCACGCAGTTTGAAAGATCAATCAATCGCTAAAAATATCAAATAGAAAAAGTTTTAAATCCCCCCGTTGCATGAAAAGCCATAAAACAATAAAGAAAGAATTGATTTGTTCAAACTCAAGAAAAATGGCAACAGCTAACTTCTTATCAATGAGATCTTTCACGCGAATTAATTTCTGCAGCCGATAATTTTATTCGTATTTATCCAATGGATTGTGACTTAAATTGGAATAAAAAAGGAACTATCGATCGGATTTTTTTCGAACTGGTCTATAAACATTCCCAGTACCAAAAATAACAAACGGTGAAAGTTTCAGCCAAATCAGCCAAGGTAGTTTTTGAGTTCATGGATGACATACAGACAAACATTCATTTATATATATATATAGATTTATTCTCCTCAAGATACATACTTCCCAAAAATAGAATGCATGCAGAATCGCATTATTTAACAGCTAAAGAAAAATAGTATTACATTAGTACAATTGCAAGTTTATCCTTACAAATAAAGAACAAGGAAGAAATATTATTAAGAATTTAGGCTACATTCCTTTTTTTTATAGTGATTATTCAATAAAGTACTATTGATAACTAAAAGCAAATTTTAACTAGTCAAACGTCATTTAACACCCAAGCAAAAAGCATTCGTTTAGTTATTCAAGTATTTACGCGAGTTAAGACCACTTGAGTAGCCATTATGTTCGCAATAATATGAAAACTGAGAGCTCGGTGTGTGTGTGTGTGTGTGTATGCATAGGAGGGGGGGGGGGGGTAACCTACCAAATCCCATTCACTGTGCAATTTATTAAGATATACTGTAAACTTCACCTTCCCTGAAATATAATAAGTATTTAAGCAATATCCCTATAAACAATTCTTCGCAAATACAGAAAATGAAACATTATATCATATTATTCAAATAAATGTGTCACAAAAGATACATTGTAACTACAAACATTTTCTAATTGCATTGTTACACACCAGTGAAAAATCACCTAAATTTCATCCCAGATCTTAATTCAGAAATCCTCCCGTCAAACTTTAAAGAACAATCAATAAGTCATCAATTCTCAAAATTCTAATCTTCACGTGAAATACCACGAATGTGCGCACCGGAGTCGACGATGAACGGTTAAATGAGTTTTGTAAAATCGTTCTGGCTGAAAACGAAATTTAATTACAATTTAAGCTTAACATGCGTGGCGCTGTTTCCTAATATTAGTCGACCTTTCCAGTCAAGAAAGCGAATGCAATCCCTTCACGCTAATACAAATCCAAACATTTAATTAAATATGATCCTGATTGGTTCAGTGCATGAACCTAAAATAAGACGTTCTGGGAATTTAAATCAAGGAGACACTACGTGCATAAAAATATTTTAATTGAAAAAAAGTTGCACGTTATTGTTCCTGAATTTATTTTTGAAGAATTTTCAGCTGTTGGATCAATCTCTAAAAAACATGCAATATTTAAGAAAGAATAAGTTTTTCGTATTACAGTAGATCTTAGGTTCACCGATCTTCCAGTAACCAAAGTTTTTTGTTAACCGTACCGATAATTTTACAAAGAAAGGTAATAGAATGTTTTTTTTTTAAATAATGTAAATTTTTGAAAAATTATGATTTTGCAATTTGAAAATGGAAATATTTTCTTCAAATTTGTGTGTTTTTTTAATGCATTATTAAATATTCAACTTTTCAGTGTAAAAAAAAAAAGATCAATCGACTTTTTTAAACTTATAGTAATTTATTGTTGCATTTTAGTTTCTTCACTGTAAAACATTGCTTCTTATGTGTTCATTTTCATCTTTCAAACATATTTCATTTTTAATTAATACGTTTAAAATTTGCGATCCTCACAAGATTTATACAAAGTTGCTAGTAACCGAGATTTCCAACATCCGAGGCACTAGCGGTCCTAATTAACTCGGATAATGAAGATTCTACTACATTAAGAATTGAAAAAAGTGCTGGTATATGGGAAAAAAAAATGTTAAGGGAAACTCAACTTTTTAACGGGCGGGCGAATTTTTTGCTAAGCCAAAAATAGGGCTGTTGAGTCGGAGGCAGGGCCGCAGAGAACCAATGCGGACCCCTTGAGAGTTATGTCGCCGGGCCCCTCCCGATCCCCGAAAAATAATAAAAAAGGGGGGAAAAGAAGAAAAAAAGAGGAAAGAAGTGAAGGGAAAAAAAGAAGAAAAAAAGGGGTGGGGGGACTAGAAAACAATTAACTCTATTTTAAGTGCCTCAACAGTAAATAATAAAAGAGTAAATTTTACCTAATCTTTGTATTTTCTTTTATTCGGAGTCCCCTACCCTTTTTTTCTTTCTTTCTCTCTTTTCTTTCTTTCTTTTTTCTTTCTTTCCTTCTCTTTTTTGCGTTAATGTCCCTGCCCCCCCCCAAGGCCCGGGCCCCTATTTTCTGGCTAGGCTGACACGGCCTCTTGTAGAACCTGTCGGAGGGATAGTGTCAGACTCCGACTCTTGATATTTTAGAACCTTCGTCTCCGACTCCTTTACTCCAAAATCAATCCAATTCCGACTCTTACTCCACAACCCTGGAAGAGTTCAGGACTCGAAGAAAAAAGACCGATTCTGACTCTTGGAATTTTAAAGCTTTTGACTCCCCAACAGGGGAGCACCGAACTCTAATTTTTGGGAGGGCAAAATTTCTCAATTTGCCGACTAGAGTTTCAAATTTTACTGAATTATGAAAATTTTGCCTAATCTCCAGACAAAATATGCCGAATGATGATAATTTTGCCTAATCATCGGACAATTTTTTTTTTCCGAATGATGATTATTTTGCCTAATTGTCAATCAAAATATGGCGAATGGTTATAATTTTGCCCAATCATCAGACAAAATATGGCGAATGATTATAATTTTGCCTAATCGTCAGACAAAATTTTCCGAATAACGAAATTTTTTGAAAGTAACGGTGACCTCCCCTGATATCCCTTTTGGTCACCCCTACTCTCAACTCCTACTCCTTTACCCCAAAATCACTCCAACTCCGCAGCCCTGCAAAAACGATCGGTTCTGATACTTAAAGGCTTTTCATTTAAGAAGCAGCCATCTGTGTTTTTTTAATAGGTGGTTCAAAATCAACTTATGGTAAATTTGCGTTATTTTTACGACTAACAAACCAATTATTTCGGGGAATTGTTCTCTCTGAAAAGAAACACTGACTGGAGGACTTAAAGTAATCAGTTACCGATTTTCTTCATAACCAAAGACCAAAGTTATATTGTTTTCGAAATAATCCTCGTCGTGATTGTAAAATCGTAACTTTATAGTACTGTTGTTCGGGAAAATGGCCGTTCGATAGAATAATAAATGTTTCATTTCGGTGAAGTGTCGATGCCAGAAAAATTTCCCGCTCAAAGTACAAGCGAGAGAGGTAAAATAAATATTTCTCGTTATAAACAATGAAGTTAGTTTCTGTCAAAAGCACTCACAATATCCTCTTCAGAAATAGTCCCCAGTACGTGTGCATTAAATAATTTTCGAAATGACATTAATATGCCACTCCAACTCACTTGAAAACGATATTAGTTAATTAGCTTTTCAACTACACAAATAACATGCACCTTCAATTTGAAAAATATTTCATGCGTAATAAAAACAATGCAAGGCACACTCGTATTTCCTACCTATCTGTGCATACAATAAAATAAGATATTTTCTTGCGCGTGTGTGTGTGTGTGCGCTGTGCTTCATGGGAAAATGTTGAGGCCTGAAACTGAAATTTGGTGCGTTGATGTGCACCTCGCTGCTCAACTTTTGATAAATTAACTAGAAAGGAAATTATCTAATGTTGTATAAAAAATGATTTCTAGCATGTTTTATCAAAAAGAGCAAGAACTAATTGAAACTGTAATGTATTGTTGTAGATTGCGAAACTCAATTTTTTATAGCAATTTTTTTTTGTTAAGAATGTGTGATAATTAAAATTTTCTAAGGTTTCAGTTCTTGGTTCAAAATAAAAACAAAGAAGCTGAGGACAGTTGATCCCCCCCCCCCTTTGTTTGAGCTTATAACTTTCATTTGAATCAGTAGAAGTAAATGATCTTAAGTTATGTGTTTAAAGCAGTATTCTTCCTACCAAAATGTTATGCCGTTTAAAAAATTTATTTATTTTACTAAAATGTTTTTAAGAAAAACCAAAATTAGGAAAAATTATCAAGTCACGTTTACACAAAGAGATTTGATCTTGGGGGGAAGTGTCCTAAGTGTTTTAAAAGGTTCAATTTTTTGTATTGCGAACAGGTTATTTTTTATTCCTTGGTTAGATAGTTGTACAATTCTTTCCTTTGCTTGCTATAAATTACATAAATTTAATTTATAGTGTTGTTGATAAGCATGACGTATGTTATAAACAGAGGTGGACACAGGGGGATCATGGGGGGTCAATGAGGGGGATTCATGATCAATGGATCAGATTCATGTCAATGGGGATCATGGGGGTCATGATCCCCCCCCCCCAATCCGTCGATAATACAATCCATCCTTCAGTATCGTAGTGATAATCTTTACTAATAATAAAGTTCAAAATTAGTCTGGATATTTGTCGGGATATCTGTCCAGATGTCTCTCTCATAGCGGCATAGCGTCTAAACCGTTTGGCCGACTTTCACGAAATTTGGCACAAAATTAGTTTGTTGGGGGGCGGGGAAAGAGGTGCACCTCGAAATGATTTTTCAAAAATTCGTTTTTGTTCTTTTTCTATTTCAATTTTAAGAACATTTAACCGAGAAAATTATTATAATGTGGACGAGTAAATTACCAAATTATCGTAACATGGGCGAGAAAATGAACATAGCAAATTGGCTAGAAATTCATCATTCATTATTTGTAAATATACAGGTGAACCAAATAGCCTTTTAATTTTCTACTGCGGGCAAAGCCGTGCGGGTACCGCTAATAATTTAATAACTGCATACGAGATGGATGGATGTGGAATATCATGCAAATATATTATTACACATTGTGTTCTAATACTTCATGAATAAAGTGTAAGTGTTTCCCGTAATCTGTTTGCTTTGTCAATCATTTGTTTCAACAAATATTTGAAACAAAGCTTTTTTTTTTTTTGCTTCTGTTATTAATGGAAAAAGTTTGCCATTCTAGGCGTCTTATTTCTCGCCGATTTGGTATTTTTTATTGACGCCTAAACAAGGTCAGAAAATTTTTTGTACCTATTTTTCAGAAATTCCCTTCCCCCCCCCCAAAATTATAGTCTGTATCCGCCCCTGGTTACATAGGGCTTAAGACATTTGTACTAAATAGGGTAGGTTGGGGAGAAGTGAAATACACTGGTGTAAGAAATTAAGAAAATTTTCAGATTTGGTCAGTTATCTCCAGAACTACTGGACCGATTTTAATGAAATTTGGTATGTTTGGTACATTGAAACAATACAAAACAATTAACCCTCCAAAATTTAAAATACACATGCATGATCATTTATATCACTCTTTAGAGTCGGATGGCATGAAACAGCTGTTGCAAAATTGAACAAAAAAATGCGTTAGTTGGGCGTATGGTCCCCTCTAACAGACATATAGGCCTCGCAGTGTGACTCCATGCTTGAAACAAAGCAGTTCATGGGATCCTTAAGCAATTATTTCCACTCGTTCCACATCGCCGTTCTCAGGGTATGGATGGTCCCCATATGGGTGTTGCGAGTTGCTATTGCCCTCCCGAGAGTGTCCCAGACATGTTCTTTAGGGTTGGCGTCTAGAGATCTGCTTGGCCAATCCATCGAGTGAATATCTTCCTTTTCCAGAAATTTGTCGACCAGAAGAGCTGTCTGCGGCCTTGTGTTAACATAGATTAAAATTAACTCGGGGTTAACAGCGCCCCTCAAGAAATGAACATAGAACTCCAAGACCACATCCCTATACCTCGCAATTGACACAGAGCCTCTCTCAAAGACATGGAGGAGTGTGTGGCCATCTTACAAGATGCCTGCCCAGACCGCCAAACCACCATCGCCATAATGGTCGATTTCGTCGGTATTGGAGGGTAGGTAGTAGGTTCCTGCTTCTATCCATGTAAACGTAGGGCAAGAATAGTCGTTTAAACTGAACCAGGACTTGGTATTTACCTTCCAATATCCGCGAAATCGACAATTATGGAGGAGGAGGTTTGACGGTCTGGGTTGACATCATGTTGGATGGCCGCACACCCCTCCACGCCTTTGAGAGAGGTTCTGTGACAGTTGCGAGGTATTGGGATATGGTCTTGGAGCCCTATGACAACCTCTTGAGGGACGCTGTTAGCCCCTAGTTAATTTTAATGGATGCTAGCACAAGACCACATACAGCTCTTCTGGTCGACGAATTTCCTGAAGGGGAAGATATTTACTGGGTGGATTGGCCAAACAGAGCTCTAGACTCCAATTCTATAGAGCATGTCTGTGACGCTTTTTGGAGGGCAATAGATACTCGCAACACCCCTCTGAGGACCCTTCATAGCCTGAGTATAGCGTTGTTGAACTAGTATAAAAAATTGCCCCCCCCCCCAGGATCCCATAAATTGCTTCATTTCAAGTATGGAGTCACACTGCGAGGCTTATAGTCTGTTACAGGGGACCATAACCCCTAATAACCCTTTTTTCTTCTTAAATTTTGCAATTGCCATTTTAAACCATCCGACTCTAACGAGCAGTGGCGGATTGGTTGAAAAAATCGGCCCTGGCATTAGGAGATTTAGCGGCCCCATAGCTCTTATAGATATTAAATTTTACTTAACGATTGGGATATCACAAATATGAGGTCTTAACTTTCTGGCTTCTGGGAGTCATTTAAGTACTAGCAGTATAAACGTAATGGAAAGATTAACATTGAATCTGAAATAGGGGGGTCCGGGGCCTCTCCCCCGGAAAATTTTTGAAATTTTAAACTTAAAAACTCAATTTTAGACAATATTTGGTGATGTTAGTTCAGGGTTTCTCTTGCTGCAATTTTTCGGAAGTGGAAATCCAAAAACAGAATTTTAAAATATCTTCGAGTATATGGTATGAAAAGCGGTTCCGGGGGCTCTCTTCAGAAATTTTTTAAAAAGTATTAGTTCTGAAAACGCAGTTTTAGAAGATCTTTGGTGATTTTGAGGGGTCACAGTACCTCAAAAATGATGAAACGATCAAAAAAAAATTTTTATTGCTTATTTCAAAACTAAAAACTATTCCGAACACAGGGGAAAAGTTTCATTGCTTTAGTTCAAATATTTCAAAAGTTATGAGTGGTTTTAGGCCATGCTCGCTATGTGTTCTTATGCAAAAGAAAAACTTTAAATTGCTTTTTCTCGATGATGGTTTTTTTTTGTGTTTTCATGTCATTATATCCCTAAGGATTTTTTTCTATTAAAGATACAGCTTTAAAGTAATACTTTTTGCAATTGAGATAACATATTTGACAAAACTGTGCATTGGATAAGCATTTTATAAATTACTCAAAATTTTAGAGCATGTTAAATCTATAGAAACCAAATTTTTTAAAAAAAAACTTTGATTTTTTACATAATTAATCACAAAATTTTCTAATAAATTCATAACCAAATGAATGCACAGATTTTTAGAGAGATGATTATAGTGATCGTTTAGCAAAAAACTTTTTTTAAATTAGTGCAAAAGTAAAAAAACCTTAAGAATTTTAAAAAATTGAAATTTTCCTCATTTTTTTGGATTTTTAAGAAAAGTAGGCAATATTTTTAAATTTTGAAAATAAATTATTGATTACGAAATAAGTACGCATGTTATGGTTTCAAAGGAATATTAAACTTACTTAAATTAAAAAAAAAATGTTTGAAAAGTACTGTGACCCCTTAAGTCGATATAGATTCCGAGGCCATTCACCAAAAAATTTTCAAATTGAAGTCTTAAAAGCCTTTTTTGGTAAAGACTAAGGCACCGGCAGTTACTCGAAAGTTAAGTTCCAAAAACGAAATTTTTGCTGACCTTCAGTGATGTTAGGAGAAGGAGTTTTCAGAAGGTTCACCCCGGAAAATTTTCGAAATTGAAACACAAAAAACGAGATTTAAAACGTTCTTTATTGATGATGTCGAGAGAGAGAGGAGGGGACGGAGCAATTTCCCAAAAATTTTTTGATACTGTTAATTTGAAAACACAGTTTTAGACCATCTTTGTGAATGTTAAAAAAATGGGAGAGGTTCGAGTACTTTCCTCCAGCGAATTTTCGAAACTGGAATTCCATGTTATGGCGGGAGTGGATTCGGCTGTTCTCTTATGAAGTTATTCAAAATTGAAGCCCAAAAATTTAAATTTTACACGATCTTTGATGATAGTAGGAAGTGTGTGGAGGGGGGAGATTCTGGGGATCACGGAATTCTTCCGAAATTGGTTTTTATCAACTTATTTTCTTTTTAAACTGAGGGGCCCGAAACCGTGAGTTTGTACAGCGTACAGAATACTTTATGTTTCGTCAAAAAATGTTGAAACTCACATTTCGGCGGCCTTTGGCCTTTGATTTGACAATCTTAATAATCTAGAGTCTTTCATACTCCTCAGTGGTATTTTAAGATTGCATTTTTTAAAATAATTTTACGGAAAAAAATTTTTTTTTCACTTTTATTCCAATTGTTATAAACAGGGTTGCCCGAGCAGGGCCCCTATTCTCCAACTAAGGTGACATGATCTCACGTCGGCTGTTGTTGTAAGTTGCATTTTATAGCTATTGTGAATTGTCATTTTTAAATAAAAGCGTCAAAGAGACCAAAAGTATTTTAACTTTTTACGACCGCTAAGGTTTCCCTGTTTTGTTTTTTTTTAAAATAATTTATTCATTTGTTTTTTATTGTACCACTAATAACATATTGGCAGCCCAAAGGCCCGACTAACTAAAAGTGAGGCCCTAGGCCCAAATTAATTTGGAGCCCCCCTGTGTATTTGATTTACATTTTTAAAGCACGGCACTTTTGGAGGCCTCTTTGTCTAATCACACAACTATGTATAAATCACTTATGTACATTTATGAATCCCCTTTGGGCCCCCTCATAATCGTGACCAAAAAAATTCGTTACTGGCAGAATGATTAAAAATTCCCCTTTAAAGAAGTTTTTTTCCAATTAATAAGTCATTTTTTTTTAAGTACATGTATTTTTCATATCGTTGAAATGCTATGCACAATTCTTTGAAACATTTGGGGCCCCTTAGGAACATGGGTCCCCAGCCCTAGACCTAGTCAGCATGCGTGTCAATCAGGCCCGGGGCAGCCCCATTCCAGAAATTCCCCCTCCCCCCTCTCTTTCTGAGGGCCCTGCCTCCCTCCACCCACAAGCTTTAGACCATGCGTAAAGAGGAGCTGAGGCTGCGTTTTGCGAATTTACGTTATTCTAAACACATGCGCGCAAAATTTACATTTTGCTGTTAGTAGACAGGCCCGAAAGACTTTGCTGTTAGTTGATCGGCCCGAAGCATGACCGGCCCACCGGGCAAATGCCCGGCTGCCCGCCGGCTGTATCCGCCACTGCTAACGAGTGTTATTCATGATCATTAGTGTGTATTTTAAATTTTAGATGGCTATTTGTTTTGTATTGTTTCAATGTATGTACATACCAAATTTCATTAAAATCGGTCCAATAGTTCTGAAAATAATCGACAAAATCAGAAAATTCTCTTAATTTCTTATACCAGCGTAGTTAAGATAACTATCTTCAAAATGCACAAATTAAAAATTTGTCTTGAAAATTACCGTATACAAAGAAAAAACTAGTATGTTGTGGCCATCACGAAACTTTCTTCTATATTTTTCCTTTTTCTGATCCCTCCCCATGCTTGACAAGGAAGCAATATTCCTAACAAAAACAAAATTACACATGCAAAAACTTGACGACCATCCCAATTCGGAACTCCAGCGCTCGAATACGCTACCTAGCGGTGATTTACAAAACTGCAAATGAAACTAAAACATTGCCACGTTGCGTTCCACGTGTGTCTGTTGACGTAAACACAGGCAGTTTGTTCTGAGTATTTATTAACGCAATCGATGTGTCTTAGTTTGCTTTCAGCTACAGAAATTAATTCGTCCCTTAGTAGTATTCTCGAGCTTCTCAAAATAATGTTAGTTTTCATTATTTCCTTAATAATTGGTGAAAGCGAAAATTCTGGATTAACAAACTTGGATAACGTTATACAAGGTAAAAAATTTTATCGTTTTGTATGATTTTGTAAGAATATGGGGGTTTTTTTAATCTTAAATTAATTAAACTTACCATATTTTACAGCAGCATTTAGTTGGAATGGGCAGTATGCAAAATATTTTCTTGAATATATCATCGTAGAACAAAATGAATAACCAAGAAAGAATTTACTTTATTCCTTTTATTCTCAGCTGAAAGGTTTCGCCAAATTTGTTTAGGGTTATAGTTTTAGTATAGTGCGAGCAAAGTAGCCTTGGCGAGATTTCGCGTTTTTAGTTAAACCATTTTTAATTTTTATCATGAGTGGAATTCGGAACTCCAGCGCTCGAATACGCTACCTTGCGGTGATTTACAAAACTGCAAATGAAACTAAAACTTTGCCACGTTGCGTTCCATGTGTGTCTGTTGACGTAAACACAGGCAGTTTGTTCTGAGTATTTATTAACGCAGTCGATGTGTCTTAGTTTGCTTTCAGCTACAGAAATTAATTCGTCCCTTAGAAGTATTCTCGAGCTCCTCAAAATAATGTTAGTTTTCATTATTTCCTTAATAATAGATGAAAGCGAAAATTCTGGATTAACAAACTTGGATAACGTTATACAAGGTAAAAAATTTTATTGTTTTGTATGAATTTGTAAGAATATGGGAGTTTTTTTAATCTTAAATTAATTAAACTTACCATATTTTACAGCAGCATTTAGTTGGAATGGACAGTATGCAAAATATTTTCTTGAATATATTATCGTAGAACAAAATGAATAACCGAGAAAGAATTTACTTTATTCCTTTTATTCTCAGCTGAAAGGTTTCGCCAAATTTGTTTAGGGTTATAGTTTTGGTATTGTGCGAGCAAAGTAGCCTTGGCGAGATTTCGTGTTTTTAGTTAAACCATTTTTAATTTTTATCATGAGTGGAATAAAATGGTAGTAAGATTACAGAATTCGATAAGTGAAAGGAAATAATGGTCAATCAACTGAAAAGAAAACTACCACCATATATCCGTGAGAATTTTGTTGATGATTTGCATAACATGACACAATTAAATCGTAGTTCAGAAATTAGAAAAATCGAAACAGAAAATTTTTAAATGAACCGATTCGGGAATTCGAGAGAAATAACTCGGCTACAAATGGAAAACAATAAGCGCTAGCCAAGCAAGGCAAAAAAGTATCATCTTCTTTCGATAACAATTTGTAATGTCATATTGAATTTTCTAGCATTAATTGTTATTCTTATCAGGCTACAATTATTATTTAGTTTTATCAAGAATTGATACATATCGAATTCAACATCGTGGAAATAGCTGCTTAGAACTACGGACTACGTAGTTTGCATTAATCTTTGACGTTTAGTAATGCTTCTTGAATTCTCATTTCTTTCTACGTGGGCCAGAATATCCACAAGACTTTGAAAATTAATTTAAAAAGAATAAAGCGAAAAAAATGATAGGTACGAACAAAAATCACAACACTTTTAGCATTTTCTTCGTTACCATGTGCGTTTGTTTTAGTTTTCAAGTCCGCCATTAGACAGTGACTTCAGTGCCCCCTATAGTTCGTTGGAGTTGCGAATGTCTGAATTATTGCAAAAGCAAAGCAAAGAGCGAAAATTGAAAATTATTTTAAAAGCCTTGCTTGAATTAATTACAAATATTTTATTTGTTAACAAACATAAGATGGCAACAGTTAAAAATTTTAAATCATTGAGCATAGACTAATAATAAGAGTAGACCGAGCTTTCTCATTCTTGCTGATAAAGAAAATTGGTTCATAGATGTATCATGTGACTAGTGGAAGGGCTTGGCGAAGACTTTGGCAGCATGGTTGCTAGATGGCAGCATTATCTATAGTTTGGCACTCGACATGTATTTTAAGACAATGTGTTTTCATTAAAAAAACTTCCAGGTGCAGAGATTGAACTGTTTTTCTTTTAGTTATGCATTATTTTGACATTAGTAATAGTTTTTGATCAGTTTTCGGTAGCTTTTATTTCATTTGGAGCTGTCAGCGTTGGCGTGAACGAAATGGCGTAAACGTTTTGAGTTAACGCAAAAATGTACTAATCGGTATCTTAAATTGAAACTGTAGGTAAAAATCTTACCGTTTGCTGTTTCTTCTTGGTCGCTTGCATCTTTTATTGCTTAGAGAGTTATTGAAATTGACTAAAGAAAATGCACAATGCTATCTAAACGAAAAACTCACTATATTAACAAAATATTTACAACTTAGAATAACAAATTTACAAATCGGACTCCATAAAAGATCATTCTTCCGTGTTCCATCAATTCTATTTATTTTATTTCGCGCTGGCGTTGATCGTCTGCTACGATTAACGCCCGCTGTTGCTAGGATATCCACCAGTCACATGGTTTGGTTTATGTGCAGCAAAAGGGTTGCCATAGCTCGGTCTACTCTTATTATTAGTCTATGTCATTGAGATAATATTTCCGATCATTTCCATTCAATTACTAGTATGTTGTGGCCATCACGAAACTTTCTTCTATATTTTTCTTTTTTTTTTTTCTGATCCCTCCCCATGCTTGACGAGGAAGCAATATTCCCAACAAAAACAAAATAACACATGCAAAAACTTGACGACTATCCCAATGTCTGAATTATTGCAAAAGCAAAGCAAAGAGCGAAAATTGAAAGTTATTTTAAAAGCCTTGCTTGAATGAATTACAAATATTTTATTTGTTAACAAACATAAGATGGCAACAGTTAAAAATTTTAAATCATTGAGATAATATTTCCTATCATTTCCATACAATTAAAATCACGAGAAATACGCAGACGACAATCTATTACGATTTATCTTTCTTATTGTTGCATTAATAAAAATATTTTTATTCGCAAAAAAAAAAAAAAAAAAAAAAAAAAAAAAAAATCAACACCTCTTGGAGCGATCGGCGTCAAAATAGAACCAAAGCCTGTTTACATATGGATTCACATATATTCCAAATTTCAACCAGAACGTAGCATTACTTCTTGAGATAGGGCACTCAAAATGGAAAAAAAGAACGGGTGATTGCGCTACCTCCTTTTTAGCTGTTGACACAAAAATAAAATCAGTTCTTATACCCACTAAGGGCTACTTGCCGATAAATTTTTCTTTCATTCCGTTCATTATTTCTTGAGATACAGCAGTCACAATTGACGACAAAAAACGTTCTATAGCTCAACCCCCGTTTGAGTTATTGACACCAAAATTGAATCAGCACCTGTTCCTGTTAATACCAACATATGGACCAAATTTTGTTTGATTCCGCCAGTAACTTCCTGAGGAATAGCAAGCACGCGTAACTCGAAAAACGTCCCATTGCTCCACCCCCCTTGGAGGAATTCGCGCCAAAAACTAATGGGCACAATTTCACATAGGGGCACATATGTGTACTAAATTTCGTTCGATTTCATGCGGTAGTTTTTGTTGTAGAGCGGCCACAAAAAACTGGTCACACACAGACGTGACACACATACATACACACACACACACACACACACACACATACATACACACACACAGACAGACAGACATTTTCCAAAAATGGTCGAAATGGACTCAGCACACCTCAAAACGTTCGAATCCGTCAAAATTCGAAATTCGAAAATTTGCACGAATCCAATACTTTCTTCTATATATTAGATATAGAAGAAAGTAAAAAAGAAACTTGCATTGAAATGTTATTTTTTCATTACAACGTTGAATGTTGCAAAATACACACTGCTTTGCTCTAAAAATGTCAGTCAGTTAGTTACCTGTGGAATTTTCTCACATACCAAAGATTGGGGGAATAACTGTTGCCTAAGGATATTTTAGTCAACGCTTCTGAGTTATTTTATTTTTGCAATTTACGTTCAGATAATTAGTATAAGGGTAAAATGATGATCGCACAAATGATGTGTGTGTTATCTGTTTCCATGGCCCAAAGGGCTAACCGGTTATTGAGCACAGTAAGTAGCTTATTGAAATCAAATCCCTGCTTAGGCAAATGTGATCCAGAGGCGATTTCAAAATTAAAGCTGCATGGAGCTTATAGATTTACAACAATTTTAAAGTTTCAACGTTGCGATCAGTCTTGCTCTTCATGTTCGTAATATATTTCTTGGATTGATGATAAGTTCATATTATCATCTGCACATCCTCCGTTTGTCTCTAGGTATTTCAAGCGTCTAAATAAGGACTTAAAAAAATTAAATATAATAAGACACTTATTGCTCAATTCATTTGCACGACTGTGACATTTTTACGCACATATTTGTACTTTTTCCCCAGAATATCAATCTTTGTTTTGAATTGGGATATATTTGAATATAAGGAACAATTATGTATCATAATACGAAGTATAAATTTCCTGAAAAAACTGTTGTATAATAGAACCTTGTTTATCCGGTTCCCTTTTATCCGGATCTCCACTTTATCCGGATCAAATTTGCAGAGTTTGAAAAAATAATATTGATTAAAGGGTCATTCTCCACTAAATGTAACTTTTGAACGCAAATATTTTTCAATTTTAAAACATTTTCTTTTTTTTTTCATTCTTACATGAAAGTGTTACCCACTAGCAGGAACCATAAAAAATGGCCCAGCTAAGTTTCAATTATTTTACTCATAAATAAAAATATTAAAACATTCCTTGAACTCGGGGGAAAAAAAAACTTTCAATGATTAAAAATCGAGGCCAATTTAATATCAAAATAATAATTTTGTTAGTTGTGCAAACAATGAGGCTCTCTTAATTAAAGTATGGCTTAATTATTAGTTATCCTTTTAGTTCAAATGTTTGTTAAAAATAGTATTTAGTAGTTTTGAGAATATACTGGCAATTTATAACTTTGGTAGAATGCCTAAGATTGATGTATTTCCCCTCCATCATTTATTTTCATCTCAGAAATAATGCCATTGATAAGGTCTGTCACGGAGGTGAGATTCACGGGGGTGAAGAATTTTCCATCAATATACGCCCAATGGATATATTTTTCAGGGGAAATTTTTTTTCTTTGATGTTACAATCTGCACATGTTAAGTAAATGAAAACATGTTCACTTATTTTTTTTACATTAATTCACATCCTTGAAAATCAAGTTCACGGAGGTGAAAAGTCTCAATAACCACACTTAGTTTTCAAAACAAAATCTATCTTTTTGTTTTTCGACAAAACTCTCACAACTTCTTCATGGCTGAAAATAAACAAGGGGGCTGGCTCCCTCGTATCATAGAAAGTAAAATTTGATGTCATTACTGCTACGTGTTAATGAGGAACGGCATTTTGTGTTTATGTAACGGAGGTGAGAGTTTATTGTGTGACATGACTCACTGTCCTACTAAAACGAACTAAAACACAATATTGAAAAAATAAATATGCTTAAACAATTAGTATTTGAGACACTTGTGAAAGGAATGATAAGAATATACTTTTAATTAAACAAGTTGTTAAGCAACATAAACAGTCCCACAAGGTGTGTGACATGCTACGGAGGTGAGAATTCACATGTTGTGAACCAAATATATGCTAAAATAAAAATTATTCTTAAAAAAGGTTGGCAGGTTTAAATAGATATATTTTTGTTGAAATTAAAAATAATTGTTAAATGAATTGGTCCTTAACGTTTTTACTGTAAAAGGCGTGTGACAAAAAAGTTACACTTTTTGAAGAATGACCCTTAAATGATAATTTTAAATTATGATAACAAGAATGGAACTAGAATAGTGTCAAATAAGCGTCGATGTTTAGTATTCGCTCTTTATATTGGCTCCTTAATTCCCCTGCATAGGTTGTGCAATTAATTATACTAATTTAATGAACAACAGGACGTGTTTGGAGTATCAGTCCGACAACACTGAAGTTGAACTATGAATAAGTGTTTGCGAAAAACAATTCAATGTAATTCCGTTACAAATCATCTTTTTCTGCAGTAATGAAAGATAAGTCTGCTTATTAAGCATTTTTAATATACTTGGCCTAATTGTTACGGAAAAATCTGAGGCCTGCTTTCACTTATATCTCAGCAACTAGACCACTTAAAGGCTTCGGGATTTCACTAAATGATTTGCTTAATCTTAAGGTACATCTTAACGCTAAAAAAATTCAATTCTAAAATAAAATAATTATTTCGGTTAGTATGAAAAATAGCAAATTTCATGTAATTTCCCCATTAAATGTTACAAATTTTGTTGCCTTACAACATCAATATTAATAGTATTGCCGCGCAAAAGTTAATCACAGTGGCTCAGTTGGCATCATGCGGGGCTTCGAACTGGTAGGAGCCAGGGTCTGGTCCCGACTGTGATAATCCAGTATTTGGTCTTTTAAATTGATTTTATTTACACTGTGTTCAAAATGTTCTGTAAGTTTCTTTTACTTTCTAACGGAATGTTCTAGAATGTTCTATGTTTATATAAAAGCGTGAGCCTCACGTGTTGTGGGCAGATCTCTAGTTCTTCCATGCTGCGAGTTGCGGCAAGCTAATAAGATATCTAGTTTAGTTAAACGTATTCTGTGATTATTTAAATCTTCGTGACAGTATAATCAGAGTAAAAATGTTGAATCAAGGCTTCTCTGGAGCCCAAACATGAAATTTATAAACAATCATTGCTTTTTTAGGATTTTTATCCTCATCTATGCCAATAATCGAAATCGGGCTAAGTAAAGACACATATTAGGATCTTTATCACGAGTAACTTGTATGTTGTGAACTATGAATTAGTTTCGCAAAACTTTAACATTTAATGGTTCTAATTAAATTAGAACACAAACAAATCTTAGAGAGGAGCAAAGATTAATTTTTAGTGCCAAATGCTTAAAGTTTTAGACACGTATATAGTTTGTTTTCCCTTTAGTTTGAAGCATTTATGTGAAAAAAAGAGGTGAAATTTCGTGATGGTAACATTAATCTACTTCTGAAACATATTTACACTAAAAAGAATAAAATAACAGAATTTTTTTTTTAAATATACTGAGCCCTTTTCATAATGCACTAAAAAGGACAAAATAGCTTTTCTGGATCGGAAAAGACACTATTTAAGTATTCCTGTGGTTTTCAATTATTCCATGAAAATGACTCCACAAACAAGGAAAAGTGCAGCTGAAGTCATTTCAAACCAAACTTTCCCAGAAAAATATGCATGTTTCAACACTCAAATGTTTGACAGAAAGTTAGATAATGATAAGAAATTCTCTAATTGACTTGAGAATTCTGCTTATTTTCGAATGTGTTTCGCTTATTACCCGGATTATGCGGATTTTAGTTTAACCGAAGTGCTTTTGGTCTTAGTTAGTCCGGATAAACGAGGTTGCATTGTACTTGAAAAATAATGATTTGTACGTGTTGCGAACGTGGTCGTGAAGTCAGGCTTAAGAGTAAGTTAAGCTAATTACTGTACACGCCCGCAACACACAGGACCCGATTAAGATATCGAGGGGCAAAGGACGCATACAAGGGAGGGGCGATGGGGGTGATCGCCCCTCCCTTGAGGGACTCTCCACGGGTAATTTTTCGAAAATTAAGTTCAAAAACGCAAATTTAGACGAGTTTCATTGATGTTAAGAGAAGGGAGGTTTGCGTTTGGGACCTTATCCCCCGGAACTGTTTCAGAATTAAAATCCAAAACCTTTGTGATCAATATTTCCAAATCAGTATACATAGTAAAAAGTAAGTAATGAAAATCAATCGCCCCTCCTTTGGAAAATTTCTGGATTCGTCCTTGCGAGGGGCCCTAGGCCAAATACTTTTTTGGGGCGCCTTGTATTCATAATTTCTCGGCCTTTTGACTTCCCGAGGGTTCCCATCTGGGCAAGTTACGACAAGTAATAGGAACAGGGGGCCCTCGGAGGTGATGTATTCAAACTTTGTAACTTTAAACCTTGTCAGAAACAATTTTACACAAACTAAAGTAATTTCATTCATTTGGGGCCCCCTAAATATCAGGCGCCCTATGCCACGGCGTAGTTGGACTTTTCAGTAATCAGGCCGTGGCAACATATACAAATAATTATTTTTTGAATGCAAGAAAGCTTGGTATTTCATACTATGATACATATTGGTTCTTTATATTCGAATATATCACACTTAAAAGCCAAAGTTTAAAATCCTAGATTAAAGTGCAAATATATGCAAAAAAATGTTTTATTTGGGCAGATGGGTTAAGCATTATACTAGCTGAGTTCTAAGCAAGGCGATAACATTATATTAGAGCAGAGTTTCCGAAACTGTGGTCCGCGGACCCCGGGGATCCTCGAGTCCATGCCAGGGTATCTGCGGTGCTATCCAGCTAAATCGTTAAATATAATTGGAATTGAAGGACGAGCAACGGTACTTTAATTCAAAACAAAAGCACATTTCTAAAGAATAATTTTTTTTTTGCTTAAGTACATGCAGGACGCAGCAGCCCCCCTCCCCGCCCCCGGATTTTTCAGAAGTCAACACACTACACATTAATTAATTTTGTGTGCATGACGAAGTTCATTTTGTTTCAAAACTATATTAAGTAAAATGCCAACATTGGGGCACATTTTTACTTCAAAAGTTATTTTTCATTTGTAAACTTGTTGTAGAAATTTGCTGTTAACATTTTTATTCCTAATAGAATTTTACTTCCAAGACTCAAAATAATAATATAGGAAATGAAAACCTGACAAGAGCTCTGGAAAACAGAAAGAACAATGAAAAAAACAATTGGAGGAAAAAATGCCAAACAATATATTAGGGAAAAAAAAATAGATTTAACTGTGTCTTTTTTTTTTTTTTTTGCACGCGCCGGGGGGAGGAGGGGTCTACGAAGTTCGTACGTTTTTCGGAGGTGTCTGCGGACGTCTGAAGTATGGGAACCTCTGGATTAGAGCAATTGCTCTTTCCGTATCTTTTAAAATAATTTTTTCCTTCTACCAGAAAAAATCGTAAAAGAGCCGTTCTAAGGTACAAAAAGATAACACCTGTGACATTATTCAAACTTCGGCGACCAGTTTTAAGCATAGATGAAATCAGTAAAACAGAAAAACCTGTTTCGTTGTTTATGTAGTACGTTTGTGTGGGGGTGTGTGCACATTCTTAAATCTTCTTTTTGAAAACTTTTTTGGTTCTACCACTCCTTCCATCAGCCATTCTTACTCTTTGCTTCGAAAAGCAAAGCTAATACGTTTCTCAGCGTTGCCTTATTGCACAACATATGGCTTTTAAATGTATCTCTAACGCACGCTAATTAAATGCCCTTCGATTAGACCTAAGACCGACATTTAATTAAGAATTTTCGAATTTTATGCGCAATTTTTTCCAGTCTCTCTGACTTCGATAACAACAAATGCGCCATTAAAAGGGCAAGCGGAAAAAGGATAACTCCTTATCTCCGCATTTAAAGATTAGGGCGACGGTGATACAACGTATTTCATGCATTAAAACTCCATAACTGCGATCATTACTTCTAATTAACGCTCAGTCGTTTCTTCTTATCGACATTTTATGATAATATAATGGCTCTGGCGAAGACGCTTTGAAATGTTTCTTCTAAGATTTCTGGCAATTCCAGCACTGTTCAATAGCCATGCATGGTCCCTTGGTTACGGTTTTTTCCCTCTCCTACTTGTGAAGAAATAAAGAGCAATAATAGAAAAGTTTTGCTGGCGTTGTTTTGTTTGAAAACTGCAACTTACTTGAATGGTAGGCTTTAATTTTAATGAAAGCACTGTAAAACGTGAGTTAGAGCAAGTGTTGTAAGTTTAGTTTCCCGAGACCATTTTAAAGGAATGGGTTTTTAGGGTACAGACCCTCTCCGAAAAATTTCAAAAGCATTTCAAAAAGTACTTTTCAGCATACGTTTTTACTGAAAAAATTATTTTTCAATTCCATTTTTCTTTTTTTCAATTTCACTTGAGAAAAGAAATTTTCATTGCTGAAAACCTTAAATCAGAAATCTTACGAACTCACTATTATATCTGCTGCATTTATTTATTTATTTATCCAATATTATGTAACTATTGCGAACATCATTTTTTACAAAACAATGCAGATTCAAAAACATCGAAATTCTATGAGTTTGAAAGACCAAATTTTATATTTAACGTTTTTTCATTATTTTCAAAAAAATATAAATTTAAGAAATGCTACTTCGATTTAGTAAAATGACACAACGTGTATAAAGTACAAATAAAAGCATTTAAAAGTGAGTTAAAAACTCAGCAAACAATTGTTTCGGGGCTATCAAATGCAAGCCCCTTCATCAGTGCATAAAAAGTAGAATGAATGGGTACACCAATGCAAACCAAAGGACAAATGAACGAAAATTGAAAGGAAGCAAAGTAAATCACTCGATTATTTCAGAAAGGGCGTAAGTCCAATGGATTCCCGTAGGACTTACGCCCTTTCTGAAACAAGAGATTCAAATAGAAAAGGAGCCGGAAACTATTACGTCACGAAGTATAATCATTTGAAGCTTAAATATTAATTTAGTCTTCCAATATTCTTGGACATGTATGATTGCCGATAAAACAGAAAAATCTCAAAGAAAGTTGAATGTTCATTATAAAGTCATTACTATCATTATAACTTGATAACAAGAGCTTTCTGTATGGATACGCAACACCAACCTTTTTTCCTTTAATTGCTATCCATAGATGTGTTCCGCACGAAGAAAAAAAACACCCAACAGTGTTTGAATAAATAACTTTTAAATCCAACAATTATTTTTGTTTTTAAACAATTGTTCAAAGGGAAAAATTAGCGGAAGAGAGCCAAAGACCACGGGGAGAATAAAAGAAAATAGTCGATCTCCCCCTCGAAAAAAGGAACTAATGAACTTGAAGCATAGAAATTTTTTTTTTTAAATCTTTGATTCTCATAAACAAGGTCTTTGATTTACAAAGATGTTAAAGAAGTAGTTTTAAAACGTTTTTTACATAAGTATTAAAAAAAAATCATAACTAAGCAATAAATCATAAAGCAGTACATTAACGTATCTCTAGGATTGTGTTTTTTTTTTTTTTTTGTATTTTGTAGAAGATTTTTATCATTATAAAAAGAAAATGCATTTATGAATAACCTCGGAAAATTGTTGGTCAGAAATTAGGGACTGATCATAAATGATGTCTCATATTTTTTTTAAACATATTTAACCTCCCTTCCTCCATTTTCACAAACAGTCACACTTCACCTAACCTCCTCCCTGACCATTGTTACATGTCACGCTTTATTACACAAACACATTGACATAAAAATGATTTAAACCTGTCACTCCTTCATGTCCCATTTTCCGTCTCTCCCCATTGTCATGAGGTATCACAATCTCCCGAACCCCCTCCTCCCTCAAAGAGCGACATCATTTATGAACGACCCCTGTTACTTGTCATCTGCACATTAAAATAAATATAGTTGAAAATAATCTTACATTAGTTTCAATGCTTCATCAATGCGTGTTTTGAGACTCACGAATACGCTATTGATGCTGAGTGCTGAAAACTTTGCTTAAAAGAAAATAAATAAATAAAATAAATAAGAGCAGGCCCATTGTTTCGAGTTTTTCCAAGGAGGGGGGGAGGGAATAAAATCACTCCAGATTGTATATAAAAAAAAGAACAACGCGCCCACTCAGAAGTAAATACTTTAACTTCTCAAGACAGAAATGAAGGGGTAATTATCCCCTCCTGCCCCCCCCCCTAATGACGAACCTGATTAAAAATAAAATTGTACAAAATATTACTAATATCCCTGGACTCCAATTGAAAATCTTTCTCTGAATGTTACAGTAAATCGATTAGTTTCTAGTACTTTTCTTTTAATCAGCTCCCCTAAAGTCCCTAGGTGTTCAAATAACTGTTGATTTTATGCTTAAATTGCATCAGTTAAATCTTCTTGTCTTTGAATTATTAATCTTTACACTTTAGTCTAGTTTTTTTTTCTTTTTTTGGAGTCATATTAGGCAAGAAATATTTATGAATATTCATAGAATTTATTATCACAAAATTGTATTTAACTCTCACAGAACTTGATCAAAAATGAATTAAGCGTTAAGTGGAGCAAAAAAAAAAAAAAAAAAAAAAAAAAAAAAAAAATCCCACCGACTTAGAATAATTTAATATATTCAGTGCGTATTCGCTCTGTTATGTGATTGAAGATTAAGTTATAAGAAAAAAAAAGCCTTTAATACTCGAACTAAGGCCCGAATGACGAATTCGTTGTAAAATTTTATTTCAGTCATGCTTCTTCGAGATTAATTTTATCCTTTAATATTGCTTTAAAAGACAACTCAAGATGTCCAAGATATCTTCCAAAATCTGAATAATACCGTGAATTCTAAATGAAGACGGAGACTGCACCATTTGCATATTCGAAAAGACGGGAAAGCTTAAGATAAGCATATTATATCCTCAATTGGAATTCAACTCTCTTATCTTGAAGACTGTTTTGCATTTAAACAAATTTTGCCACTAAATACAATAGTTTCATACTTGCTGCACTAATGCACTGTACTTATTCTCTGGGAACAAAGCTTTCATTTGGTTCAAGTAAAACAGTTTTATTCGCGGAATACAACTTTTGAAGTTCATTAAGAACGTCCTTAATTATTACAATTTTACAAAACTTTTGAAACACTGCACACATAGTGGTCTCTTATAGCAAAAAAAAGATATTCAATGTAGGGGAATGTGGAGAAAAGTGAAATTATTTACTATGCTTATAGTTCCATCAATCTGGTTGTATTTTAACTATGTAGTAAAACATGTATTCCATCCCAGTCAGGAAAAAACATGGCGCCGAAAATTAAAGCATAAGGCAATATAGGCTGTTTTCAAAAATTGATACTCTTAATTATAATATTTGTTGTACGTCAAAAATCATTTTTGTTATTATAAAATGATAAAGTTCTTGTTATTAACATTTTAGTCATTGAGACCTTCTAATATTCGATGCTGTATTAATTTGGTTATAATTCAGCTAATTTTTACTTAAAATATTTGTACAATCAATCAATTACATGCGGGGCAAAGTGAAATAGATTATTTCGTTTACTCACGCAATCATTTACTACATCACGTATGCATTCATTTATTTAGTAATTCATTTATGTTTCTTCATTTAGTAATTCACTTATTCATTCAGTTATTTTCTTATTCATTCCCTTGTTTTCTCACTCATTTACTTTTCTTCATGCATTAATTAATTAATTTAGTGGAAAATTTCCTTTTTTTTTAAAGGTGCAAATTTACTTCCAAAAATAAAGAATGTTTCAATGCAAATTTTATTATAAAATAAAATGTTCCTTTTTTTATGTACTGTAATATCCAAAGTAGATTTATAATATGTTCATTTTGAAAAAGCTCAATCATCTTAACTATTTCTCTTTTCCCCACCTTCCCCTTATGAAGTATAATAAGTCAGCTATTAGTGGGTCAGTAAGGGTACCTAGACACTTGGTTATATTTTCAGTTTCTAACTATCGTGGCGAAAGAAGAAACTTTCGTAGACAGCATTCGTAGCCAAGTTGAAGCCAACATTTTTCTTTCTTTCCAATGGGGCTGTATAAGAGACCCATCTCAAGAGGCGTCTGGGTCATAACCAGACCTAGTGCGCTCTCGAACAATGCATCAGTCTTTCGCGTGTCACCATTAAGGCGCTAATGCCTGACACAGTAGTGTTTTTGACGCCCAGTTTCCACCAGATGGAGGCACCTGGGCTCTCATTTGATGCGAAATTGCACTAGGAATTTACTTTAGCCGATGGATATTCTAAGCCAAACGAATACCCAAGGGATCTTTTACATGCCGCATAATCATACGACATGGCACTGAAGATTTTCTGCATCTCGAAAATCCACCGACTGTCCGCCCAGGTCATAACCTGTTGAAGCCAACATTTCTCACCAGGAAAAGTTAGTAACAAATTATAACTTCTTTTTTTTTCATGAACTAAGTTTTCAAGAAATATTAAAAATGCTACATATTTTTTAAATTATGTACAAGACAATTAATGGCTACATAGTAATTTAAATCTTTGTGGGAAAATGTTGCGCTGCACATAATCATATTTATTTTTATTAAAAAAAATACTAATAAATTATGGTAGTATTGATCCATATTTTTGGGTTTTTTTCTTAATTTTTTAAAGGACAATTAAAAGTGTTACATAAATAAAAAGCAGAACAATTTCTTTTTGCACATTATCGAAAAGGTATGCGATTAGTAAACGAAACACTGTTGGTACGGTTGATATTTAAAACTAAATATGTATTTTCCAATATTAATAAATTGTGTAAATTTATACCTTCAAAAATACTTTTGGGAATCAAGATAAATTTTGGCGTGACATTTGCAAATATATTTTTTAGATCTCTCGAAATTTCTAATATCTGACAAGCAATGATTTCTATTTTGAATATTCCTAAATCATATTTTCGAATCTCAGAATTCCTTTATGAATATTTCATGACGGAGACGAACTTTATTGAAAGCTCAGTCAACATTTAAAAATTTTATTTATTTTGGACTTTTCAAAACTTAAAAACTTCGTAATACACTCTGGAATATTTTAATATGAAATTCAACTCAAGAACTTTTCAAATTACGTTTGAAAAAGTATACTAGTTTTCATAGTTCACATTTTGTAATGGTTTCACTTTTTAATTGAAATGACTGATTGAGTGACAAAAAAAAAATAGTTCTGAAATCTGGCAGAAACAACAATCAATATCTTAAATTAAACTGAAATTTTGTTTGCCAGTTAGTTGAAAAGAATTCAAATTAATTGACTTCTCTCTGCTCATAAGGCGAAGAAAGCAGATTTGTAAAACTTAATTGCACAACAATAGGAATAGCCATTAATTTAAAATCTCTCATTGGATTCAAATTTAGAAATGAATAACCAACTTCATGATGAAATACTTTCATATCCTCATCATACTATTTTATTCTGAAAATGTCCACTAAATGGAAGAAATAATGAAAATAAGGCTGGGATCACAAATTATTGGGAAGGCTTCAAGTTGTCTAAAATCGTATACATACACTGAAGTGACAAAAGTCATGGGATACGTCTTAATATCATGTAGGTCCTCCTTTCGCCCGGCGAAGTGCAGCAACTCGACGTGGCATGGACTCAACAAGTTGTTGGAAGTCTTCTGCAGGAATATTGAGCCATGCTGTCTCTATAGACGTCCACAATTGAGAAAGTGTTGATGGTGCAAGATTTTGGGCACGAGCAGACCTCTCGATGATGTCCCATAAATGCTCGATGGGATTCATGTCGGGCGATCTAGGTGGCCAGATCATTCGCTGGAATTGTCCAGAATGTTCTTCAAACCAATCGCGAACAGTTGTGGACCGGTGACATGGTGCATTGTCATCCATAAAAATCCCATCGTTGTTGGGGTACATGAAGTCCATGAATGGCTGCAAGTGATCTCCAAGTAGCTGAACATAAGCATTTCCAGTCACTGTTTGGTTCAGTCGCACCAGAGGACCAAGTCCATGCCATGTAAAAACAGCCCACACCATTATGCTGCCACCACCAGCTTGAACAGTGCCTTGTGGACAATTTGGGTCCATGGCTTCGTGGGATCTGCGCCACACTCGAACCCTACCATCAGCTCTTAGCAACTGAAATCGTGACTCATCGGACCAGGCCACGGTTTTCCATTCATCTAGGGACCAACCGATATGCTCACGTGACCACGAGAGTCGCTGAAAGCGATGTCGTGCTGTCAGTAAAGGCACTCGAGTCCGTCTTCTGCTGGCATAGCCCAAGGAAGACAAATTTCGCCGCACAGTCCTACCGGACACGTCCCTTGTACGTCCCACATTGTTTTCTGCGGTTATTTGACGCAGTGTTGCTTGTCTGTTAGCATTCACAACTCTACGCAGACGTCGCCGGTCTCGGTCGTTAAGTGCACGCGGTCGACCACTGCGCTGTCCATAGTGGGATGTTATGCCTGAAATTTGATACTCTCGGCACACTCTTGACACAGTGGACCTGGGAATGTTGAATTCCCTAACGATATCCGAAATGGCATGACCCATGCGTCTAGCTCCAACTAACATTCCGCGTTCAAAATCTGTTAATTCCCGTCGTGCGGTCATAATCACGTCAAAATCTCTTCACATGAACAACTTGAACACAAATGAAAGCTCTGCGAAAGCACTGCGCATTTATACCTGTTCTACGCGATGTTACTGCCATCTGTATATTTGCATATTGCTATCCCATGAATTTTGTCACTTCAGTGTAAAACTTACGGAAGAAAGTTTTTTACTTATGTCTTGTTATCTGTTATACGAGGCATGTTTTTAAAGTAAGTACCATTTTGATATAAAAAAAGAACGAGTACAGATAGAGCTAAGTAATTTAGTGCACAAAAATCTACCACCCTTACGCTATTTTTCGACATTGCTCCCGTGATTTTCCAAGCATTTGTCATAGCGTGGTGCAGGTTTTTGTATACCTATTCGTAAAAAGTTACCGCCCGTTTAGTCAACCATGAGGACTCTTACAGGGCTTTGGCTGGGGCGTTTTTGAACATCCTCTGGTCTGCCCTCACCTCGCTCGCAACATCTTTCATTTGTTTCGGCATCTAAAGTCTTTCGTAGGTGGTCTGTGGCACAACAGCAATAATGAGCTCAGAGAACATGTTATCCCATGGCTGACTAACAGGCGGCAATTTTCTATGAATAGGTATACGAAAACCTGTACCACGCTATGACAAATGCTTGGAAAATCACGGGAGCAATGTCAAAAAATAGCGTAAGGATGGTAGATTTTTGTGCAATTAATTTCTTTGCTCTATCTGTACTCGTTCTTTTTTTTATATCAAAACGGTACTTACTTTAAAAACATGCCTCGTACTACTGTAATTAACAAAAAACGCATGTGTATTTATGACATGATAAACAATAGCAATTTTCAAGACTTATAAAAACAATTTTCTTAAGTTGGAAAGTGATGGAAAATTTTCAAAACCGTTTTAGATTTCGGTATCCTGGTATAGCTTGACCACGAAAAGAAGGTGGATGACCTGGAAGCAAAAACATCTTTTGTATCATTTGTAATAGGTTGTTTGTTATTATTTTGGAATAAATAGGATTAGCGAGACCATTCCTCTTACTATTCGGTGCTTTCTGGTAGATTGTACCTATTACAAATGATACAAATGATGTTTCGTTTCAAGGTCATCCGCCTTCTTTTCGTGGTCAAGCTTTACTCAATATGCGTTGAGGAACAGATATTTAGTAAATATTTTTATTTCCAGTGACATCAAGACTATCCGAGTTCAAGACCATGATTTTTCTTTCAATTTTCCTTTCTAAATTCCTTTTAAGAAAATCAGCAAATAAATAAATAAATAAAAATAAATAATTTCGCATCCTTTTGAAACCATCCTGTTTTTAATAGAAACTACGCAACTCAAAGAACGTTCTAAAACATGATCTATGCCAAAGCTTCATATAAATTTTCCGCATTTTAAAATTATGTGGAAAAATTTGCATTTTAATGTATAATTTTCAGGTTACTCATCGTAAAAGAGTTTTAATGATATTAAGTTCCAAAAGCATTAAAATACCTTCTGAATTAATATAGCACAACTGATTTCATTACTTCAAACAAACATTCCATTTCGAAGCAATTATAACGCTTCGTCCTTCGTTACGGCATTCCTGCTAACAATGCAAATAAGACATATAGCATCAATTCTTCTTTATTCCTCAAGGCTGTGCATGGATGGTTCAAATGCAAATGATGTACTTAAATACGCACTGCCAGGTTTGATAACGCAATTTAATTAAATATCGTCATCCGCCTATCGTTGTTGAAACCATAGAGAAAAGTATTCATTACGTGAGTAATTGTAAGCAATCAATCTACGTAATTCGCTATTTCTATAATTAATTTATTCCAATGATGAGGAATTAAAACTTCGTTAGTGTCTGATTTGGAAAAATTCATAGCTGTCTTGTAAATATGCAAAATTATGTCAAGTTAATAAGGCAGTTAGGCGATAGCTATTTTCACCAGCATCATTCAGGCTGCTGTATAGTTTCTCCTTGGCCTAAGGAAAGATACACTGTGATGCTGTCAAGTTTATTTATTTCAAACAAGAGCAACCAAAGAAATGTATTCTCAAGCCATTCGATGAATCTGTCTGAGCAATAGAATTGTAATATCTTTATAGTTATTAATTAATTAATTTTTTCCAAGCTTGGGATTAAAACACACCTACGTGCGTACCCGCACATACACGATTGTACGCACGCACGCACGCACACACACACGCACGCACAATAGTATTGCAGATTTTATTTGTGAAATGTGCCGATAAAAGCTTTTCAAACACTGAATCATCTGAATGAAAAATGATCAAATAAGCTTTGTGCTACAATATGATTAAAGTGAAAAATCAACGTTAATAAAGCAAAAATGTTCAAGAAAATACAGCATATAGCTATTTCTAGGTAACAGTAGAGCCTTTTTATCAGTGCAAAAAAAACTCCCTACACAACCAGAAAATCATGAGAGGCAACGGTATTTATATCAAATGAGCCAAACAATAGGAATTCACGACAAGTGACGACAACCAACCAAACAGCGAACTACAAGTCAACCGCTGGGCTCGCATCTTGGGGAGGGGGGGGGGGAGACACCTAATCAGAAGCCGAGAAACAAAAAGAGTGGGAGAAACGAACAACCGGATGAAGCAAATTGTAAGAACTGATTCTTCATGTTAGAAAAAAAAAATAAGAGTTGGAAAAATCATTGACTTGAGAACGAGGAATTTTCCAAATATAGCAAGTTTCCCAAAACTTGAGGTCATCATGTTAATGAATGTGCCATGTTTGAAACTTAATAACTACATATTATGCATAGGAAAATTACAAAACAAGTATACTAGCACCTTATGCTCCCCCCCCCCCAAAAAAAAACCCTTGTTGGACGTAAGAGTTGTTTAGCTTATGTCCATTGTACATTGCTGGAATTTGTTCATCAATAAGTGATCGATCATATGACACCAACAAGACTCCGAAGAGCTCGACGGCTTATCGTCGAGCTCTTCGGAGTCGACGATCGAGTCGGAGACTCGAATTCAAAATGCTTTTGCAAGTGATCGCCATCAATGTTGAAGGTACAACATAATTATTGACAAATATTCCACCACAAATAAATAAATAAATAAAAATTATAGCAATAAACTTATCCCTTCGTTGCATGATTTGAAGGAACGCTTGATAAGTACCTTTTGAAATAGTTTTTGCAGTAACTCTCGTTAACTCTTAACTCGTAACTCTCTTTTAACCCTTTAAGTGTTATCAAAAAAGAAGCAAAAACTTCTGTGTGCCTCAGTGGTACAGAACTGTATCTGTATTAGTTTTTTTTTTTCAGGAGCCAGGGTTTGAAGCATAATTTCTTGACTTTGTAACCTGTGATGCGTCAGGAATTTAGTATGGTATGAACAGAAAATAGGGGAAGGTGGCGTACTTTTGACATAAGTGTACCTTGGTTCTATTTTATTTTTAGCATTACTTTGAACGATATGGCAATACAGAAATATGGTTATGAAGAGATGCTAATCGCTACTGTAGTTTTGTAGTTTGCATTTTTATCGCCACAATTCTTGGTGCAGCTAAATTACTTTAAGCAAAGCGAAAAATCTGAGATTGTATATGTTGAAAAGTTAACTCACGCATCAAAAATAATTTCTCGTAATTGCTTTTCTGAATTATACTGCCACAGGCAGGCAACTGCCATGGGCATAAACCATCTTAGTCCGGTCATATTAGACATTAAAATTGCAAAGTCCGATGTAGTTCTGATTTTTTAATATGTTGTTTGTGGGTCAGTTAGGGTAGTGTAAATCTAAGTTTGCAGTTTTCAAAAACTTGTGCTCATAGCGTAATTCGCGAAATTTTCGGACTTTTTTTAGTTTTTCCTTGATAACTCCTAAACTATCCAACTTTTGATACTAAATGTGACTACCCGTTTTAAAGCATGTTAAATTTTGAACAATTGCAGTTACTGTCCTTTACCTGCCCAGGGCAGTATTATTTTTTTAAATTTAATTCGCCATCCCTTTGTTCATATTCAACAGTGTTAAATTTAACAAATAATGGGATGACGTATGTGGAAACTTACAGATATCCCACATGGATAACATTCAATTTTGATATATACGGAAGAAAATAGTACCACGGCAGTATTGCTAAAAGTATTGCAATAGCGATACATTTCGGAGATTCATTCAGTGCATTGGGATTTTCCTCTTCTCAAACATTTTAGTTCGGAGCGCTTTTGGTCGCATCAGAATTCACTTTTCATGAAGAGACAGCACGTTCTAATTATGAAATACGTATCAAGTAGACTCGTAATAAATAGCTAAACTTGGAAGTATTCCCTTTCTATGAGACCAGTAGTACAAAACGGGTGCAAGTATTGACTATTTAGCAAACTTTATGCAATATCCGTTACCGTCAGTTTTTGGTGACAGTTGATTTCACGGGAAAACCAGTCCTAGCCGTATTTTCATCTTTAATTCGTCTTACATCGGAAAGTAGGGTAATGATGCTTAGCGGGTAATCCCTCTCATTTCAAATATCTCTAAATAGAATAGAATTCAAAACTTGAAATCTGTACCAACATATATACCTAATATCGTTATAAATTTACACCCTACTCTGAATTAACGGAATAGAGTTGGGAATTTTTAATTTTCGAATTTTTTAGGTTGTTGAATCTTTGTTTATAACAGCTGTTTATCCTAGCAGTTGATTAGTTGCTATAACCTCACGTTTTCTTTCATAAATATTGTGTTTTGTTCTAATGTTATAAATTTCTACAAATGTTTGCTGTTTTTTTCTCAATCCGATCACTTTTTTATCTTTTTGTTAGCCATGGATATTTCTCTACGGACGAGGCAGGCCATTGTGTTATTGAGTGAAAAGCTCATTGCTCAACAAAAGAAAAAATAATTTGCGCTTTGCTAAAAACATGATTTAGAAATCAAAAATTAAAAGAAAAGTGCAAAACTCTATTTGACTCTATGCCCAGTGGAGTGAAAGTGGTGCTGGACAAAAAAGGGGGGGGGGAGGCATTAGCTATTATTCTGTTTCTTTTTCAAAAATTTTCGACAAAAAGGCGAAGTCACTTGTTGCTATGATTTTTGTAGCATATTGCGCATTGGTAGATTTATGGCAGTAGGGTGGGGGGAAGGAGGGGGTAACATAGCAAAATGAAAACCTCTTGGAAGAAATCGTGGGCGAGGGTAGGCGGTAGTATTGGTTGTTTGTTGGATTTTTTTTTCGAATGGTAATTTTAAGTTACTTTATCAAAATGTGAGCAAATGTTTTCTCAGATAATTTAAATATATTATTATAATATCATTTAATCAAAATTTAATAATGTACAAGTTTTGTTGGTTCAGAAAAAGATATGTTGTGGTCGTAAATGTCGCAATTTGCGAAAGACACCAATGACATAAGGATCTTTAATTGGCCGTCAAGTTAGACATGAAATACTAATATATACCACAAATCACTTTTCATGGGCTCTGAGGATCAGGAGCACCCAAATGATTGTAAGGGAGGAGTAGACCTAGGAGTATTTTTAATACAGTTGGCTCTCTGTTTAACGACTTTCAAGGAACCACAAAAAATCGTCCTTAAGTAGAAAGCGTCCTTAAATACACTGCTTGACAATTGCTAAGGAACAATTACGTTTTTTGGAATAGTTAAGAACAGATAATGATTAAAGAAACAGAACGAAGTATATAGTTAGTAGGGAGGATGTGCCTTTATTATAAGTACAAAATAATACAGATATTACTGCATCAGTGAAGTAAAAACTTAAAAATAAAAAAATAATCCTACTTAGATGGTTTTCAAACAACCGGAAAAAAATGATCTAGGTCAGAATGATGGAGACATGAGTACCTTAATATGATGTATGATTACCAGGGACACTAATGCACATTTTACATATGTTTTTCCGTACTCCCCACTAATTATTGAGGAGTGCGTGGGGGATGTTTTCCCACTCCTCTCTCATTGCGGATTTGAGTTCTTGTACTGTTCTGGGAGGGACAGTTCCTCGCGCAACACGTCTGCCAATAACCTCTCAGGCAAGTTCAATTGGATTTAAGTCGGGAAAGTAAGCAGGCCACTGCATACGGAGAATATTTTCACTTTGTAGTATGTGTCCGACACTTCAATGCTTCTGTGTGGCCGTGTATCGTCGTTCGTAAAGAGAAAGTCTGGACCTACAGCCCCCTTAAAGACGAACATGATTCAGCATAACTTTTCTGCAATACATTTGCGACGTAACGCTTTCTTGTTCAAAAACGTGAAGCGGTGTTCTGCCAGTGTGCATGATGCCTGCCCGGGTTTGTTACGATTCGGCGCGACCGTTTCGGCGCGGCTGTTTCGGCGCTGACCGTTTCGGCGCCAGATTTTTGCATTCTAAACTTCGTGAATTTCATAAATGCGTTCAAAGAAGAAAAAAGATTTCTGTAAGAAGTGTGTGAATTTGGCGCTCTCTCTTAAAATTTATTTTAAAATTTACAGTGGGAGGAAAGAGGGGGCATATGTGATCCACGTATGTTTTACTGCGATAACATAAAGGAAAATATCTTGAAAAATTAGCAAATAATGCCAATACCAGTCCTACCGCTTTGTCAATTTTTTTTTATCAATGCTGAATCGTTTTGTGTTTCTGTGGTGATTACTTCTTTATTGTAGCAGCTATTGGAAATAATTTCATAAGTCTTCTTCGCGTGAAAACACGTTTCAAACGAACCAAAAAGCTCGACTAAACTATTGCAAACCCATGTATGGACATAAGGTAAATTTAAGGCAATGTTTGATTTTTTTTTTATTGACTAAAAAATAATTTTTTTTTTTTTTTTTTTTTTTTTTGAAGTTAGTTCTAAACACTTCAAAAGTTTTAAGCATTACTTTTTGTAATCGATTTATAAATTTTTTTGCAAATTACTTTTTTTTTTAAGTTTTATTATTATTATTTTTATTTTTATTTATTTTTTTTTTTTGTTACCAAATAGTTAGTCGGCAGTTTAGTGCTATACAACGGTTACAGGGAACTAAAAAGACACAAAATATTTTATTTTAATTTTAAAAAAATTTAAAATATTTTATATTCATTATATTAGTTTTTATGAAACTTAAAAGCAATAAATAATAATAATCTTTACATAATAAATATTATTTGTGTCTTGTAGTCTTATAAGTTTTTCTTGTCTACCCTGTGTTCAAAGTAGGCTACACAACTTAAAACTTTATAGAGAGCAGTTTTACGGGTGATTTTCTCAACACCTTAACTTTTTCCAATGAAAAATATAAAAAATTCATCTTATTATTAGTTTACTGTTTATAATTTTTTACAGAAAGTATATTTAAATAAGTGCACAATTAATATACGAAAAAAAAAAATTTAAATTTAATGAATTTTATATTTAAATTTCATAGAAAAATGCCAATGCTATTTCCTAATTATTAACTTCGAAAATTATGAAGATGTTCTTAACTTATATTTTGTCAACTAATAATGAAAAAGAAAACAAGATACACCTTTAAAAATGTTACTTCATAAAACTTTTTACAAAACTTAAAAAAAACAAAAGATATCTTGAATTTTGAAGCAATGTTTGGCATATTTATATGCAGACAATTTCGATTTTTGAACAGGTTGTATTGAAATGGGCAGCGCCGAAACGGTCGCGTCGAAATGGGTTTCGCGCCGAAACGGCCGCGCCGAATAGTCCCATTCCGTGCCTGCCCACACCATCACACCTGGGCCGTACCGATCACGTTCACAAATGTTTGTGCGTTACGTGTTACACGCTCTCTCCACAGTAGTTAGTGACCAGAATCACTTGTCACACTGAAACGAGATTAGTCAGAGAACATCACTCTAGACCATTTTTGACGATCCCGACTAACATGTTCCTTACACCAGCGTAATCTCTCTCGACGATGGCGTGGTTGAACTTGGATGCAACGTACGGGCTTTCGTGCATACAAACTAACATTATTTAAAGCTTGACCGCGAAGAGAAGGCGGTTGACCTTGAAGCAAACACATCATTTGTATCGTTTGTAATAGATTGATTGTAATTATTTTGTGATAGATAGGATCAATGAAAACGACTCTCACTTTTAGGTGCTTTCTGGTTGATTCTACCTATTGCAAATGATACAAAATGAGGTTTCGCTTCAAGGTCATCCGCCGTCTCTTCGTGGTCAAGCTATACTCGCCATGAGATGGTTCTTGCAGAAACATGCGTACCGGTAGTGATTGTAAGATTTGCAGCTATCTGTCCAGGAGTCAAATTTCTGTTTATTTTTGCCACGAGGGCTACATAGCGATCTTCTGAGGGTGTGCTGTTCCTACCACGAACCCCGGCATGCTTTAGCAAAATATTTCCACTTTCAGCGGTCTTCTTTAATCGGGAGATCTCACTTTTTGATACACCCACTGCAGCAGCCACAGTGGTGACACTTTGACCTGTTTCCAGTCGTCCAATCGCTCGTCCACGATCGTAGGTTCTCAAAGGATGTCTTGCTGACATTTTATTCTTAAATATTTCAAGAACCAAGCATAATTTCAGAGAAAAACCTTTTTTTAACATCCAGCACTATTTTTGTTAAAAACCAAACAGTGTGAATTTTCATACAAATCTTGAGTGTGTATGCACTGTCTTTTATACAGATAACGAGTCTTGATCTACCACGCCACCTGAACTTAATTCATTTCCAGTAGCCAGCTGGTTGAGGCACAAATTTGCATAAATCACTTTTTCCTTAGCAATTGTCAAGCAGTGTAGAATGCTTTTAGCACTATTGTGAACCATCTGGGACCGTGCAAAGAAGTCGTTAAATAGAGAAAGTCGTTAAATAGAGAAAGTCGTTAAATAGAGCATCGTTAAACAGAGAGCCAACTGTTTTTTGAAATACATGCCAAAATGACACTGGGTTCGTTATCTCATTTTAGATGCAATTTCAAAAGACATTTTTTAAACGCAATTTAGGCTACATTTGGTAGTAACACAAAGGAAAAAACTTGGTTTGCTGACACTAACCTGGAAATTTTTGAAGCATCAAAAACGCACTTGTGATGGTCCATAAAAAATTTTGTTACTGAAGTTGAAAAAACGCAATTTTGGGATATATGTTGACATGTTAGAGGAAGATGTGATTGCTCTAACTGGGATTTTTTTAAGTTGTAAGAAATACGCTTGATGACGCAGAGGGTTTTCAAATTAGGAGAAGGTTCGAGAGTTTTCAAATTTTTGACAATAAGACTTTAAAAACGTTACTATAAAGTTTCTTTGGGTGAGTTTATGGGAAGGAGATGGAAATTTAGGAGTTTTCCCTTCTTAAAACACATTCAAAAGTTCTCTTTGGCAACGTTAGACAAGGAAAAGAGTTTTTTATGGAAAACTGTTTGCAATCGAAGTCCACGAAATATGATTTTCTGTTTGTTTGGTACGACGGCATAGCTTCAAAGGCACCCCCTCCCCAATAGTACTTTTTTGAAATTAAATCTTTCAAAATGCAATTATTGATTATGACCTGTCATGCTGTGTATTGAGGCGGTGGGATTTTTGAAATTATAGTTGCAAAAACGCAGTTTTAGACGATCTTTTATAATGTTTGAGGGTAAAGAGATTCGTGCGGCCAATCCTCGGGATTTTTTTGAAATTGAAATCTTCCAAACACAATTGTAATACCCTCTTTAGTAACGTTAAGAGGACCGGAAATTTTTCCCAATTGAAGCTATAAAAACGTAATTTTGTTTGACTTTCAATGATGTTAGGGTGTAACCGTTTTTGGAAACTTCTCTCTAGAAACTTCTCGAAATTCAATCCCTGAAAACTAAATTTAAAACAATCTTTAATAATGTTCGGGAGATAAAGGGGAAGAGGGGGGGGGGGGGGAGCGGAGAGACATTCCCTCGGAAAAATTTTGAAGTTGGCTTTCAAAAAGGCAGGTTTTAGAAGATCTTCGGTAATGAGTGGGGAAAAAAGTTTGGGGGCCACTTTTCGGTAATTTTCGGGGGCACGTTCCCGGAATAGCCCTAAAGACGAAAGTTTAGTCGATCTTTGGTGATATTGGGGGGGGGGGGGGAGGGCATGGAAAACTAAAATTTTTTCGAGTTAAAATCCGAAAAACGAAATTTTTGGCAAATTTGTTTTACAGCATGTAAAACTCGGGGCGGGGTAGAGGGGCTTCTAACACCCTGATCCCCCTGCTGGCTACGGCCTTGGGGGTGGGGCATACTAAGTGGTGATTTTGATTTAATAATTGAATGATGTATATAAAGGTGATTTTTAAAGAAAATTGGCTTGATTCTATTAATTCGCACAAAGGTGTATTTATATAGACACTGCTGGAAGAAAGATGTTTTTGTGACCTCACTTAATGAGTTTGCAGTTGTCTGATTATAAAACTTTACATCTAATCTGCAGATAAGTGAACATTCGTATTTTCTAATATTGATTTATCTATTACGGCTATCAAAAATAAAGAGATAGCAATACGTTCATACTTTTATTTATTTTTATAGCTATTTTTTAAACCAATTATACTGATGCATTCAAACCTATCATGGCGATGAAGGGTATAACGGCGTTCACATAAGCTAATGAATATACAGAGTGTTCTGTTTTAACCTGCAAGACCTTTATTTTCGCAACCGTTAGTCCTAGATGTATACTTTCAATTGCAAAAATGTTCAAAATCAGATGCTGAGTTAAGACTTTCAAGTTTGAAGTGAAAATAAAAATAAGTCAAAAAATACAAAATTTAACTTTTTATTCGGGTCCTAGGTCCCCTAACTAATATTTAGAGAAATAATCTCCATTGAAAACTATTACTAACGCAAAAAAGTTGACATTTGTGCGACTAAAACTCAGAGATATTTCAGTTTTAAGTTTTAAGGGACCATATTGAAGATGAGATTGGAACTTATCGCTCTTTCAGAAGAATGACAGGTCGTCAAAGTAAGAAAAACAAGGTATTTATATTTTTCATTGCTATTCAAAAATAAATGCAAATGTTATGCCGTGATACGCAAAAACACTGTACAAAACCTCGAATAATTTGAAAAATCACTCTATGCACACATGTAATTCCAAACACTTGTTAACCACTATATTTTCCCCCAAAAGGTGTTATTGAGGCGAGTGAAAAGTGGTGTAAGTCACAAAACTCTGCGTTTCATATCTCGGTGAATATTGGTCGTACTTATTTCAAACTTCTTTTGTTGGAATTATTTTTCAATTGAGATTATTTCCCTAAATATAAGTTTGGGGACCTGAGGTTCGTATAAAAAGTTAAATTTTGTTTTTATTACTCCTTTTTATTTTCACTTCAAATTTTCAATATCTTAACCCTGTGTCTGATTTTGAACATTTTTGCAACTGGAAGTATACATCAAGAATTAACGGTTGCCAAAATGAAGGTCTTTGGAAGTTAAAACGGAACACCCTGTATAACGCTAGCTTAGTGAATGAATCCAGCTCGCCATTTATGAGTCTCAATTCTCTGCTAGTAATGATAATCTTCGAGATGGTTTTCTTCCAACTGAATAGGGTATGTTGACAGAACTCTGCTGCTTTAGCGATAAATTTGGATAGATAACGGAACGTGATTTCGCAGAACTCAATATGGTTACAATATGTAGCAAATAGTCGTATAAAGTCTGTGTACGGCTGAAACACATGTGTAGGAATGTGAACAGAACAGCCCACACACTACATATCGTTGCCTCAGAGCAACAGTAAAACATCTAAACCTCAAAATAAAAGTAAGATATCCTACTGTTGCTTTGAAACGACGATAGGTGACTTTTGTCGTGCTTAAATGTTGCATGCAAACTTTGAGCGTAGTTACCCTACCATGTCGGACATTAATGTTCAGTCAGTGGTGTAGTTAAATAAAAAATTTAAAAAAGACGTGATTTTTTCTTGCAAATTGTTCTTAAGGCATTGTAATTATATTTTGAAAAACAAAATATTTTGTGCAAAATTTGACTGTTACTCATGTTTTCCCGCTAAGGGAGCAGTATTTCATGATTTTCTCCTATGCTTAGCAATAGGCTAGTATGGTCGCAAAGGAAAGAAGCGTTGAATTTTATTCTAGTTCAAAGTGTCAATAAGACAAACATTGTCAACAAGTTTAATGAAAAAGAAGACTATTTAATGATAGTTTTGTCTTGTTGGATGGATGAACTAGAGTGACTAGTGTACTAGAGCGTATATAGCACTGTCATACACTTAAGACTACGTAGATAAAAGAAAACAACTTTTGTTGTCTTGATGAAACTGATATCAGTGCATGACTAATTTAAATTGCGCTGGAACAGGCTGATTATTAGTTAGATTAAATATACGTCGCTCTGTCAGAACAAATAGATCTCATGAGTACTTTACATGCCTCTGTCACGCTCCTGATAATTACGTAGATGAAATATATCGCTGTCAGGACGAAACTGATGTCATAGCGTAAAAAATATGCATTGCACTGTAACACACAAATGATTACTTACACTGTTAAAACTGCGAGTTGTATATATGGCACCTATAAGGGTGGAACGTTGTTGCACCAGCAACCAGCGGCAGCCCCTTAAAGAGAATATTTGGCTCTCTGTGGCATCCTTAAAGGTATCAGAGAGAGCCAACTGGCACTCTTAGAGGTGCCACAGGTACTATGCGGAACCAAATAGCACCTTTAGAGGTCACATGTTGCGTAAGAAGTCAATTGGTTTCCTCACGGGGGTGTCGCTGCTGCTACAACATTTCACCATAAAAGATGCCATGTGCACCCCGCGGTTTTAACAGTGTAGATTAAATATATCTCTCATTGTCATGACCAAACTTATGTCAAAACACGAATCACTTACTTGTGAACATGTGGCTTTGTGACAGTCTGATGACTACATAGACGATGGTACCAGTGGGGCAAATTGAAACAGTCAAGATTATTTACTTTTTTCAAAATTAACAAATTGGAAATTTGTTCGGAAAATTAGGGTACATAAAGAAAGAACAATATATTTTTAAAACTTGCACTGAAACAGTATTTTTTATTTTTGGCAATAAATTTGTACCTTTATTAAAAAATGGACATTTTCTCCATCTTTTTTGCATGAGACGTAATAAAAAATACTATTAAATATATTTATGATTAAATAAATGAGTAAATAAAATAATAAATGAATAAATGAAAAGGAAATGAAACAATAAACGAATATATAAATAAATAAATAAGTTAATATAAGAAAACAAACAAATGAATAAATAAAATAGTGAACGAATAAGAAAATAAGTGAATGACTGAATAAATAAGGAAATTATTAAATGAAGGAACATAAATGAAATAACTAATTGATGAATACGTAAGTGATTTGATAAAAAGTTGAATAAGTAAATGAAATGGACTATTTCACTTTGCCCCATTCAGTTTGCTCCGCATATGCTTGACTAAGTGTACAAAGCATTTAAAGTGCAAACAAGCTTAATATTTAACAAATAAACACTGTATCGAATATTAGTAGCTCTCAATTAATATTTAAAATGTTAATAACAACTATTTTATCATTTAAATATAACAAAAATAATTTTCGACTTACTGCAAAATATTAAAATATGAGCATCATTTTTTGAAAATTGTTTGTATTAGCACACTCTTTGATTTTCAGAGGTAATTTTTCTTGACTGGAATAGACTTCATGTGTTACTAAATAGTTAAAATATTGCTAGGTAGGTGGCGCTAAAAGCAGAGTAAATATTTTACCATTTCACTTTGCCCCACATTCCTCTGCTATCTTTCGATAGATGGATCTCCGAAGTCTAACAATCACAAAATTCTCTTACTGACTAATTTGACAAAAACTTTTTTCTTACCACTGGTTTGCATCGAAGCATAAATTCTAGACCTTGGAACCTTGGGTATGTCTAGAGTACGCAGTAGGGTGGATCAAAAAAACTCTTTTTCAGCTAGAATCCAGGACACCCCCTAATTTTTTTTAGCCTTACTAATATTATTATGCTGTAAACGTTTTAGCTTCTTAATCATATTTTAAGAAGGTGCTCAAAGACACCTCAATTTTACATTAGCTGTAGCATAGAAAATGTCACAAATTTTGGAACATTTAATTTCCTCAGGTGTTTTTTTTTTTTGGTAAATAATTACTGTTTGACCACGGATTGTATGTAATCTGGCAATCTGCCAAGTAAAGACGATTACATCTGAATGAATCTAGCAGGGAAGATGGGAAACAAGCGATGGGATATTGATACACGCGTTTTATAATGTCACTAGTGCCTTATTCATTTATTACATTCTCAGAAATAAAATAAGGAGAAACAAAAGTAGTTACCATGGAAACAACAAAAAGAAAATAAAAAAAATTAATTTGAATTTTTGGCATCTTGAATTTAAATTATGTTTTTCGCAATCACGAGCGTGTGTGTTTGTGTAGGCGCATGTATGTGGGTGCGTGGGTGCGTAAGTGTATGTATGCATGTGTGTGAGTGAGTGTTGTGTACGTGCGTGTGCGTGTAGGCGTTCGTGTGTGTGTGTAGGCGTTCGTGTGTGTGTGTAGGCGTTCGTGTGTGTGTGTGTGTAGGCGTTCGTGTGTGTGTGTAGGCGTTCGTGTGTGTGTGTAGGCGTTCGTGTGTGTGTGTGTGTAGGCGGTGGTGTGTGTGTGTGTGTAGGCGTTCGTGTGTGTGTGTGTGTGTGTGTAGGCGTTCGTGTGTGTGGGACATGGACGCCACCGCCCAGCAAAAGTGGATTTCGGGGGACAGTGCTCAGGACCAGCCGCGCCGCCGCCGGTGGACGGTGGTGCTGCAGCCCTGGTCTAAGCTGAAAAAGGCACGGACGCCAAAAACGGTCAAGTAAGAACAATAAGCAATCGTGATTGCTCAATATTTTCATTTCGTTCAGGAATGTAAAAGCAAAATGGTAAGTTCAAAACTTTGTTGTGAATAAATCAATCAACTTTTGCCGTGAAAATATAAATCGAATATACTTTAGATTTAAAAATGTTGCTGTGAGCAAATCTTCATTTTTACAAAACTAAGGCTAAATAATAGAGATGCAAAAGTGCTCATCTGAAACAAACCAGCTAACATCCCTATAAAATAATTGATACGTCCATTTCCTCCTATAAACCGGATATTAGCCTTTCCATGTAATCGATGGTCGGACAGTATTTTCTTGCACTGTATATACATATTACTCGTGCGTATTATAATAAGTAGCATTGTTTTTTAGTTCAATGTATTTCTTTAACCACCCTCCCCATACTTGTAAAGTTTGGGAGGGGGAAGGGGTTGAGCACCCTCTTTCAGTTGAAATAGGAAACTAAATTTCTTTTAGTATATTACTATCCACAAGTTAAAAAATATTGAGGGGTGTATCGTTATCTAGGAGAACCCCCTTTTTTTGCATGTATTTTTGAACCATTTTAGTACGCAGTCTTCTATTTATGTGACTGTTCAAATACTGTATAAATAAATAAAACACTGGATTTTCAACTGGATTAAATCCAGTTTTATTTTTTGGAAAGTTTTTCGGAACCAAAATTCAATCTAGAACAGGTTCTCTTGCATAAAATAAAGCATTGTAAACATAGTTTAATATTTTGGAGGAAACATTTTTGAAAGCAAATACTTTTGTTTCATAATCCATACCTTCAGTTTTAATCATACTTGACTCTGCTACTCAATTTCAACGTTTTCCCAAACCCTTACCCATTAAAAAGTTCTTTCTTTTCAAAAGAGACTGGGAACTTTTTGACGTGTTTGTTCAACTCAAATCAAATTAGAGTTTCGTGTCACTCGCAGCTATGTTTTTCTAATCTTCTACGGATCGGAACAGCTGCGCTTTTCTTTCGGTTTTTCTGCTCACGTAGGTGGGGCTCAAAATGACCCGGGGATATCAAAGCATTAATACGAAGAAAATATCCCTGTGGAAGTGAAAACGTATTGATTTGATCTTTAGTTCTGTTCTATGATAGGAATTTATAAGTTTTCCCCTTTAACGGTTGCCTTTGTCAACGTGGAAGTTATTTTCATTACATATGACTAAAATTTTATTTGTAGGATGTAAAATTTAAAATTTTTGAAATTTTTGGAAGTCGCATTGAATTTGGACGTGCATTTGATGGTTTAATTCTAGAAGCTAACAATAAATTTTCTTCTTTTTTAAATGTAAATAATAGCTCAGATAGGAATTATGTGGGTTCTGATGTTGACACAAATGAGCTTTGTCACTCAAATTACAACTCCACTTAATACTCTTTACTTAGTTTTTAGTTGATATTAAGACTTATATACAAAAGGTATTTACAATGGGGACGTTTCCAAAATTTTAAAAGTATTTTTTTCTGAAGAGCATGCTTAAAAACATAGGATCTGACCATTTTTAAAATAATTTATTTAAGTTTAATATTTAAAAAAAAATACTTAAATCTCTGCGCTTTGTTTACACTTCTGTCATGTGACATCACAAATGATAAAATGCCGTTCAATGTTGCCATTTCACAGAACAAAATATTTAATCCGCATCTTTACTCACGTGTATTGGCAACGATATGGTTGATAGCATGCATAGAGTGCAATTTTAATTCACTGCTTGATTATCATAACGTGGAACTGTGGTAGAAAGATGCGCCAAAATGCATCATTTGTGACGTCATAAAGATCACGCCTTGTTTGAAAAATTGGACATTTTAAAAAATTAATTAAAAAAAAAACTGTTGGGAAAATGAAAGTATTTTTGGGTCCATGTAATTTTTTTTTGCTCATTCTATCCATTCCAATGAGTAAAAGTAGTACTTTTGACTTAATTAAACCACCCCATTATGAAATTTGATATGAACTTCTGCATTGTAAATCGCGTCATTTCTTCGTGAAGTTTCTTCGCAGCAACTTTCCCGCGCCCATTCTTATTCTCTCTTCGCTCCTCGCTCGCCCCCGGACTCATGGAATATGTTGTTCCTCTGCATGATGTTGGTTGCGCTCGCCATTGGTAGCCGTTGTTGTAATGAGGTCCCCACAATTATACATTAAATTTAAGTTTATCTTTATTTGAGGCTCAACCTGTTTGCAAGAATAAGATTTTGTAATTTATACCAGACTGTAGAGGTAAAAATTAAACGATAATGCAAGTGATATTTGCAACATGATTTCGTTTCATTCAGATATATGTGGTCTTTGTTTAAAAATCAAGCATTATTTTGACCTACAGTGCACTTAATTTTCCTTCTCTTTTCTTGTTAAAAGTTTGGAACAAAAGCAGAAAAATCTAAAGTCTAGCCTTGATGGAAACATGGAAACCGACGCGATTCTTAATGGCCATTTAGCATTTGTCATAAAAAGCACAGAGCTAGTTAGAGATACAATTAAATGTGCTGTCCACCTCTGGCAAGTTGAGCTCCACTACCCGACCGATTAAACGATTCCATTCGTTGAAATAGGGCTGAGGAAAAACAGCTTAGGTATTTGCGGATTTAGTTTGCAGTTTTATTGCTGTTTTATTGCCCATTTGGCGAACAATATTACTATTTAGGTAAGAAGTAGCAAGTGGTTCGGAATTTTCCGACTTATATAAAAGGATTGCAATGGTAGCCCAACTCTGCGACAAACAATTCCTCTTCTTACTGACTCTTGAAAGAAATAGACTTGCTCAAGGCAATAGCTCAACTTCTCAGAAGCAAACAGTACATAAGCTACAGTTTTCACATTGACGTGTCATAATTGTGTTTTAAAAGTTCAAAGGGAAAAAAAAGAAGGATGTGTATTTCACATTATGTGATGAGGACTATTCTCCCGAAAATAGTACACACACTTACGACACATTGGAATTTTTTAAATAAATTTCAATATGCACCACCGTTAATCATATTTTAAAAATTATTTTCCCGTTTCCTGTGTATAATCAGGTATCAATGGTTTGTAAATAAGAACTTTATGATGGGTTTAAAAATATTTACTTTCGACCAAGAAGTAGAATATTGTCTCGGTTTGAAATCATTTAGAGATAAAGTCGTTCTATAAGCACCACTGCACGATTGTTGCGTGAGAATGCAACAGCATCATAAAACACCCTTTATATTATATTTTTCACATAAAAATAAGCAAAACAAAACAACTTGAATGTTCACACGGTTGGACATGTGTTAATGATAAAAAATCTTTTTTTCTTGGAATTGGAAGTTAAGTAGCTGTTTTAGAATCAGTACTTCTTTTTGTGCTTGTTCTATAATTGTAACTATACTCTGTAATTAGATCGTTTTTTTCAAAGCTCAATCGTCAACTTAAATGTCCATACTGCTAGCGCTCTCTTTAACAAAGTGATCAAAATATTTCTTAACCGTCCGTAAACTACTTTTGTACGAACCATTGATACTTGATTATACCTTAACTAATGGATATTCATTAAAAATATGATTCACTGGTGGTAGTTATTAAAATTGATAAAAGTTATTCAAAAGGATCGAACATGACTTGTTCTATTTTCGTTAGAATGACCCAAGGCATTTTGGACAGCTGTTGTACGACAGGACATTTTTATGCAGTCGAACCGAAAGGTTTTGATACACGTTTTGTGTTAACTTTGCAGAAAGTCGAAGTTTCTTCTTTAACGAATGGTACATAGGAAAAAATATATTAAATAGCCATAAAAGAAATATTATCATTGTCATATAGATCAAAACAGAAAGTACTCTCTTGTAATAGGAATTGAGGACGACCTATAGTGAACATAACTTATTTCAACAAGTCCTTCATATTGAAATGTCAATATAAAACAACACAGTCACGAGGAGAAACAGTACTTTCATTCTCTTCTTCTAGTAGAAGAATTGATTTGCAGATCCAGTGCTTGAATGTGGCCCGTTATGGTGATTTCAAAAATTAGCCGAAGAGGTACAACATTTTAATTTTTCGCTGACAAGGCAGACGTCTCATCGAACAGTTTTAGGGAGTCGGGAAGGTATAAACCAATTCCCTAATTTTGTGTATAAATTTGACTTCATTATATTATAAAAATAAATCAAAATTTATTAACGTCACACATAACGTTGTTACACCTCAAGAAGTCGTCACTCAATTTTTTTATTAAAAATCTATCGATCACGATCTCGTACGTCTTTTACATTTTAACACTGAGTTGCTACCATTCGACAGTTTGTGTTAAAGTGAAACAAATGAATAAATTTAACAATTGAAAGGCATTACAAATATGGATGAGATGTTTCCTTACGTATTACTAGAGAATAGAAATTATCATTACGTGGGAACATTAATGGAGAAGGGCACCTCAAGTTCATGTCTCACGCTAGTCGATCTTGGTTTTATCTCTTTCTTCTGCCGTAAGTGAGAAACCGCAGCGCCTCCTTTAGTTCATTTGAGTTACGAATGGATACAAATAATAAAGTTTGAAGCAGTTTAAGAGCACTTCAGATATAAATATTGGTACTAACCTATTTGCAATTAAAAGAGATTGAATACGCTGCCTCTCGGTGATTTAAGAAATTAGCTATACAGGAAAAAACATTTAAATTTTGCTCGGACAAGGCAGAAGTCTCATACGTTGGTTTTAATTCTTTCAGCTTCCAGTATCTACAGGCTGCAACGTCTCCTACAGTTTATTTGAGTTGGAAATTCATATCTTTTTATTCTCATACTAAATAGTGCAAATTTTAATTGGATGAAAAATTAACATTTCACCCTCATGAAATTAGAATTTTTTAAAAGATTTTGTCTAAAAATTCTTTAAAGGGGGGGGGGGCAAAATTTTTGTTGTTTTTAAACCAACTTTTGCGCATCCGGTTTCATTCTACGAGAAAAGGAAGTAAGCACTTGTGAAACTTTAAAAAAATATTGTTAATTTATCTATAGTTTATGTAATTTTCAATTTTTTCACTCTCTCATCATATCTTTAATTATTTACAGAATAGTTCTTTTATTCAGTTGGATAAAAAATTAGCATTCCACACTCATTTTATTTAAAACATACCTTAAGATTACATGTCTAAAAAGAAAAAATTGTACTATTTTTAAACAAACTTCTACTCATTCAGTTTCATTATACGAGAAAAGGAAAAGTAAACTTGACAACTGCGTCAACAAATGTTATCGCAAAATGCGAAAAGTCACAGCAACAGAAGAAGCAGACATCGTAAAAGCTATTAAAAACAAGCCGCGAAAAGACGGTAGAAAATCCACGGGATCATCTAACTTAACGCCAATCTTTGGGTGGTCTGTTTAAGTGCTTTTGATAAGAGTAAATATTTTAAGAGGATGAACGCGGTAATTGCAAAGTTCGCAGTAGTGTTTAACCTTTTTTTTTCGTTTTAGCTCTTTTTTGTTTTGTATAGCCTTTTTCCGTTCACTATCTAACTAAACTTAAAGCTCAAGCCGTACTTATAAAGTTAATTTCCTTAATGGAAGCCTAGCATGTGGTATCATTAAACTTCCTTGCTATGTTTTCGTTTATTGTATTTGTTTTCCTTTTATAATTGAATTAGAGTAATAGTTTCACATAGAAGCATTTTCTTTAGCAAAATGGTACTTCCTATTAAAAATCACTTGATTGAAAAAATATTTTTTTTTTATTCACGCATACGCGTTAGAAGTTATATTTCTTTGTCATGAGCAATAAGAATGCTTTCTTAATATTCATTGCAAAATAATATCAGTTGTTTATGTACTTGCTAAAATTAAATTACACCTTTTGACTAAATGAGAAATTACATTTTTATGTTTATCTTTTATTATTTACAAACTATGATTTAAAACTAACTCCAAGTGCATTCGTTGCTTTGTTGAAGGTTGAAATTACTCCCATCTAAACTAAATATTCACAGCCTCCAATAATCCTTTTAATGACTTTTTAATTTGGATGAATTTTTAGCTCTCAAGTGTGACGATTTATAATGCCTTTATTTGATTAATTTGAATCGATACCTTTATTTGATTACGTTAGATCGCTAATATTCTAATGTAAAGGATTAGTAACTTATGTTTATTCTACACCTACTTTATATTCAATGACAAACAAAATGCATTCCTAAACAAAAATCTATTTCATTTGTTGACAAATAAAGTTTTAAATGGTTCAAATATTTCCTAATCGATATCGCTTCGATACATCAACAATTTAAAAAACTTTTCAACTTTTTTCAACCTAACATTTGACTGAAATGCGTAAAAAAATCATTAAAATGCTAATATTTTCAGAGCCATATTTTAGTTTAGTTACATACTCGTAGATGAAAGCCAAAGAGAGTTTGATTCGTGAGAACAGTAAGAAGTTTAGAGGATTGAGATCTGGCGAGTGTGTTGCATGATCATTTTGCACCACCTCCTTTTCAAGAACTGTTAAAGCAGTCTTTAAATTGCCTTTTGACCATTCATTTTCCTGTTCTCAGTTAAGAACCAACGGACTAAATAAGCACTTTGTACAGCAAGTCTTACACGGAACACAAAATACGTTCAAATGAATAAGTGTGGAAGCTTATGGGCAACTCCTGCCGCTGCGCAGGTGCAGTGTTTTGTTTTGCTAGTGTTGGCCAGATCGGCTACTCTGACTTCATTTACTGAACGTTATTGTTAGAAGTTATGAATGCATATATTAAAGTTAAAAAAGCAAAATATGCATTTTTTTTCTTTAATTTAAAACTCGCTGCGAAGTGTAATACACAAATAATACAAATACAAATGTGACGACTAGCAACAGGCTCTGGACCCAATTAGGCTGGTTATAGTCAATTAATTCGTCCTAATGAAGATCAATGGCCCTCCCAAAGCTATCCACCTCCTTGCTCATTACCGCTTCTTCCGGTAAGCTGTTCCAAGTGCCCACGACCCTACACTGTAAAAAAATCCGGAAACGTTTCTGAGTATATCGTGCAGCTGTGGTTCATGAAAGTTTCAAAAACGTGTCTGAGTATTTCGGAATCCTCTTTCTGTAATTTTCAGAAACGTTTCTGAGTATTTCGGAATCCTCTTTCTGTCATGTCCAGAAACGTGTCTGAGTATTTCGGAATCCTCTTTCCGTAATTTCCAGAAAAGTTTCTGAGTATTCTGTGCAGCTGTGGTTCATGAAAGTTTCGAAAATGTTTCCGAGTATTTCGGAATTCTCCAAACAATTTTCAAAAACGTTTCCGAGAATTTCGGAATCCTTTTTCCGTGATTTTTTCTAAAATATAATTCTTTATTATAGTATTGCATACCATATCAGTTTCAATTCTTTCATATCTAAGAGCAATAATACAAGCAATTTTAGAATCATTCGTGGATTTTTTTTTTTTTTTTGAATTTCTAATGACAACTAGCATGGTTAACAGCATAACATATGCACAGTTATAAATTTTTGAAAAATTATGAAATAATCTAGTAGTTTCATTCCTAATCACAAAATGGTCGGGGAATTGGAGTGGGGGTACCTTCTGAAAAGTGGGGATTGTTTGTTAAACAATCTTAAACTTTAGTTTTTCTCTCAATATTTTCAAGACAAAACTATCAACATATTGTATTTTTAATGCAGAACTTAAAAACATATCTTGTATCAAACTTGATAGCTTTTATCTTCGGATAAAATTTGACAGGACTTACCTACCCTTCGCGTTCCGGAATTCGTCCACCTCAAGTCAATTTCTCTGACGAACAAAGTGTACCGAAAAGTACCAACAGAGAAATTGATGAATTTAAATATGACACTAAGTCCCCCTGCTGGAACCATTCGGGTTGATTCTTCTGTTCTTGCCCTTTTCCAGCTCATCACAAATATAAATACTTATTCAAAATAGGTTACTGATTTTATTTTTACAGTGTGCGCAAAATTGAACTCTATTACATGATTATTCCATTTCATATATACGAGAATCCCCCCCCCCCACCATAAGAGTGATGGTGCACCCATAAAATGCTATGAAGCGCCCACCCCCCCTTGAAAAAGCAACCCCCTTAAAATGTCAATGGCACAGTCTGCGTGATGAACGCCCCTCGTCTTCTCCCCATATATGTACATTGTATATTAATAACATAGTTTTTTAAAAATGATCACTTTTAAAACAATGACATGAAATAATATTACTTTTTATTTTGGCATGTAAATGCAGCTGTTCCATTTTTGCCACTGACTCATTCCTCCTGACTGTCCTACATTAAACTAGTATGCATGCAGTAGGTACTGTCCTGATGAAGACAAAGTATAGGGACTTGTTTCTTAATTTAGCCAAGTTAAAAAACCCCTACTTTTAATTTTAGGTTTAAGCTCTTGTTTATTGCATATAGTTTAGCATATGGTGCGTTTGGCCCAATGTAATGCTTATATTAGAGCTTAAAAACTCTCTATTTAGTAAATAGTTTAATATCTTTTGGTCTTTTGACCATATTTATCGAATCTTCCACGGCTGATGAGCTCCGAATTCAACCTTTCAACTTTATTCTAATAATTGCTACTTTTAATTTTCTTTTTCTCATTGCTATTCATTGCTTGTGTATTTCATACATATACAAAAATATATTATTGAGAAATAATTCTTGTTTGTTATATTTGCAGCTTCTTTCCCTTAAGGGCAGGTACATTGCAACTAAAATAAATAGTACTAATGAAGCTCTGCTGAGATAAATAATATTTCATGTATAATATAAATTATAAATCAAAATATCATATACATTATAAATCAAAGTATCATATAAATTATAAGTCAAATACTTTAATATGGTGTAAAAATACAAAATTATTTTATTAAGTCTTTCTTTTTTTTTTTGCTTTTGGTAAAATTGAGGCTCGTAAAACGAAAAAAATGAAGACACTTTTAAATACATATATGTATCTATTGGTTAAAGAAATTAATACACATTTAACTAATTTAAAGCGTTTCGCTAATGCAAATATTTAAAGAGATATCGTCATTTAGATAATACTGAAGCACTATGTTCCTAATTACAAGAGATAGTTTTTTTTTTTTTAACTTCATACAATCTAGCTACACTGTTTACAAGAGAATGAAAACATGCAACCTTAAAGACGAACTATCAAACCTGACAATTTGCATATTATAACATTTAATTCATAATGCTTGATACATAAATGTTCAGCCATATATTAACTGAGATTGACACATAAAAACAAAGTACACAATAACACTTATTTTAAGTTTTTTATAATCTTCAATTCATAAATTTTACAGAATAAAACTAGACACACTTGCACTTTAAATATGTGTTCTATGTAATGTAAAATATTTTCAAATTGCAATAGTTCACAACGAAAAAATGATAATGAGGAAAATAGTTTTTTTTAACGAGATTTATATGAACTAAAGCTCTTTAAAGTAATAGAGTTGCAAAGCGACTTACCTATTCGTCGGTGGTGGTCTTTCGCAGGCTTTGGTCACCAAAAAGGTGATTTTTATGACAGAATAAAATTCTGCCAACAAAAATTACCCATTTGGTAGAAAGAAGAAAAGTATCCAAGAAAAAAAGTAAATTACTTATACAAGTTATGCGACGCAACGAATTTACATGGCGTCCTCTCGGCAGTTATTTGGTTTTTAATTTCAGTTTGTATTCCTTCCGCGAGCATGCGTCGAGAATTTGCACTTCGTACTTAAAAATAAGTGACATAGCTTCAAATTCAATCTCAGGACGATACATAAGCAAGAAAATATAAGACTTTAAAATTATCTTCAGTGAATTCATGCGAGGAACAAAACTTCTAGTAATCCCCTTGATGAGTGTTACTTCGCATACATGAGTCAGCACTTGTTTTCATTGCGTGCTTTCGAAAGTTTCAGTTTGGATTTGCTGCTGGACTATAAAATTGCCGTGTGAGCTGCGCATTCGTCGACTCTTTCTTGCTAAACGGGAAAGGTTTTTGATTATAGCAGAAAACTGCTGAGGGCCTACGAATCTGTGTATTACGGAATTTTTTTTTTGTATATTCAGAGAGTTTTCCGAGATTTTTTACAGTGTACTAAAGTAGTAATTTTTCTTGATTTCCAAGTTAGCCTGGGATTTAAATAGCTTAAAACAATGACCCCTCGTCCTGCTATCCGAGCCAAAAATTTAATCCAGTAACATATTTCATTTTGATAAATTTAAATAACTGAATCATGTCCCCTCTGACTCTCCTTTGCTCCAGGTTATACATATTAAGCATATTAAGTCTGGTATCATAATTTAAATCTGAAAGTCCCCTTTCTAGTCTAGTTACCCTTCTTTGAACCCTCACCAATACAGAAATATCTTTCTTCAGATAAGGCGACCAAAACTGAACAGCATAATCCAATATATTAACATGTTTGGGCAACAGGACTTTCTGTTTTATGTATTGGCAACAGTGCTGTATTCCAATGATTGATATCATGAATTTGGACTTGTAACAAAATTAATCTTAGAATTAATTAACAGTTAGTTTTTATAAACAATGTTATTTTGTGGCAGATAAAACACGGATAAAATATTCTTAGCTGAAAACATATCCTAAGTGTTGAAACGAATTTGTGAAACTTCATAAACATTTTTTTTCCTGAATACAATCTCTCATTGATGCTTTAGTTTGTAACACTTCGCAGGATTTTTCAACTCGTTAGATTTTAAGCTCGTGCAGCTCTAGATGAGAGCCTGAATTGAAACTTATTTTCTCCGATAAAGAGTCAATCCAAGTGCAAAGTATTATAAAAATCTTAATATATATGCATAATCCGCATATGTATAGTGTGTAATTAAACCAGTTTCGTTCGATAGTAATTAAACCCTTAACATTGTCGTTCTCATCTGAAATGCTTATTTTGCTTTAACAGCAGATGAATCTTCCTTTAAGTTTAATGTTAACGTAAGTTGTAAAATGATGGATTTGGTGTAATTAGGAAGAATCTTTCTTGTTCCGTCGGTATAACCTTAGAAGCAAAGTTGAAGGAGGTCTCAGCAAAGTTTTAATATTCATGACTAGAAATGTTGAGTTTCACGAAAAATGAATTTTGGTATAAAAGATTACATGGAAATTGCGTGGTAAGATTAGCTTAACGGAGTTTTCTACAAAATTTATTCTATTTTTGAATTACTTATTCGAAACAATACACAGTTACATTTAAAGTGGGCTAACACTGTAAATATTTTTTTCTTTAATATTCATTGCACCTTTCTAAAACTTAAAAATGATCATTTCATATGACATAAACAACACATTTTGACTGTTCATTTAATGAATTTTTTTTAAAGGTTTATTTAGTAAAAAGCCATTTTTTCTTTCATAGAACTACTGTTTCCATAACCACAGCATTCACTTTTTCGTAATTTCAAAAATCTTTTGCGTATAACTTTTCCTTAGATACAAGAAAATGATATGACCCTCCAAAATCCAAAATCAAACTGATTAACTAAAAATATGCTGTGTAACTAATTTGTATAAAATTTCCCCCGAAAAACGTGGCTTTCTTTAATTGATCATTATTTGAAAATTACATATTGAAGGTACATCACCTTCTACAGGTTTATATCACAGTAATATATTCCATTATCACTTTTGCGAAGTCTTAGTTGGATAGACTTAATACTTTTATTTGATAAAGCTGTTGCAGTAAATAAAAACTTTGGAAACTCAGTTATGAAAAAAAGCAAGAAAAAAATAAAGTTCAGTTAAAAGCAATGCACTTGAGCTCATTAAATGTCTTGTAGCTTTCTCAATAATTCATCAATTAAAATATTTTGTGGATTTAGAAAGTAGAAGGGCTATATGTATTTTGTAAAGCCTTAAAATCGTTTTTTTTTTTTCAAAAGTTAGGGTGTTCGTCTGAAGAATATTTCATGAAATTGCGGGAAAAATGTCCAACAACATTAAAGTTACTTTCATGTAGCAAAGAAAACCAAAAGACAAACAATTTGCGTGTGTGTGACATAAAAATCAATTGGACGTAACCAAAAATGTGTAAGCAAAGGAAGCAAATGGGACAAGGAAACAAAATGTTTATGTAATTTAGTAAACGAGATATCCATCCATTTCTGAGTATGAAATCGAAGAACTTTTTTCCCCCTTCTTATCTGATGAAAGAACTAACACTACTGTTCCTACACAATCTCCCTTAAATCAGTTTGCAGAAGATGAAAGGAGGGTATTGCTCCTATGGTTTTCTATGAAAGAAACATTTTCTGAGTAAAAGAGTAAAGACCTTTGCAGAATTTATTGGATTTGAGAAAATCTGATAGAATTTTTGCTAATTATTATTCTTGGGGTATTTGATGTTTTGAAATTCTTTTTTTGAAAAAAACTTATGCAATTAATTCGTTTTGATGAAATTTCGTTCAAAAAGGCAGGCACACGAGAATCTACATGAGAAAGTATTTATTAATTATATGTAATTATTCCGCCATGGGAAAATAAAAGGCAGAATATAAGTTTTTGAAACATTGGGAGATGACACACGTTTTGGACTCCATATTATACACCCTTGAGCGAATTAATAGAATCAAGTTGGTAATTTTTAATTTTAGAATTTCTTAGGTTGTACAATCTTTGTTTATAACAGCTGTTCAGCCTACCAGCTGATTAAGAGCTATAACCTCACGTTTTTTTGTCATAAATATTGTGTTTTGTTTAAGTGTTATAAATTTCTACACATTTTTGCTGTTTTTTCTCTATCCGGTCACTTTTTATCTTTTTGTTAACCATGGATATTTCTCCACGGAAGATGCAAGCCATTGTGACATTGAGTGAAAATCTGATTGCACAACTAAAGAAGAAATGATTTGTGCTTTACTAAAAACATGGTATAGAGATCAAAAAGTGCAAAACTCTAGTTGACTCTACGCCCAGTAGAGTGAAAATGGTGCTGGACAAAAGGGGGGGGGGGCATACTAAGTGGTGATTTTGATTTTATTATTAAATGATAAATATAGGTGATTTTGTAAAAAAAATGGCTTGATTTCATTAATTTTCACAAGGGGTTTAGGGGAAACCCGGGCAACGTGGATACCTTAAGCTTTTCTTGATTATTGTCGTTTAGTTATTACTTTGGAAATTGGAACAATTGTTTATAATAATTCTTCATTTAATGAACTTACGTAATGCAGCAACAGTTGTGCATAATATGAATTACACTATTAGATATAAGGCCAGTTTTCAACAATGGCATGAATATCCACTTTGCCCAACACCCCGGGTAAAGTGGATTTGGTACCATGGCAAAGCGAACACCAACAGTATTTGCTATAAAACTAAACATTAAAAATAAAATAACCATCGAAAACTAAAGGAACATATCCAAAAAACATTTTTTTGCTACAATGCTAATTATTGCAGTTATTACAAACAAAGAAATTGAATTTAAAAATAAAATAAACGTCAAAAAATAAAGGAGTATATTGAAAAACATTTTTTTTTCTACAATGCTAATTATTGTGGTTATTACAAACAAAGAAATAGAACTTAAAAATAAAGCAAGCATCGAAAATTAAAGGTTCATATTAAAAAAACATTTTTTACAATACTAATTATTATAACAAACAGAGAAATTAAACTAAAAAAAGTCAATATCCAAAATTTAGGAGCATATTTAAAAAAAAAAACATTTTTCTGCTACAATACTAATCATTGCAGTTATCACAAAGAAAATCGTTACTATTTTCGAATGCTGAACACTTTTTATGACACCACTGAGTACAAATGCACATTGTATCCGTTGGCCGATCATCTTCTTCAATGAACACTTCATCACAGAAAATGCACCTTATATCTAGGGCTCGACCGATGGCATTTTTTGGCCGATGGGCCGATGCCGATTGTTGGCCGATTGTTCAAAGATGGCCGATGGCCGATTGTTTTTCTCCAAATGGCCGATTGCCGATGGCCGATGGCAAAAAAAAAAATAAAAAAAAATCTAACAGAAATAAATTGCTATGATTGTCAGGGATTTAAAGGGTCATTTATTCATTTCACTTTACTTCCTTTCTACGAATAGGGAATTGTAATCACAAAAAAAGAAAAAAGAAAAAAAAAAAAAAATTCGACCTAAAATTCTATTTTACGATCACCCAATCTAAACTTCACAAGTTTTTTGGCATATCTGTACATGTATATGTATCTAAGAACATATAGATGACCAAAATATCCATTTTGAACACCTACTCAGTTAATTATCGCAAATTGTCTTGTGATATCTTCATGCGCATAAATTTGCGTCTCTCAAAAACGTCATGAAATAGCAAGTTGAAAACTCATACGTACGTAGTATGATCTAAAAGTTCGACGACAAGCTGTATAAAACCTTACCCTGAATAGTTCACATTGCCGAAGCACATCTATTTACAAAATAGTTACCTTGAACGACTATGCACTTCTGCCAACGATCGTATAGCTTTTAGAAGCACTCCTGGCAGCCATTTTTCGCCACCTCCTGTAAGGCCTCTTGCGCTGCTGCTTTAACTTCATCGTGGGGAAGAAGGCGACTTTCATGTTGAGGATGCACGGTTCGATTGGTCAATACTCTGATATGACAAACAAATAACGTAACGTTTCGTCGGACTTAGCTCCGTGTGACTTTTACCTGTTCCCAGCAAAAAACATTTCCATAGACACAGCTTTCTTCCGTCAGGAGAAGATAAAGCTGCATCACAGAAGGTTGCGAAAAATGGCTTTCAGGAATGTTTCCAAAAGTTATATGAACATTGGCAGAAGTACATAGTCCCTCAAGATGACCCTTTGAAGGTGGATGTGCTTCGGTAATGTGAACTATTCTGGGTAAGGTTTTATACATCTTGTCCCCGAACTTTTGGATCATACTATGTTACAATCTGTATAGGGTGTAGTTATGCTTCTCCTTTTTTGACTGCTGTATGATAAAAGAGGAAGGAAACAACAGCCAAAAAAAAAAAAAAAAAAAATAACCAATTGATTTATATATTTAAATTGAACACATAACTAAGATTTTAATAATAATGTAATAATGTATGGATTTAGGTACAATATACATAGCTAAAAAATTTAAGTTATGTTGTTTAATCATTCAAAAAATAATAATAAGAAAAATAAAAATATGAAATCGTCAACAAATTACGCAATTAAAGTGGAAAGACTGCACGTAGACATTTTTAAGTCATCAAATTAAACATAAAGGGTAATAAATAAATTACAATATTAAATCATAATAGGAATATTTTTATAATTATTTAAAATTTATGAATAAAAAAGTTTGTATTTTTCATAAAAGCTATAACAGTGACGTAACTTTTTTGCTGAAAAAAGAAATAGCCATGGAAGAAACGAGGTTCTTAATATGCAGCTACAATAAATAAACTCGATATTTATATCCAGTTATTATTAACTGAATATATATACTTATTGATCTGATGTTTCCACACATAATATTGAACAATTTGATTGTTTAATCTTTTATGAAGCCCTATAAATAAGTTCTAATTAAATTTTTCAATTTAACAATAATTTTCTGAAATTTAAAAAATTGCATAATCCTTGAAACTTTTCTATAACATATTATTAAAAATATGATGAAAACGAAAATAACTTATTCATTGATTTTATATAAATACATAAAAATAGTTACTTACAATAGAAAAAAGTCGATCGCTATAAATGATGCAAAAAAGATGGCGCATTACGAAATACAGGTGAAACAAGTATGAGAAATACAACGCAAAATGACATTTCTTGAGCAAAATAAATAATCGCTAAATATTTAAGAAATGCTTGAAACGTTGTGGGAGGGGAGGGAAGAGTCACCCTCCGATTTTGGAGTAACTCGCAACATTAAACGTCGGCCCCACACACACAACTTCGGCCACATTTTTTTTAGTAGAGAACCGCTACTACCAACGTGTCGGAAGGGTTTCTGAATCTACTACAACATTTTCGAAGAAAAAATTCAGAAATCTCTTTGATTTCGAATTATGTCACTATTCAAAACGTCTTTAATCAATTTCTTACATAAATGGGTTAAATTTTTCCTAAACAATAGATAAAGTTTGAAAAAAAAAAATTTCTAAGTTGATGAATGGTGTTAGTTTTAAACAACTCGGAAGTACAACTATTTTTTAATTTCAGAAATAGAAGGAGGGGGGTACTCAAGTGTTCTCGGAAATACAAAAAATAGTCGTAAAAAAATGAGTTCAAAATAATCATAAACATTGAGCAGAAAAACCCTTTTAGAACTTGCACCCGAGTTTGTTTTGACGTGCAATGGCGAATTTAAAATATAGCAAATGTTGCAATTGCGCGAGAGGCTCCATACCCATAGGGGTACCGTAGGAGTTACAAAAATGCTTATGATAAATGTTTTACAGCTTCCGTGATAGAGAAATAAAGCCCCAAAACGTATTTCGACGAGCCCCAAACTTGTAACTCCACTGAAGCGATACAGAAAAGACTGCATTACTGTGATTCATATTATAAATATCGAAAAATTAAAAATTACCTTCGGTTCAACAGGAATCTAACTAAATGACACAAAAACGTTTCGACATCTCGCATTAGTTTCCAAGTTGGTCTTCAATTCAGCAATATATCACCAAATGATCACCCAGTCTGAGTTGCTATATCAGTTTTGCATTAAAATAAGTAATTAATAGCCACAAAAAAAATGAGTAAATAGGCTTTTTAGAACCATCGATCAAAATCAAAAAGGGAAGTGCACAACTGGGAACGTACGCACACTCCCCATGCAAAATTTTAACCTTCTACAGCTTACCATTTTTGAGTTATGACTTATGAGAGATACACGTAGGTCCTGCCACAAAAAAAAAAAAAAAAAAAAAAAAAAAAAAAAAAAAAAAAAAAAAACGCAATAATTAACTTGTTTGGTACCTGAATGCAGTATTAAAAATTCTTTCAAGGCTGACTAGAAATTCATACTGAAATTTAAGTAAACAATTTTATGTAAAAACAATAACTCCCTTTACTTTGTATTAAAAGTAAAACAGCAAAGGTCCTTTTTTTTTCGAAAACATCGGCCAATTCCATCGGCTTTTCGATGTTTTTTTAAGGCCGATGGGCCGATGTTTCCAGCAAGTTAGCATCGGCCACCGATGCAGATGCCGATGGCTAAATTGTTGAACCAACGGCGCCGATGCATCGGTCGAGTCCTACTTATATCATCAAATTTCTTTACTCCCTTTTTCTTATCATTCTCTTATGCAGTCCTATGTTTTGTAACAGATATCTTTTTGGTAGTGATCTTTTTAAAAGTCTTCTGAGAAGCTTTAGTCGAAATATCATCTAGTTACTTCATGACAGTCTTTTTTGATTTTTCAAATTTTTATTCTGATTGTCCTTTGCTGGAGTACTTGTCAGGAGTGTAGAACTATGTAGCTTTAGCTTACGTGTTGTTATTGGTTTAGCAGGCTGAGAAATAGGCTGTAAAACTGAAGGACTGTAGTAGTTCTTAACATATCCAGGTTTGAGTGAAGCGGCAAGAACATCATTACCTTGGACTTGTTCTGTTGTTTCAGGTCCCATGGGAGTATGAGGACGATCTTCAATGGTAGCATTGTCTTGAGATCTTAAAATTGAAGGACTTCCAGGTCCGGATGAAGTTACTTGTCACGACCGGGCATAGTGAATATGGTATCCACTTTGTCCAATCTGCTTTGCCCTTCAGGTACATTTTTGAGGTTACTAAAAACTACTAAAAAATCGGAGCATCTAAACTCGTCGTCTATGGATAGTTGAAAGCTACATAATTGTACATCAAATCCTTGTCATAAGTAAGAACATGTCACAAGTAGTATTAAAGTTATGGATGAAACACTAACCTCTGTAAACTAATGTTTTTCCCAAAACATACTTTGTTCGGTCACTGGCGTCGCGTGACGGGAACTCGTCCCGACGTGTATGCCGCACACGGAGCGGCAACAGGCGACCGTTGCTATGACAACACGGCTGCCGGCCAACTAATTATTTGGGAGTTATTGGCAAAATTCGCTTTGCCCAGGGTATCCACTTTAGCCGGGTTTCCCCTACATTACCCTAATAATAGGGTAATGTAGGAACTTGATGTTTTTTTCGTGCTTTCTTTTCAGCGGAAACCGAATAAGCAAGCTTGTACAATAAAGCTGAAGTACAATAGTTGAAAAAATGCAAAAAAAAAAAAAAAAAAAAAGAAAAAAGAAAATCAAAAATTTGCAGATACTGCGGTTTTTCTTCCCACGGAAGTGTTGTACATGGTAGGTACTATACTGCGCTGGACAGGCAAAGGGTAATGGTAAAATATATGCCAATTTTTGATTTTTTTTTTCTTTTTCTTTTCTTTTTTTTTTCTTGCATTTTTGTCATTTATTGTACGTTACATTTACTGTACAAGCTTGCTTACTTGGTTTCCGGTGGAAAAAAAGAGTGAAAGAAAAAAAGCGTTTGATTCTAACATTTCTCTATTTTTATTATGAAATCCAAAACGTGTTTCTTCAAATGTCTCAACTTCTCATTTCTGCAGATACTGCCGTTTACCTCACTGTAGCACTGTTAAGATGATAGGGCTATTACCTAGTAGGTATATTCTTGTAATTAACATGCAATGAAATTTCATACCACGCAATGAAATAAAAGTGTAACATAAAATTCAATAGAAGTGTTTCGGAATGTTCAAAGTTACCTAATTTCATCGCTTGTTCTTGCTTTAAATAGATTCAAAGATGCTTAACTCTTCTGTCTGGCTATGAATACAGATGAAAATTGTGCTTCATTACCACATTTGAAAGGTTTGAATATTCACTCAGGAATCGCAACTTTTTGGCTAGAATTTAAATCTAACAGAAGATTAGCATTTTCAATTCGAAGCATAGAATTATGCATTCGAATGTCATCATTCGTACTAACTGTATGTACAATTGACAAATGAATTCGTCAGAACAAACTCTGTTTGAAAATAAGTATGTTTCTTTACAAATGCTAGTCAAAAGTATGTTCCTTTACTGGTATTTTGCAAAATAATTTTTCTTGCTTGTTGATAACATACACTCCATAAGTCGGCCCTTAGTAAAACGTATTGAAGTAAATGGGATACAGGATACAGATCTTTAGATAACGGAGATGTTGCATTGTAAATGTGTTTTCCTTATCCCTTGAACTGACTGAAAAGAGCATTCCAGCTACTTAATTTGTGAGTGTGTGTGGGGGGGGGGATGTAAATTAAAATGAATTGATGAATTTTAAAGGACAAATTCTTATCAACCAGCTCATGTGCAAGATATATACAAAATTTGCATTTACTTTTTTTCCATCTACTTCTACATTGTTTTAGACTCATTTTTAGTTTACGGGATCACATTTTTTCAGTCCATTTTCCTGTCAAAGCAAAAAATAAATAAATAAAAGAGACTAAATGCATTTCAAACTTCTTAATCTATCGCAAAATTATCGTTAAAATGTCCAAAATAAATTATAAAATTAAATAAATAAAAAAAAAATAAAATAAAACTAATATGAAATTATGGTATAAAAATGGATGAAAATTTTCATTTGAAATCAAAATGCAGTTTCCGTGGACTTAATACTGGCGTTGATTGGCTGAATTAAAACTTTAAACGCCTGAAAGTTACAATCTATTTTGTTTTCGATGTAAAATACTATCGATATTAAATGAAAAATTATCATATAAGCTTTGTGCTACAATATGATTAAGGTGAAAAAACAACGTAAATAAAGCACAAATATTCGAGAAAATGCAGCATATAGCTATTTCAAGGCTACAATGGAGCCTCTTCATCAGTGCAAAAAGCTCACCAACACAACCAGAAGTTGCGAGAGAACTGACAAAAAACCAGGTGGACACCGGTATTTATACCAAAGAGAGCCGACCAATAAGAATACAGGAACATGACAACAAACAACCAATCAGCGAACAGCATGTACGCTCCGGGCTCAAAGCAAGGCAAGAGACAACCAATCAGAAGCCAGGAGACAAAAAGAGTGCGAGACACAAAAGAAACAGGAAAGGCAATTATAGAAATTGCTTCCAAATATCATGAAAAAATGGAGTGCTGGAAAAACCATTGACAAGAGAATGAGAATTTTTCCATATATGGTAAGCTTCCCAGAAATCGAGGTCATAAACCGAAGAACATTTACAAATAATCTTTGCAGATGAAAAATCAAAACAGTGACCAGAAGTCCAGCAATGCTGAGCGATGGAAGAACGAGCAAGTTCTTTATGCTTAACATAGTTTTCGTGCTCTTTCAGACGGTGCTTGAGAGCACGTTTAGTCTGTCCAACGTAGCCAAGTCCACACTTGCAGGAGATGCTATAAATGCCCCAGTTGCTATGGCAATCAATGGGGTCCTTTAAGTTTGTAAATTTTATCTTATTAACTGGAGAAAAAGCTGTATCGAAACCAAATTTCTTCAAAATCTTTGCAACTTGATGACTAACTTTTGGATAATAAGGCAAAACAATAGTATACGAAGCACTAGAAGCAGAAACCTTTTCAGAATGAGAGGGCTTAATTAACTTATTATAAATTGAATCAATGATGCTAGGAGAATAACCACGATCGAAAGCCACTGCTTTAAGATAAGAAAGCTCAGCACTTAAAGAATTGGAGGAAGAACAGATGTTCAAAGCACGGAACACAAAAGCCTTGAATGAGGCCAACTTTTGGTTTGGAGGATGAGAAGAACATTTGTGAGGAGGTAGTGTAACAGCAAAAGGCTTACGAAACACCGAAGTCATAAATTCATCATTACTTTTAGTAATAAAGACGTCCAAAAATGAAAGAGAACTATCAGTTTCCATTTCAATAGTGAATTGGATGCAAGGATCGATAGAATTTAAAGTAGAAAGTAAAAATTCATTATCAACATGGTTTTGGTCAAGCAAAACAAAGCAATCGTCAACGTACCGAACATAGAACGGAAACGTTATGGTTTCAAAAAGTTTAGTCTCAAAATAGTGCATATAAATGTCACTTAAAATAGGACTCAAAGGATTTCCCATTGCTAAACCTTCAGACATTCGAAAGTAAGTACCATTGAACACAAAAGTATTCTGTTCAAGACAAACACGAGTAAGTGAAACGAGTTCCTCAATCTCAAAACTAGAAAAATGATGCTCTTGGAGTCTCAATTTAAGACAATCCAATGCCCCAATAACCGGTACATTAGTGAAAAGTGATTTCACGTCAAAAGAAGCCATCGTTAAACCATAAGGCTTAAAATAACGTAACTTCTGAACAAAATGAACAGAATTTCTGACAGTAAAAGAGTTGCTAACCAAAAGAGAAGAGAAGATAGAAACTAAATACTTAGCAAGTTTATATGAAGCAGTACCAATGTTTGAAACAAAAGGCCTAAGCGGAATGTCGGGTTTATGGACCTTTGGTAGAGCATAAAATCTGGCACAATGTGCAACAGAAGGAGTTAAAGACCTTTTTGAAGACTCACTGATGATAGGAGAAGATTTCACAACATTTTTAATAAGATTAACCTCTCTAATACTAGGGTCTTTGTGAAGTGTCACATAAGGACCAACCGCAATGAGCTCATTACATTTATCTAAATATGAACTTTTGTCAAGAATAACAATTTGGCCACCTTTATCAGCCTTAGTAACAACTAGATCAGGATCAGAACACAAAACTTTGATGGAAGAATTAGCATGCTTGCTAAAAGTATTTGAAGTCCATTTGGAATTGAAATCCACCGTATTGGCAATGATATGCCTAATAGAGTCCTTTTGAGAAGCAGTGAGAGCACTAAATCTAAAGGCTTTCTCAATTGGAGCAACCAACTTAGGAAAAGAAGGTTTTGAACCAGAAGCAAAATTGTTATTAAGTTTGAGAGCATTAAGCTGATCTGAAGTCAAGTGTTTGGAAGAAAGATTAAGAACAGCATTCTGATTCACCTGAGGGAAAACATCAGAAGCATTATCAGCATAATTTGCGAAAAGAGATTCTCTTTTTCTCATCCTGATCTAGTTGTTACTAAGGCTGATAAAGGTGGCCAAATTGTTATTCTTGACAAAAGTTCATATTTAGATAAATGTAATGAGCTCATTGCGGTTGGTCCTTATGTGACACTTCACAAAGACCCTAGTATTAGAGAGGTTAATCTTATTAAAAATGTTGTGAAATCTTCTCCTATCATCAGTGAGTCTTCAAAAAGGTCTTTAACTCCTTCTGTTGCACATTGTGCCAGATTTTATGCTCTACCAAATGTCCATAAACCTGACATTCCGCTTAGGCCTATTGTTTCAAACATTGGTACTGCTTCATATAAACTTGCTAAGTATTTAGTTTCTATCTTCTCTTCTCTTTTGGTTAGCAACTCTTTTACTGTCAGAAATTCTGTTCATTTTGTTCAGAAGTTACGTTATTTTAAGCCTTATGGTTTAACGATGGCTTCTTTTGACGTGAAATCACTTTTCACTAATGTACCGGTTATTGGGGCATTGGATTGTCTTAAATTGAGACTCCAAGAGCATCATTTTTCTAGTTTTGAGATTGAGGAACTCGTTTCACTTACTCGTGTTTGTCTTGAACAGAATACTTTTGTGTTCAATGGTACTTACTTTCGAATGTCTGAAGGTTTAGCAATGGGTAATCCTTTGAGTCCTATTTTAAGTGACATTTATATGCACTATTTTGAGACTAAACTTTTTGAAACCATAACGTTTCCGTTCTATGTTCGGTACGTTGACGATTGCTTTGTTTTGCTTGACCAAAACCATGTTGATAATGAATTTTTACTTTCTACTTTAAATTATATCGATCCTTGCATCCAATTCACTATTGAAATGGAAACTGATAGTTCTCTTTCATTTTTGGACGTCTTTATTACTAAAAGTAATGATGAATTTATGACTTCGGTGTTTCGTAAGCCTTTTGCTGTTACACTACCTCCTCACAAATGTTCTTCTCATCCTCCAAACCAAAAGTTGGCCTCATTCAAGGCTTTTGTGTTCCGTGCTTTGAACATCTGTTCTTCCTCCAATTCTTTAAGTGCTGAGCTTTCTTATCTTAAAGCAGTGGCTTTCGATCGTGGTTATTCTCCTAGCATCATTGATTCAATTTATAATAAGTTTATTAAGCCCTCTCATTCTGAAAAGGTTTCTGCTTCTAGTGCTTCGTATACTATTGTTTTGCCTTATTATCCAAAAGTTAGTCATCAAGTTGCAAAGATTTTGAAGAAATTTGGTTTCGATACAGCTTTTTCTCCAGTTAATAAGATAAAATTTACAAACTTAAAGGACCCCATTGATTGCCATAGCAACTGGGGCATTTATAGCATCTCCTGCAAGTGTGGACTTGGCTACGTTGGACAGACTAAACGTGCTCTCAAGCACCGTCTGAAAGAGCACGAAAACTATGTTAAGCATAAAGAACTTGCTCGTTCTTCCATCGCTCAGCATTGCTGGACTTCTGGTCACTGTTTTGATTTTTCATCTGCAAAGATTATTTGTAAATGTTCTTCGGTTTATGACCTCGATTTCTGGGAAGCTTACCATATATGGAAAAATTCTCATTCTCTTGTCAATGATTTTTCCAGCACTCCATTTTTTCATGATATTTGGAAGCAATTTCTATAATTGCCTTTCCTGTTTCTTTGGTGTCTCGCACTCTTTTTGTCTCCTGGCTTCTGATTGGTTGTCTCTTGCCTTGCTTTGAGCCCGGAGCGTACATGCTGTTCGCTGATTGGTTGTTTGTTGTCATGTTCCTGTATTCTTATTGGTTGGCTCTCTTTGGTATAAATACCGGTGTCCACCTGGTTTTTTGTCAGTTCTCTCGCAACTTCTGGTTGTGTTGGTGAGCTTTTTGCACTGATGAAGAGGCTCCATTGTAGCCTTGAAATAGCTATATGCTGCATTTTCTCGAATATTTGTGCTTTATTTACGTTGTTTTTTCACCTTAATCACTATCGATATTGTTTTAATTTTTATAGAAAACGTTTAAACTGCTATCATTTAAAAAGTAAAACCAAATGTTATTCTTGAAAAGAAAAAAAAAATTCAAAGTTTTGATGGTTAAATTCAGCAACGATACCCCCCCCCCCCAAAGACTGTATTAGTACATCTGATGAAAAAAAATCTTTATATTATATGCTTTACATTATTGCATAAAGTACTTCTCTTATTTTTGCAGTGCCAATACTGGGGAAAACATCATTGGAAATAAAACAATTCCAGTTTAAAAAATAATAATTTTTAGAGATTACTGAAACATAATGACAAACAGCTTAAGGTCTATTAAACGAAAAAACAAGATATTGTGACCCGCACGTGATAAACCTATATTTAATTTCAGAACGCTTAATAAGCAAAACATTTTCCATGCGAAATCCCTCGTGCATGTGTGGTTTCTTAGATTCAACAATTTTTGTTTATTACATTTTTTAAAAATTACTTTTGATGCGAAATATATAGCTGTCATGTGTTGGACGAAATGCGTAATTTTCTATGGAATGGTTCATTATTAGTTTTTTTTTTTTCGAAACTAACACTAAAAATGATTGGTAGGAAAACAAAGTATGTATTTAATAATTTCGCAGCAAATAGATTCGGAGGGTATATGGACAGACCTAAGAACTCCAAAGCTGATGTTCAAAAGTGTACCCCGCATGTGGTAGGAAAACTACAATTAAGGCACGCGAACACTCTAATTCATTTTTACTTCCTTTTAAGGGGGTCCGGGACACGAAAATCCTCAAATTTTGCAATTTTTTTTTATAATTTGAAAAATTGCTCCATTTTTTTCTGCTTAAGAGGACGTTTGAATCTTGTTTCTACCTTAAATAGAACGAAAGTTATAGTTATTTTTGTTGCATGCATCTAACGAATGTGTACATAACTTTAAAACTTTAAACGCGTTTTTCTCCATGATGCTATTTTTCCCGATTTCTTGCATTCAAACTCTTATAAGTCAGGAACCAATAGAGATAAAGTAATGAAACTTGGAGCATATCTTTTTCAAGCAATTTACTTTAATTTTTATTCGGCGAATTTGAAAAAAACGTTTACTGCAAAAATTATGATTTTTTTAAAAAAAAGTATCTTCGAATTTTTCGAAATTTTTCTTCAAATATTTTTTATTTTTTATTGAATTAATATTTTTAAAATCGCCGAATAAAAATTAAAGCTTAGATATTTGTGCATACTTTTTTGAAAAAAAATTGAAAATTGACTAACAATATTTTGAGTTATAGCAATTTAAAGCAACCCCATTTTTTTTGAAAAAAACTAATTAAATTTAAATAAAAAAATAATTTTTTTTCATATTTATGTTATGATTTTGCTTATTAAATAAATGATGAATCAGTTCAAAAAATTTCAAAACTCTAAAGTACATAATAAAAAAAATTTCAAAATGTGTCCCGGACCCCCTTAAAAGAAAAGGAAGTATTATATTTGCAAAAAAAGTTTCACTCTAAAATCGACCTTAAATTCCATTTTGCTCGACCCCGAATGAATGTTCAGTTTAGTATTATTATTATTATTATTTTTTGATCCGACCGCACGTGCATAAATACCTAAGAACGTATAGACGCCCGATTTTGATTATTCCTGAGTTAATTACAACGACTTTTCTCGTGACGTCTGTATGTTCGTACGTATGTGCGTATGTACATATGAGTGTGTATGTCACATAACTCAAAAACGGTATGTCCTAGAAAGTTGAAATTTAGTACGCAGACTCCTAGTGGGGTCTAGTTGTGCACATCCTCTTTTGGTTCCATTCGGAGGTTTCTAAAGGGGTCTTTTGCACCTTTTTGGGGGAAATCATTGTTAATTTCGATGCAAACTCAAGTGGTGTTAGAATTTGGTGGACACTTGGCGCTATATCGCCAGTCTTTTGATCGCCAAATTGTGTCGCCAACAAAATTGTGTCGTGGTGACAAATTGGCGATTTTTTAAAAAATCTGGTTTCAATCTGGCCACTGTTGGTGATATTTAGAGAATTAACTATGAATCACATTAAAATTACCAATAATGGGGAAATAACATTAAATTGGTGTAAAACCGAAGTCATGTGATGCACACATCAGCTCGTTTTTTTTTTTCAATATTCATTGCACCTTTCTAAAACTTTATACAGTATGATCATCAAATATGACACAATAACACATTTTGGCAACTTAGTGTCGAAAAAATTTGTTTTTTAAGTAAAAAAATATTTTTTTAAGCAAAAAACTTTCATTTCCTAAACACTTCCAGTGCATACACTTTTTCATAATAAAAAAAAACTTTTTGTGTCCATCTCTTCATTAGATAACATGGAGTTGACGCTATAATTTTTAAGTAACTAATTCAAACAGGTTATATGGGCAAATGTTTGAAAAATTAGCCCGAAAAACGTGCTTTTTGCCCCTAACTTTAATCGATAATTTGTTCAAAACACATTGACTTTTACATTGGCATGTGCATTGGCATTTAGAGTTTTATACCATGGTAATCTCTTCAGTTTTCACGTTGGCTAAGTTTCAGATGTATAGAGTTAATATCTTTTTCACTAGAGCTGTTGGCATAAACAAAAACTTTGAAAACATGGTTATGAGAAAATCAAGAAAGAAAAAGTAAACTTCAATTATAAGCGGCGATTTGAGCTCTGGAAATTTTTGCTAATTTACTCAATAATTCATCGGTTTAAAAAAAAATCAGATTTAGAAAGAAGATCATTTTGGGGCTCTCTAAATTTCTCAAAGTCTCAGAATCGACTTTCGAATATTAGGGTGTTCGCCTACCTTAAAATAAAAATTTTTTGCAAAACAATTTTTGCTTAATAAAACATAGAGTTATGTGCTTTTAATAGATCAACAAATTTTATCTTTCAGCATTCATTAATTTGTAAAGGAAAATTTCGTCAAAATTTTCCCCTCGCGTGACCGTGGAATAAACACTGAGAAAATGAATTTAGAATCATTTTTATATTAACAGAATTGCCTTTATTAGTCAAGCCATAACTATTTTTAATTGATTTATCGTCTATAAAAGTGTATTTGAACTAAATTGGAGTCTAAGAAATTCGAGAGAGATGTATACGGCTGTTTTAGAAAACTGATGTGGTGACAAACGAGAAATTAGGTACGTTTAGTTCTGGACTAACATCCCTGCATTTTTTTTCTAGCTAATATATATTATACATTATGCGCATTTGTAACATGATGCAACTAAAAGGACGTTGTACTTCTAAATACTGCTTTCAAATATTTTTACAGGTTTCTTCATCTTGAATCCAAGTTCAAAAGTACACAAAGAAATGCAGGCCTTTCACGTCCATCCAATACCATGAAATATCTCGAGCAGCAAAGCAATGTGAGGTTTTTCTCACCATTTGAAAAGGAGCCGCATCATTTATATTCTATATGTCATATCCATCAGTCTCGGAGAAAGAAAATAAAAGCAGACAAAGCAATCTCCATCACAAACGACGCTTTTCCTTCATAACAAAGACCCACGGGAGCACTTAAAAGAAAATATGATTTTCCTCTTGGTTTTGATATTATTAGTGCTTATTAAATTATTTTATTCTCTATAGATGATGCTGCCTTTAAGAGCAACCGTTTGTTTTGAATTGCGACGATACATTAGGGGGACTGGAAAGCAAAGTTGTTTTTTCGAATTTGCCTAGGTTGTAATTTGAATCAATCATGCAATTTTCTTTGTTACCAGCTCCTTTTTGCAATTGATAAAAATCAATTGGTTTTGAAAATCTGGAAATCACATTTCGGTGCCAGGGAGAGATTTTCAAGATAGGCAGCCCTACGTAGAAATTTTCCATTGTCAAATCGTGATTGAAAAGGTGCTTTTTCGTCATTTTGATCCTAAAAAAAGTCGATGATAGTCTTAAAGTAGGGAACTATTTTTTTTCCTGTTGCAGTTCATGGTGCATACTAGAAGTAGAGAAAAAAATAAGCTGATACTGACAGTCCTTTAATATGAAAAGATTGCTTAAACTTAAGAGAAACTGAAAAAATGGATTTTTTTCACTCCAGAAAAGCAATCTGTGGGGTAGGTAATACAATTTGAAAATGCTACGGTAAGAAGCCGTTACATTTCCCTTTAAAACGAAGCAACAACTGCCTTGTTTTTCTTGGGCGTAGAATAGATGTATGCCTTTAAAGTAATACAATAATAAATTTTGTACATTACATAAAAGCGGCCACAAAGACTGGATAAATACCTTAAAAATTACCACATAACCAAATTTCATTGAAATATATTTGCAAAATGTAATTTTATGCAACAAATAGCTTTCAAGTTTTATTAACTATATTTACGAAACATAATTTTTCATCAAAAACAAGATGCCTTAAGAAAACAAGACAGTTTTTGTTTCGTTTTGAAGGGCAATGTAACGGCTTCATATCCTAGCATTTTCAAGCTTTTATCACCAGACAAGCATCCCGTTTTTTGGGAGTAAAAAAGTCCATTTTTTTCCATTTTTTCTTAAGTTTAAGTAATTTTGTTATGATGAAAGATTACTAGTATCAACCTATATTTTTCTTTGCTTGTAGTTGATCAAGGCATCCCCACTGCCAGGTGAGTATCTCTGTGCTTCTAATACGTACAACTAACTATAACAGGAAAATAAAATAGCTACCAATTGTAAGTCCCTCACCGACTTTTTAAGGCTCAAAATGTCAGAAACGGCACTTTTTCAACCATGATTTGACAACGAAAAATTTCTAATTGGGCTTAACTTAAATGTTTTATTTTTATGCACAAACATAAGTTCATTCTTTCACCTTTACAATAAGGTTTGTTTGATCTCACTACAAATTTAAATAAATTTGCTAGAGCTTTTAGAAAAAGGATCAAAAATGCCTAATTTTACTCACCCGTGAAGCAAAAAAAAAAAAAAAAAAGCTATATCACAGGAATAAAATTTTTCCAAGAAAAGATATAACAGTTTCGAGTTACAGAATATTGGTACAAATTACCTACCAAATTTCATCGAAATCAAGAATGGTGTGGAAAGAAAGAATTTTGAAAATTGGATGATTTTATATGGAACTAGTGGCACCCGAACGGCCTTGCCTGTAGTAGAAAATTGAAAGGTCTTTTGGTTCGCCTGTATATTTACGAATACTGAATAATGAATTTCTCGCGAATTGGCTTGCCCATGTTACGGTTCCACGTTATGATAACTTGGTAATTTACTCGTCCATCTTATGAGAATTCTGCTCGGGAAAATGTTCTTAAAATTGGAATAGAAAAAGAACAAAATATTTTCGAAAAATCGCTTCGAGGTGCACAAACCCCGCTACAAACTAATTCTGTGCCAAATTTAATGAAAATCGGCAAAAACAGTCTAGGCGCTATGTGCGTCACAGAGATCCGGACAGACAGAGATCCAGACAGAGAGATATCCGGACAGAGATCCAGACAGAGAGACTTTCAGCTTTATTATTAGAAAAGATAAAGATGACCCAACTGTGTTTTATGCTAGCAGGTACAATTTTTGGTAATGCTCGAATATAGTTTAAAAAGTTGAAGTAGGTGAAATCGTTTTATTTTATGAGTATACTTTTAATACATTAAAATTCTAAAGAAAAAATCAGCCAATATAAGAAAATCAGAAACATATTTCAAATATTTATGACACCAAAAACAGATGAAATATTCTCTATAAATAGCGACAGACATGAGGTGTAGGCAAACAATAAGGTACTTGTTAAACTGTTTAAGGTGATTTTAACCAACGTTAAATCTAAAATTGTATCTGAAATTGAAAAAGTTAAAGTCATAAAGTAGAAGGATGATTACAAAAAAAATCGAAGCTCATTTTGAGCAGTTTAAATGTTGTATCCCACTTCATTCTCAAAGCAAACATTTCCTCCAAAAAATGAAAAAAAAAAAAAAAAAAACGAATATATATTTATTTCTTCTTAAAAAATGCATTACTAAAGTCAACAATCTATTACTAAAAAAATAAATTGCACTTTGTTGCAAAGCATGCAAGCATGAGGTTCAGGCTTGAGGTTCAGGAGAGAGAATAGCGAGGTTTAATTTTTAAGTAATTTTATTAAACGCAATTTTGAAAAAGTCATTACAATGCTGCTATAATCAAACAGTTACAGTAACAAAGTAGGAAGATATAGAGACAACAGTTTTCTTTGAAGCTAATTTGAACAGTTTAAATGTTCTATCCCACTTCATTCTCAGCGCCAGCATTTCCTCCAAAGAAACTAATATATATTTCCTCTTAATGTTAACTAAACACAGCTCCTTTTCGGAGGATAAACTCTGTAAGTAATGGCAGAAAGGAAACGATAAAACTCGAGAGCTTATGTGTTTTGGGAGGCAAAGCCATCTAATTCATTATATAGCTTCAATTCAGAAAGAGGCCCGGCAGCTTATGATATTCCTTCTCCATATCCCTTCTTTCTCCTCAACGTAAATAGATTTATTTCTGCAGAAGACGCATTTCCTTGTCAGTAAAGAAATAATTCATGATCTTCCAGCCTTTCTACATAATGAATTACTTCCCAACACTGTTTAACTACTTCTGAGTGCAAAAATCTTTCGCCAAAAGTACGTTGCACGTTTGAAAAAAAAAAAAAAAAAAAAAAAACAGTTCTAAGGTGAAACGAAATATTTGTTAAGAATATTCTATTAAGAGAAAATTAAATAAGGTTTTTTTTTCTAATGTGAGCATGTCTTCCAAGTTAAATTGAGGAGTAGTTCTATTGTAGGAATAATTATATTTTATGCTTCATTAAAACTGATATCCTGTTTAATTTTGAGCTAGTAAGTCGCTTTTTTTGAATAAAATAATAGCCCTTCATTCTAAATTAAGAACTCTTTATTCGACTACTAGCGGGACACGCACGGCTTTGCTCGTAGTAGAAAATTGAAAGGTCATTTGTTTAGCCTGTATATTTACAAATAATGGATGATGAATTTCTCGCCAGTTTGCGATTTTAATTTATTCGCCCATGTTACAGCTTCACGTTATGATAATTTGGTAATTTCCAAGTAATTTGATTGGTAAAATGTTCTTAAAATTGGAATAGAAAAAAAATAAAATCGAATTTTCGAAAAATCGCTTCGAGGTGCACACTTCCCATGCTGCAAACTAATTTTGTGCCAAATTTCAAGAAAATAGGCCGAATTTTCTAGACGCTATGAGCGTCACAGAGATCTGGATAGAGATCCAGACAGAGAGAAACTTTCAGCTTTATTATTAGTAAAGATTTTCTTGACATTCTTCGAAATTCCTGTAACTACTTTCAGTCGACGACTAGAGATATTTTTGAGTTATATTTATAGCTAATTCTGAGTGTATATGTTAACTGTACTTTAACGCAGAGCTTTGTTTTAACAAAAACTTGTAGGAACCTTACATTAATGTGTAAATCACTGATTTTAATCTGAAAGCTAAAGTCTGATGAATACTTTAATTAATTTAAATTAATTAAAAAAAGCACAGCAGTTGAACTTCCATTTGCTTACTGTGCAACCTAAGCTCTTTTTACGTAGGGCGTAGAACAATTCTCGACCAGAAATCGTGTAAACTGCGATTTTAGCACTACAATTTCGAACTACTTCCAGGGGAGGACCATTGCAAATTCTCTTAATTTGATTACTCATATGCTAGTAATGAAACCTCCCCCTCCCCACTTTCAAGCATGAATCTGGACTCTCTCGCTATATATACAATTTTTTTAAAAAAATCGAAAGTCTTCCAAACGCAATCCTCCCAATATTTTGACCTCGCGACTGCCTTGTTAAAAGAAAATGCATTCATTCATTTCAATGACAGTTGGATAAAACCAAATATGGTATTCAACACTGCTAGGACGCATGATTTTTGAAAGCACAAAAATATAAGTTTTACATTTTCGAAATTATCTTTTTTTTTCTTTCTGGAATTATTGTAGAAATAATAATAATAATAATAACAAAAACATTAAGCTTAAATAAAATGTATCAACCACTTTGAGTAATTACGTTAAATATGCGCAATGTCTGTGGCAAAGCAGAAACACACACACACACACACACACATATTTATATATATATAGAGAGAGAGAGACTGTCGACTCTCTGTTTAACGACTTTCTTCCACAACAAATCGTCCTTAAGTTGAAAGCGTCCTTAAATAGAATGCTTTTAACACTATAGTGAACCATCTGGGACCGTGAAAAGCCGTCGTTAAATAGAGAAAGTCGTTAAATAGAACGTCGTTAAACAGAGAGCCAACTACAGCCGTGTATAGGGGACACACAGGGGGTCGCTGTTTAGTTATTGAAAAGGGGGTCGCGGAGTGAGAAAGGTTGGGAACCACTGCTCTAAAATAAGTAAAGTCTCGCTCAAGAGAGCGGAACACACGCATCAAATGTTTTACTTTTTCTCCCTCCTTCAGATAGACTCGTCTTAACTGGACGTTTGCCAATTCTATACAATCCTTGGTTGAACAGTATTAATGTTGAAGTAAATTTCGATTTTGAGAGTAAAGGTTCCAATGTAACTGAACCATATCTCATGTGTTAAGAAACAATAGTTTAAACCATTGGAAAAAATTATGAATTAGGCCATTCCACGAAAAAAGTAGTTACTTTGTCTCGCACGTGACGGTTCATATATTTCATCAAAAAGTAATTATTTAAAAAAGTAGTGCCGGAATCTTTTGCAAAAGGAATCACACATTTGTTTGTAGTTTGTTATGCAATAAAATTTTTATCATTACCCTTTTAAATTACTATTTTTAGTGAAATATATGAGGCGTCACGTGTGGGATAAAGTTACGTTTTTATTGGAATAATGGCGCTAATATTGAAAATCTTTTTATTAAATGACTGCTGTTTATTTATTTTTTTCGTTTTCAGAAGAAAATTTAACATTGAACTATGCTAATAATAACAGATCAAACATAAAGAAGAAAATAAATTAGGAAATAAAAAAAAAGAAAAAAAAAAGAATGAAAGAAAAATCAGTTCTACCTGTTGTGCTTTATATTTTAAAAACGAAACGAGTAACTAAATTATTAAACGAAAAAAACTTGCGACGGAAAAAAAAAATAATTTGTTTTGGATAATTATCCCGGAAAGCTGTTTTTTTCAGTTTGGAAAAAGAAGTCAGAACTTTTTGCTGCGATAAATAGAAACAAGGTGCATAATTTATGTATGCCTGAAAGTGTTTGATTAAAGCAGGAAAATTAGTTTGTTAAAAATAAATTACTAAATGAGTTACTTTTCTTGAAATTCCGTTGACAAATATCATTAACCACGCCTTAATATTCTGCTTGAAAAAGAAGTTCTTGATTTGATGCATGTTATTTTGCTTTCAATTTTGAAAAAATATGATTTCCAAAAATCGCACTAGGATATATTAGGATTTAAATGTATACTTTTTAAAAATTTCAACTAACGTGTCCCTGCATGTAAAAATAAATGATAATTAACTAATAAGGGTACTCAGTTCTCTTTTTTTTACTTCAATATTTTTTATTTATTTTTTAACATAACATTTGTACCATTAATCCAGTAAAAGCATGTCTGTATGTAATAAGTGTGAAATTGAATATTAAGAATAATAATAATAATAAAGCAGTATGTGTGGATTCATTTTTCCTCATACAGCGATTTTTTTTTTTTTTTTTTTTAACAATCACGATTGCTTATTGTTCTTATTTGACCGTTTTTGATGTTCCGTTCCTTTTTTCAGCTTGGACCAGAAGCCTCTGCAGCACCACCGCCCACCGTCCTCTGCAGGCGGCGCGACGCGGCTGCTCCGCTCTTGAGCTATCCGCTTCTCCTGGTCGGAGGCGTCTATGTCCTACACACACGCTCACACACTCACACACGCCTACGTGCATACACACAGGTCTACGCACACACACAACTATGCACACGTAACCGCCCAGGAGGAGAGGCAGGCTTGGGGGGGGGGGGGGGGACAGGGACTTTTTCTAGAAACAATAACTCCAATGACTAGGGTCCTGTCTCAGTTCGCGATTGCGAAAAACATAATTTGAATTCAAAATTTCAGAATTCAAATTAATTTCTTTTTATTTTAGGGTAAATTTAGTTTGTTTTCAGTTAAAGTGAATTTTAAAAAATTAAAAGCGTTCATATTTGATCTAAAATATCAAATAAGTATCAAATAAGAAAAAAAGGCGGTATTTATTAAAGCAAACTTCAAAAATATTTCACACTCGTGTTTTAAAATAACGAAGAATCATTTTTACAATCCGAAAATCTTCTGGGTTCCAAACGCAAAACAGCAGTCACAAAGAAGTTTACCTTTCTACGGCTGAGCGGTATGATGTAAAAATTTCGTCATAATAAAACGGGATGATGCCATGATGTCATTTGGTCATAAAAACCATTTCGTCAGGAAATTTTGATTAGATCTTTTCTTGATACTGTGATCAAATTGAGATTAATTTTCAACGACAGGAAATGCTTCTTCTAAACGATACAATTTGCTCAACAGTGAATGATATATGTAAAATAATTTCATAGTTGGAATTCCCAAACGCACATACACTATGTCCGCTGACACCAAAAATGGGGGAAAAAAAGAAAGAAAGAAAGAGAAAGAAGGAAAAAAACGAAATTTAAAAAAATGTAAATTTAAATCTTTTGTGCTACAGTTGTTTGTCTATGTTGTACTATCAGTATCACAAAATGCAACGATAATTTTGATACAAATAAATAGATAAACATAAATCAATGAAAAAACAAAATAGATCAACTTTATGGGACAAAAGAAAGATGGGGTTGCTGAGTTAGCGTGAGCTATTTGAGTCAAGGGAAAGTGTATATAATTACGCTGAAAACAGAATTATCAATAAAAATGTGCCGAGGGTCCATCCATTAATTACGTAAGGATGATTTTGGCAATTTTTGACTCCCCTTCCCCCATGTAAGGGTACGTAGGGTTTTTCAAACTCCTTCCCCCACTATTCTTACGTAACATTACATTTCGCTTTTCAAAACAATAAAATAACGAATCTTACATCATTGGGATGTTATTAAATTCACTATTATTAAATTAAACTTTTTTGTGTAAAGAAATATTTACTAAAAAGCTAGAATCTAGACTGAATGGATTTTCGAAATTTTTTTGTATGATGCTATACTAGTTAAAAATAAAACATGCCGTACATAGTGGGATTCTTTTATTATATTTTACACTACTCAATCTTTGTAAAACAAATAAAAAAACAGCTCATCCTAATACGTTTTTTACCTTCCAGACGCAAATGAAATATGTTCCCTGTCAAACCATTTGACCGCACGATTTCTAATATAAAATATCTACTTGGAAAATATTGCGTAAGAATGGGTTTGACCCCCCCCCCCCCAACTAAGGATATGTAGAGATTTTTTCAACACCCCTCCCTCTCAGGACCCTCACGTAATTAATTGAATGGCCTTCTAAATAAAAAACAGTAATTCTTCGCAATTTCACCCCACCTAAGACAGTAAACTGAAATATTTCTTAAGACAAATTTTAAAAAATGCAATAATTGCCATTTTCTTGCCTAAACAAAAATTTCATATTAGTTTCAAAATATCATTTAGGTATTGAAGATAAAAAAAACCATTTCATTCGTTCCCGAAACACTAGCAGTTTTGAAAGAACTTTGATCTTTTTCGTAGTCGCTTATTCCATGAAGAATAACTGTCAGCAACATTTATTGTGGTTATCTTTTTCTGAAACTGAAAATTTTAGCAACATTTCAGAAGGAAAACTTATTCTCCCACGCGTGGAACTAAGAGTAACGGAAAAGAAATACGAAAAGTGATTTTAAATAAACAGAATGGACGACGCAAAAGGCAATCTATAATGTTGTTCCTCATAATTTATTTTTGGGTGAAATTTCAGTTAACATCAAACATTTCAAGACCAGTTTAAGGCCTCGACGCCTTGGTAGTTAAAAGTGGTTTTGAAAAAAATTTGCCGAGAAGTGAAATTTATAAGTGAATGTGTTTTGTAACCTTTCACTTGACGTTTAAAACTTATTGAAACCAGTTACACCGCAGTTGTTGATCTTGTAGGTGAAAAAATGTAAGATCACTAAGCTTTGAAAAACAGCTTTTTTCAGTGTCATCCTCATATATATAATAGCGATTTCTCTGATCAAGTAGCACTCGTGACGTCACCAACAATTAAACTCGCGCCATGGCATGATAATTTGATAATATTATCTGTTCAGTAAGTTACCGCCCTATAGCCAGGGCTAAGGCAGAAATACATGAAATACACCGCCAGCTAGTCAATTCCAGCCGTGGACTGCAGTTTCGTGCTTATTAATATTATCTGGTAATGTTTGACATGCAAGGAAATGCTTTATTTTGACGAAGCTGAACTTGATCCGGTAACTGAACTGTTTTGATGGTAAGACTGTCATTTTAAGAGAATGCAGAAACGAAAAAATGGTCAACAATGAACGCTATATCTACTGGAGTTAAGGGTATTAATCCACTGGAGTTACGGTTAAAATTTCAACTATAAAAATATCACCAAACAGGGAATTACTTTGTTTAAATGGAGAAGCAATTTCCACCCGTCATACATTGACGGACGATTTTCTAAATTTCAAAGAATGATGACATTTAAACACATGTCAGAGAACACTCAAAATCTTCTCTTGTATGTTACCTAGTCTTCACCATTGGCGGATGCGGACGATGTTTTAAAGGGAAGAGGGGGGGGGGGTCCCACTGAAGAGCATAGGGTTTTTAGTACGAACATTTTCTGAAATTGTTTGGGTGTCAATTGAAAGCACCTAATTGGTCAGAAATAAAGCATTCTTCTTCTTAGCTGCACTACAGTCTGGTGCAGACGAAGGTTTTCTCTGCTTTCTCCAGGCGGTATGACTTTTTGCGGGGTTTATCCACCTATTTTTTTTATATTCCCACGATCTTCAAATCTCTCTCTACCCTGTCCAACCTCCTTGCTGCTGGTCTCCCTCTTCCCCTAGTACCCTCAATCTTCGAAAAGATTAGTTTTGTTTACTGGGTTTAAATCTGACCGTCGAAAAATGAGCCCCAGCCCGATTCGGTTAGATTTAATAACTCTCAAGATGTTAGACTGTCTGTATTTAGTGTATACTTCATGGTTATATAAGCTTCTCCATGCATTGTTTTTTTTATTTTTTACTGCTCCAAAAACTGGCACAGGATCTGTCTTTCAAAAATGAGCAGCATGTTTTCTTCTGTTTTATTAATAAACAGAGTAGTTAAGAGTGTTTATAAATCTAGTGGGGCATAAACGATACTAACTGCTTTCATCATGAAAGGAATTAGTTTTTCAATTATTTAGTTTTAAATGTAATTAAAGAATTGAAATTACTACTGCAATAGTTCCCATTTCATTCATAAAGTATTTGAACACAGTGTGAATGGATGATATTGTCAACGATTTAGGGGGCGGTTGGTCAGAACCCCATGTCCCTCCCCTTGTATCCGCTCCTGGTCTTCACTCACCAACAGTTTAGTTTGAAAAATTACCACGTGTATTGAAAAATTACCACGTGTGTGGTAATAGAGTTTGTTTCCGTTTACCCTATGTATTCCTTTTACCATGACTGACCCTATGTAAGTAAAATCTTTTCGCTAATAAGTATTTTATAAAAAGAAATTGCTCATTGTAGTTCAGAGAAATATTACAATGAAGGCTATGAAAAAGATTTTTTTTTTCTTATTCACCGCTGAATTTTTCAGAAAAAAACAGCATAGAAAAGGGAAAAAAGCAAATGAGGTGGCATAAAAAATCGTTTTTAGCTACTAAATTTCTTATGAAAAAGAATTGCTTCGTATGGTTTCGTGAAATAAAGCACCTAAAGCAGAATAAGAATCACTTTTCTTACCCCAGCTGAATGTTTTGCGAAAAAAAAAAGTTCAGTATGTTTTAAGGTCGGCTTATTTCGGAAAAAAATATCATTTTTGTGAATTTAAAGATTTAAATAGTCCCAATGTTCTTTCTAAATTCACAAGTTTTTCCGTCAATGCATTACTGGAAAAAAATTACAACTTGAAGAAAGTTAATGAATTTAAAAGCATTGTTTTTAATTGCAATTTATTTTTTCTTTCTTGATTTTATCAAAACCACGCTTTTGATGTTTTTATTTATGCAACAACAGAACATCTTTTACAAAAATAGTAGTAAATCTACACACTTGAAACTTGAAATGATTATTGATTCTACTGCCGTGGGAAGGTAAAGGGTAGAATCAGCAATTTTTTTTAAAGAAGCTTTAAAGAAAAGAATTGGATCAAAAACAAGGTAAGGAAAGTTCAACCGGCAAAGTAAACATAGCGCAGTTTAAAAAAAATATGGAAAATACACATTTGAATGCTGTAAAAGTTTCTGCAGAATTTAATGAAACATTTTACGTTTAATTTTCACTAAAAATTGTTCGCAACGTTCACTGATTATCTGGATTGAATGGGACCTCTTCCCGCAGAAATTTTCGTGTTTAAGTGAAAAACGGAAAGTTTACGCTTTCTGTCACAAAATCAATGATAAATAAGCTCAAAACGTTTTGAAATAATGTCTTACTTACAAACGAATATAATCATTTTACAACATAAACAACATTTTTGGCTAAATTGTTTTATAATTGTAAACAGAAGAAAAATGAGGAATTTATTATTAAGAACTTAGTTGGATGAGCTAATCTGAACGGTGAAGCTATTTTTGTGTGAGTGTGCATATCAGCATCAGGACTTGTAGTTTGGAATTTTATGATGATATGATAAATTATACTGTTCGTTTAAATATTTTAAAAAACAATTTAAAACTATTAGCCCAAAATTTTGTTGTTATCGGGAACAATTTTGTTTTTTATCAAGGTAACAATGAGAAGCACACGTAAGCGTCTGGTGCCTCAAAAATTGTCCTTAAGCTCAGAAATATCTTCTCAATCGCCACAATTAAACTTAACGTAATATATTTAGAGAAATCTGGTGGCTAGATTACGAAAATACAGTATTGAAATGAAAAGCAAATTAAAAACATTAGGATTCGAAGTAAGGTTGAACACTCACTCAGAAATTGCACAAAAAAAAAAAAAAAAACAAAGAAAAGAAAAGAAAGAAAAAAGAATGATATCTATTCCCAGCATTTAAAAGCTGTTTTTGACACTGCATGATATTCTACTAAATAATAACTTGGGTAAAAGTTAGATTATTTACTAATACATAGGTATTTTTTCAAAGTGTACGAAGGCTTTTATGAGGTAAAGTTCCTGGCACTTTTTGATCATTGATTTATTAAAAATCAAGTACTATTATTTTATTAAAAATTTTCATGTAGTTTTGTTGGAAATAGATCATAGATCTTATAAATTAATATATATTCCAAAATATTAATTTTAACCAATGGATAGGGGCATATTTCATTGAAAATCGTAAGCGTACGAACACTTTTGGAGCCACTGTATATCCGTAAGAATTCTATTGCTTATTATTTGCATAGCATGACAGAATCAAATCATAATCCAGAAATTAGATGCATACGAAACAGAAAAAAAATAAATTAACCGATTCGGCAAATTGAGAAATAACTCAGCAACAAATGTAAAACAATTAGCGCTAGCCAAACAAGACAAAGAAATATCATCTTCCTCTTTTGATAATCGATCTTAATTTCATATAATTAAATTATCTAGGATTAAATGTTACTTTTGCCAGTCTAATGGCCACAATGAAAATGTAGTTCCATCAAGAATTGATAAATATTGAATTCAACATCATGGAAATGGCTGCTTAGAACTACGAACTACGTCGCACAGTGGTCGATTTATTGAATCTAGCTGGACAAAAATCAAAATTGCATCATTGTTATTTCGCGATAACTAATATTTTATTAGAAACTTAAATACCTATAAAGCAGGGAACCATGTCCATTTTGGACGGGAAGTTCCTGAGTTTTTTCTTGTAATGGGTTGAAGTTCGCATTTAGCAAAAGTGCATTTTGTGACCTTCTACATGGAAGATAATTGATTATCGTTAAAATTTGTCTGCCTAATTTTAAATTATTTATGTTTATATATTGTCATTGTGTTATCCAATGTTAATATTATTTATCAGTTTCATTAATTAAATGCGAGTTTTAGATGCATTTTTTTCCAAGATAAAAAGTGACGAATAATACACCATTTCATCAAAAGTTATTAGAGCAGCAAAAAAATTCTCCACGAGCCTCCGCCTTCTAATTTACGTTTTTATGTACTAGTATATCTAAAAACATCTGGGCAAAATACTATAGCCGGATCTATCCAGCCATACGAGTATTATCAATTTTCATGAATCATGGTGCCAAAAACTAAATTTCTATTCAATAAAGATGATCATGTTTGATTTCCTTTTCCCTTCAGTAATGTTTTTTTAACTATCGTCTGCTGTTGAATGTCGTCTGCTGTATATTTTTAAACTTTTTTTTTGCCTTTGGCAACTATAAGTAATTTTTATAACTATTCTAAAGTTTTTTTTTGGAATGCAGTGCAGATGGTAACAATAACGTTCGTCTCTGCATACAGTGGCTCCCAAAAGTGTTCGTACACTTTGAAATTTTTTAGTAAAATCGAAATAACGCAAAACCGAATTCGAATATGAAGTCCTATATTTTTTTTTTACATCATTCCTATGTCATTCTAAATAAAACCCTGTAGTTTTTTCAAAATATTGACGGATCTTCTTTTTGAAATGAGTCAAAAAACGAAGAGACAGAGAAATAATACGCCACTAAAGTTTTCGTACACTCAAATATTTTCGAATTAATTCATGATTAAAATTTATCATGTCGTTTTTTATTTCTTTTGTATTGTATTGATCCTTAAAAGTCATTTGGCTTTAAATTTTTGTTTATTTATTCCTTAATATTGTGCTTATTACTTTAAAATGGCTGGTATTCGTAAAAAACGAAAAACACCATTCGAAATTTGAATTTTTTCCTCATATTAGAGGTAAATTGGTTTGAAATGTCTGTAAATTAGTTAATTTATTCTATTCTATAGTAAAGTGCTTGATAAAGTACTTTAAAGAAAGTAATCGAACCGAAAACAAGGTAAGAAAAGGTCAACCGGCGAAGTTGACAAAGCGTGATCGAAGGTTTACAGTTAAAAAATTTATGAAAAATACACATTTGATTGCTGTAAAAGTTTCTACAGAGTTAAATGAAGATTTTTCTTCTTAATTTTCACCTAAAATTGTTCGCCAAGTTCTCTGATTAGCTGGATTAAATGGGATCTCTTACAGCAGAAATTTTCTTTGCCGTGAGAAAAACAGAAAGTTTTCGCTTTTCGTAGCAAAATCAATGATAAATAAGCTCAAAACGTTTTGGAATTACGTCTTACTTACAGATAGAAATGAATTCAACATTTTTGGTTAAATTGTTGTATAATTGTAAATAGAAGAAAAAATTAAGAACTTAATCTTAAGAACTTAGTTGGAGCAGTTAATCTGGACAATGAAGGTGTTCTTGTGTGAGGGTGCATATCAGCACCAGGACTTGAAGTTCGGAATTTTTTGATGAAATAATAAATCATGCTGTTCATTTCAATATTTTAAAAGCGAATTTTAAATTCTTAGCCGAAAATTTGGTTATCGGAAACAACTTTTTTTTTTTTTTTTTTTTTTAATCAAGATAACGATAAGAAGCACACGGTTTTCAACGTTTGCGTCTAGTCTAGTGCCTCAAAAATGGTCCTAAAGTTTAGAAAATGCCCATTCAATCTCCAGATTTGAACTTAATGTAACATATTTAGAGATATCTGGAGGCTAGATTACGAAAATACGGTTTTGAAACGAAAAAAGAGCTAGAAACAGTAAGACTCGGAGTGTGGTTAAACACTTACTCAGAAATTACGCAAAAAAAAAAAAATGAAATCTATTTCCAGACGTTTAAAAGGTGTTGATGATATTGCATGATATTCTACCAAATAATAACTTAATAAAAAGTTAGATTATTCAATGATATAGACATTTTTTAAAGTGTACGAAGACTTTTGTGAGATAAAATTTCCCACACTTTTTGGTTTTTGATTTAAAAAAAAATAAGTTTTAGTACTTTTAAAAAACATTTCATGTAGTTCTGTTGAAAATTAATCATAGATCGTATAATTAAATACCTATTCCGAAACATTAATTCTAACCAATGGATAGAGTCCTATTTCATTGAAAGTCGTAGGTGTACGAACACTTTTGGGAGCCACTGTATGTAAGTGAAACAAATATATTTTCCTATTATTAATGCATGTGAATTTATGCTGAATTAATAGTTTCATTAAAAAAGCAAACTCTTTTTGATGTTTGGGTTCTAAATAAGGACTCGAATAGTGTATATAATTTTGTGATCGAAACTTTAAACTTGAATGACTGTAAGAATGATATTAAGCTAAGTGTTGTAAATACTGTAAATAATTTTTGTGTACATGTAAAAGACAAATGGAAGCGTTGCTCTTCCTCACAGAAAACTTTCTTGCGAAAACATTCTATTTGGTTAAAAAGTGGTATTATATTTGATGAAAGAGTTGTTAAAGAAGCTGTTATAAGACTTCCAGGATCTTCAAAAATACAGCAAAATTTTGCAGCTCACGGTCGACCTACAACAACTTTTGAAAATTTAAGCCTTAAAACTACAAAACGTAAAGTCGCATCTGTTATTCAAGATAGTAGTTCAGAGCAGTTAGTTTTTGCCGCTCAAATTAGTCTTCGTTCTTCAGGAAAACGAGATGCTGCAGAACTCTTACAACAAGTAAATGTGTCACCAAAAAGAGCTACTAGAATTAAAACGGCTTTAAAAAGAACCGTAACAAACAAAGTGGTGAAACTAACCCTGACCAAGCTTTAGCCTACTATGAAAATACAAAACTGACAAACAGTTAGTACATTGAAACACACAAATTAGCTAAAAATCAGAATGCAAATATATATCCATGTTATGAAAAAGTATTAGAATAAAAGAAAAAATGTTATCCAGATGATATATATATATAACTGGCATTTCTGCCGAAATAAATCTTCAGTCGCTTATAAATCATACAATATTGCGGCTTTCTCAAAGTGAATGTGAAAAATTCGAGGAACATTTAATGGTAGATACTTCTTCCATAAATATGATTTTTAAATGGGGATGTGACGGAGCTTCTGGTCAAAGCACTTATAAACAGCAATTCGAAAGCACTGGAGTCTGTTACGATGATTCGTCTGTGTTTACTATTTCATTAGTACCACTTCAATTAAAAAGTCAAGAAAAGGAGCTCTGGAAAAATCCTCGGCCATCTTCAACCAGATATTGCAGACCAATAAAAGTAATTTTTGAAAAAGAGACTCCAACATTAATTAAGAAAGAAGTTGATAAAATAGAATCTCAAATAGCAAGCCTTTGTCCTTCAAAAATAAAAATTAATGATAGAGAATTTTTGGTGGGACAGTCATTGGTAATGACTATGGTTGATGGGAAAATTTGTAGCATTCTAAATGAACAATCTAATCAAAAATGTTACATTTGCGGAGCTTGTCCTAAAGAAATGAGTGCGCTTGAGAAACATTCTCAAAAATCAATAGTTTCTTCAAAATTCAGATTTGGATTATCAGGTTTACATGCTTGGATCAGATGCTTCGAGTGTCTTCTTTATTTGTCATATAAATTTGAAGTGAAAAAATGGCAAGTAAGAAATCAAGAAGGTAAAAGGCGTAAAAAATATATTCAAGACAGATTTAGAAAAGAAATGGGCCTTTTGGTAGATATGCTGAAGCAAATTTCTGGAACAACAAATGACGGAAATACTGCTCGCAGATTTTTTGCTAATCCGACTTTGTCATCCGATATAACGGGATTAGACATTGGACTTATGCAGCGTTTTTCAATAATTTTATGAGCCGTTTTTAGTGAACAAGAAATAAATGAAGACGAATTTGAAAAGTTTGCTTTTGACACTGCAAAACTGTATGTTCAACTATATAACTGGTATTTTATGCCGGCTAGTGTGCATAAGTTGTTAATTCATGGAAGACAAATTATTGAGCATGCCATTCTACCAATAGGACAACTTTCTGAAGAAGCGCAAGAGGCTCGAGATAAAGATTTCAAAGCTTTCCGAGAACATTTCTCACGAAAATATTCAAGGCAAAAAACTTTGGAAGACGTAATACATATGTTACTTATTACGTCTGATATCACGTCCCTTTAATTGCAAAGCTGAGAAACAACTCTAAAAATCATGAGAATTTACTATCTAAAGAAGCTGCACTGTTCTTGAGAAACAATCAAAAGATAGACTACAGTTCCTCAGACAGTAGTTCTGCTGAAGATGACGAAAATTTTAGTTACTGACGCTTTTATTTTATGTAGTTTTATGTGAAAATTCTAGTCACTGACGCTTTTATTTTATGTAGTTTTATGTTTACTATCAATATAACGACCGAATTAAAACTTTTAACTCGGTTTGACAAACCAAAGTATTTTTGTCCAGCTAGATTTGTGAAATCGACCACTGTGCGTCCGTTTGCATTTAGTAATGCTTCTTGAACTCTCGTTTCTTTCTACGTGGGGGAGAATATCCACAAGACTTTAAACATTAATTTCAAAAGAATAAAAAAAAATCATACATACAAACAAAAATTACTTGGCTTATTAGCATTTTCTATGCTACGGCATGCGTTTGTTTTACCTTTTTCATCCGCCATTAGACGGCGACTGTAGACTGTAGTGCCCCCTATAGTTTGCTGGAGTTGCGATGACGCATGATAAATTAGATATCACATGTAATCTAAAAACTGGCTGAAAAAAAAAGGTTATTTAGGAAAATAAGAATTGAAATTATATTGTAACTCGGTGGAGCTTTTTCTTGATACATGTTCCGATTATTCTTAGTTTTTTTAATGTTTAAATCTGAAGTTAACCTTTTTATGTGTTTTTGGTGTTTGTTTTGACTAAAATTTGGATAACAAAAAATATTTAACTGTAAGTTTCAAGAAAATTTTTTAAATAAGAATTTGATGCTGATTTGTATGAGATATGGATTTTATATATATATTTTCAGACACCTTTTATGAAAACCACATTGTATTAATCATTCTTGGCTGCGAATGTATATTTCTCAGAGAGGAAAAAAAAGAACCTTTTTCCTACTGAAGAGACTTACTAAACTACGAAACGAATTTCCCGAAAGCTACAAGATATCACCAACATGTGGAAGCTATTGAAGAATAAAAAAAAGCTGAAGAGCGGATGGTGTCCATATGATAACAGTTCCTCTTTCATTCTCCGTCGTATAAGTACGTTCTTGGTTAAAATGCAGAAGCATTGATTTGTGTATGAAAGCAAAGCAAGTTCTTTCAGCTTTTTCACGTGACAAAATACACATAGAAGTTACGAGTTTAATTCAAGGAGAAAAGGCAAGAAAAAAATTAAAGGCATCTTATTGAAAGTATGTCTTATTCGTTGTGGAATTTCATCAATGACAGTAAAAAGGTTTATTGACGAGAAATTACTACTTTTCTTTTAAGAAGAGACCATTTCTGCTTGGGCAAGTAAGCAGTGGTATCTGCATAAATGAGTTATTAAAGTTATTACTTAGTTTGAGTTGAGTTGATATTTGGAGAAAAAAAAGGGGGGGGGGGATTAGAATCAATAATGACAATAGGGAAATGTTCAAATTAGACGTTTTTCTCGCGTTTTTTCTTTCAGCGGGGACCAAATAAGCAAGCTTGCACAATAAAGCTACGTACAATAAGTTTAAAAAAAATGAAAAAATGAAATCGCAGTTACTGCCTTTTACCTCCCCACGACAATTCTTTTCTTTTTCTGGCGTTAATGAGATCCTATCTAATAGTAATAAAATTATTATTATTTTTTTTAATAGTGTGTACGTGTAAAATGAGTGACCCATTTTGAACGTAAATATGAAACAACGTATCTTTAGATAAAAATGCGCCGCTTGCTGCAATTGTTTTCAGGAAACCAATAAGTTTGTAAACATAGACTGCGTTAAAAAAGTTTCCCAAACAATGCTATACATACCAAACCGTGTTATTCTTATTTAATTTCAAAATAGGTCACTGTAATTGCCTGAGAACAAATTTCTTGTGTTGATATTTATGTAGAATAAAATGCATGAAGTTATATTCTTTACATCTTAAAATCGCAAAATACTTTTTTTTGTACGTTTATTGTTTTAAAATTTCCACAAATATGTGTTGCTTAAGTATGAAAAAAAAAAATGTAGCTTAAATTCTAAACTATAACTTTTTTCCCTTGCGAGCCGGAACAAATTTCCAAAAAATTATTCTATATTTACGTAAAATATTTTATCGTAAGAACTTCAAAGCGACGGCTTTAATCAAGCGAAATTAATTAAACGTGGTTTTAAAAATATGTTACCTACAGCAAAAATTTGGAATGTTCAAAAAAAAAAAAAAAAAAAGAAAAAGAAAAAGATCAGTACAAACTTTTAATCTTTATAAAAAGAACAAATCTCTTTGCTCCTTCAAAGGTGGTAGAAAAAGCTTTGTGCTGTAGATCTAAAGACTCAAAACTTGGACCGGACGAACTACTGTCAGAACTGGAATCAACGATTCGAGCTAAAAGAAATGTTGCCAGTGATAAAATTATTGTAGGTATATGTTAAAGCTCACCATTTGCAAATATCAGTAACCAAAATAATAGTAGTTATAATAAAACTATTTACGCGAGAGAAGAAAGTAAAGCTGCTCAGTAACCTTGGTAAGAAAAGATTTTACCATAATAATAGCATAAGGAAGGGATTGTGGGGCAAAGTGAAATGGTGAAATATTTACTTCGCTTTTAGCGCCTCTTATCAGTAATATTTTAACTATGTAGAAACACATGCAGTCTATTCCAGTCAAGAAATAATTACCTCTGAAAATCAAAGAATATTATAATGCAAGCAATTTTTAGAAATTATTACTCTTATTGTATTATGTTGTTGTTTTTGTCAAAAAGAATTTTTTGTCATTATTAAATGATAAAGTTTTTATTATTGATATTTTAAACATTAATTGGCACTTACTAATATTTAGTGCAATAGTTATTTATTTAATATTAAACCTATTTGTATTTTTTTTTTGTATAGTTAGTAAAGTGCATGCGGGGAAAAAAGTGGATGGGCAAAGTGAATTAGTACCTTTTATATACGTATTCAGTATTTTATCAAATCACTTACGTATTCATTTGTTAATTGGTTCATTTACATTCCTTAGTTTAATAATTCTCTTACTTATTCATTCTTTCACTTATTTTCTTATTCGTTCACTATTTTATTCACTCCTTTATTTTTTTCTCATATATTAATTTATATATGTATTTGTGTAATCATTTCTTGTTTCATTTCCTTTTCCTTTACAACCTCAATTCTTTTATTTATTTATTTATTTATTTAATCAAAAATGTCTTTGGAAAATAGTTCATTAAATTATTTTAGTTTCCACTTTACCACATGAAAAAAAAAAACTCCCATTTTTTTTTTTTGGATGTATAAACTTACCGCGTAAAATATCAAATAATGCTTCAATGCAAGATTTATTGAGAAAAACTTTGTTATTTTTATGTACCGTAATTTTCCGAACAAATTTCTAATTTGTTCGTTTTGAAAAAAGGAAGTTATCTTAACTATTTCATTTTGCCCCACATTCCCCTAGAACATATTCCCCCCACTGTTAGCCTCCTTAATTCGTACTTATTGAGGATCCAAGTCGCTCAAATTTATGAAAGTACGGATTTAAGCTAATATTACCTATAGATTAAGCCAAGGTACATAAACAAACTATTATACACGGTAAAAAATGACATTTTGAGTTTAAGAAAATGAAATATAAAACTGAACAAAAGAAAACTAATTTCTATTTCTATTTCTATTCAAGAGTCACAACTGACTTCAACTGTATTTATGTCGAGGTCTGCATACTAGTGCCTTGCCTCCATTATTTTATATACCGATAGATGGCAGTACCATCACCGGATCGAACAGTTAATGAGAATTTAGAACTAGTCCAAGAGCTAATAGCTACCTGGTACTAGCACCCCCAGAGGTATCGTTTCACTTGGAGGACATTGAGACCACGAGCATATTTAACGTCGCCCAGTCCCCTTTAATGACGACGGTGGGTCTTCGACCAGCGGGGATCGAACCCGAGCCCCTCCGGCCCCGAGTCCAATGCCCTACCGATCAGGCTACCACGGCCCAAAAGAAAACTAAAAAAATACGTTTCAAAAATACAAAACGTGGCCAACAAAAAAGTAATTTTTGCTATTCTTCTTCTTCTTCATCAGCACAACAGCCTGGTGCAGGCCAAGGCTTTCTCCGTCTGCTTCCTCCAGGCGGTACGACACATTGCCAGGTTTCTCCACCTCTTCACTCCCAAAACTTCTAGGTCCTTCTCAACACTATCCAGTCACCTTGTTGCTGGTCTTCCCCTTCTCCTTGTACCCTCAATCTTCGAATTGTTAGCTTTTTAACCGGGTCCAGATCTGCACGCCTAAATACGTGCCCCAGCCATCTGATTCTGTTGGCTTTAATTACTCTTAAGATGTTGAGTTGTCTGTATTTATGGTATACTTCGAAGTTATATAAACTTCTCCAAGCATCATTTTCCTTTACTGCTCCAAAAATTGACCGAAGGAAAATTTTTGCTCTTGCCTGCCTTTTATTCATACAATATGGACATCTAAATAACTCTGTTGATTAAGAGAAGTCTTGTTAAATAAGGTTATTTCAAAATTTAGTGTTCCAGTTCAAAATATTAACTGAAGAGCAATTACCTACAAACAGGTAAGAGTAAAAAGATAAAATAAACGTTTCAATGTAAACATAGCGATAACATTGTTGCTGTTAGTATAAATTAATTTATTCGCTTATGTAAAAAGTTAACGTATAAGTGGGCTTATCAGAAGTCGATTATTTGATTAATTTTTGCTTGTGTTGGTGTTACATCTTGAGTTTAGTTGTGCAAGAGACATAGATATGGAGGTCTACGTATTCTATACTTCATTGAGCTACATTTATAGTCGTATGTATGATGGAACTTAAGATTTCAATAGCAATATCTGTCAAAAAAGAAAAAAAAAGGCAAAATTTTGAAATGTTTTAAATAAAAACTACAACTTATGCATTAGTTGTGATTACAATTTTTTAAAAATATCTAGAGGAAATGTTAAACTAATAAATACTTGGATGTTTTGGTTATATCTGCCTAGTTTGAGTGTCGACGGAATAGTTGATTATTCAAAATTTATTTACTATAGTATTGGCATTATTTATCTTTACTAATAATAAAGTTGAAAGTCTCTCTGGAGGATGTCTGGATCTCTGTGACGCGCATAGCGCCTAGATCGTTCTGCCGATTTTCATGAAATTTGGCACAAAGTTAATCTGTAATATGGGGGTGTGCACCTCGAAGCGATTTTTCGAAAATTCGATTTTGTTCTTTTTCTATTCCAATTTTACGAACATTTTCCCGAGCAAAATTATAAAATGGACGAGTAAATTACCAAGTTATCATAACGTGAAACCGTAACATGGGCAAGTCAACTGGCGAGAAATTCACCATACATCTTTTGTAAGTATAGAGGCGAACCAAAAGACCTTTTAATTTTCTACTTCGGGCAAAGCCGTACAGATACCACTAATAAGTCAATAAATAGATTATTTTTGCATCCAGTAATTTATCCCATTTGTGAAATTTATGTTACTTCGATATTAGTATTATAATCCTCTTAATAACTGAATACGTTAGCGACAATATTTATGAAGAAAAGAGTACACATTTTATGAGAAACAAAAACTCAATCTTGAGGAAGAACTTATGGCTAATTCCTACCTTGTTTTCCAACTTTTTTCTCCTCAAGTAGTAGTAACTCTGGAAGCAACAGCTTGCGACGTTTTAAGAATTTAATTAAAATCTTAATTAAGATTTTTTAAAATCGAAATTTCTTTGGAAATTTAAGAATTATATTTGCATATAAAGCATTAATCTTTCGCAGAGAGAAGTTTCGGGTTTACGTTAAGCATCATTTTTAACGCTTTCTGTTAAAAAAAAGCGTGTAATTTACACTTTTATTTTGAGGTAAGAAAATCTTGCTTTTAGTAAGAGGATTTTCGTGTGATTTGAAATTCTTTTTGCAGATTTAATTGGATTATTATATAGGACTTTAGAGAGTTTATGAAAACGGTTCATATATTTTTTCCGACTATAATCTCTTTTTAATGATTAACGCATGAATGGGTAAATCATTTCTTAAAACATTTTTTCTTCGGCTGTAGAAATATTTAGCAAGATCTGTTTTTTTTTTTTTTTTTGAAAATAAATGTAAAGTACTTTATACTAAAGACAGTTTGATGAGTAAATACTTTATTTCTGTTTGGTTCTGTTTTTAGCATATTTTAACTAACTGTTTCACTGTAAATATAGCAAAATCCAAATGATAATTTATAAATGAAATAAATAAACAGTTTAAACAGTCAACGTACAAGTTTTTGCTTTGTTTATTAACTAACTGACAAAATACTTCATCTATACTTATCTATATTTGACCCCTGCAGACACTTAACTAAATTATGCCTTTTACTAGGAGGGGTGAGGGAAAATGGGTCATGAGGTAAACTGATTCAGTTTGTAATTCAGACATTGTAAACAAAACTAAAATGGGAGTTAAGAAATATATATAATAATATTTCTTAGTCTATTGGCAACAATTTTTAATGTCAGAAATGTTTCTCTCTTAAACATGACAACCAGATAGGAAATATTTTATAAACATCAGATGTTACTTGCAAAACATACGATTAAAAAACTTCTTAAAGTATTTTATGCTTAGTAAATAACAGGGCAAATTATAGGTATTTCCCTGTCAAAAAATTATTCCATGTGCTGAAAAGAGTCAAAGGAAATAGTGATTCTCATTTTATTTCGTTTCATTGTGGATGGTGCAAAATGTTTCATAGTTAAGCTTAGCTGATTTTTCTTTTAAATTTAGTCTATAATTCAATTAACAGGACAAATCACTCATGCTGACTAATAAAATATTAAAGCAGCCAAGAACATCGAACTGTCATGTATTTCCCTAAAAAAGAATATTGATGTTCTACAACAGCGTTTCTCAACCTTTTTTGATCTTCTTTCTTTGTTAAAAAAAAAAAAAAATGACTTGGGGATTGTTAAATTGTGGTAAAAATATTTGGGAATGGCTGATTTCCCCTCCCTCCTTCCGTTTTTAAAACAAAATAATGAATGAATGAATGAATAAATATATAAATAAAACTTTACATAATATAAAAGAAATGTTAGAAAAAAATATTTAAATATTGAGACAAGTAACTATTGTAAAAAATGTACGTAAGTAACGCTGCTGAAAAATCATAAAGTGACAAAAGTTAGTCTCAAAACTCACGCAAAAGATACAGTGTATAAGTATACAGAGGGCGACCAAATTATTATACTCAAACTTTTCTGTATTTTTATTGCTTAATTGGTGTTGCATAGTTTTATTATTTGAACACATTTTAAAGTTTATTTAAAACATGAATTAAACATAGTAAACGTTAAAGTACCTTCTAATAGATAATATAAATAGGTTTTAAAAAATTATTCAATGTTTAGTAACTCTACCTATTGCTGCTAACACGACTTGGATGCGGCGTGGCATGCTTTCAATGCATGAGATGGCTACTTAAATTACCTAGTATTATGTATAAAATCGTTAGCTTTTTCCAAAAATCACACCCCCAAGAAAAAGGCTGTTACTTGAAATTTTAACGGACACTGACACTGACGTCTATCACATATAAAATAATAAATTTAAATAAAAAAATACAGAATGTAAAGTGTTGCCAGAATAAACTTTAAGCTTTGGAATTAAGCTTTAAAATGTGTTCAAATAACAAAACTATGTAACAACTGTGAGAAACAATAAAAATACAGAAAAGTTTTTATGAGCATAATAATTTGGCCCCCTCTGTAGGTACAGAATTTTATTATTATGGTATTTTAATTCTTTCTTTCTTTTCTTTTTCTTTCTGAAATGTAAGGAAAATTTTTTAATGTGGACGAGAAAAATCTCTTAGGAGCGGTCAAATTTTTCTGCGGACCGCTGATTGAGAATCGCTGATCTAGAAAATGTTGAAAAATATTGAAAGATTTAATTTTCTATCAGCGTCAACAAAAAGAGTTTAAAATATGAAAAATAAATTGCTTAGTATGATGTTATTGTGTCAGTTTATTTTCGTTACTCCCTTACTAAACAGGTCCACCAATTTTTAAATTAACATCATTTTAGCTTAATGACCCATTTTACCAGCGCTAGTCAACTATTTTGTGGATATTTTTTGTTTATTTAAAACTTACAAATGTTTTCTAAAATTAAAAAAAAACTATGTTTAGGATGAGTTAAATTTTAAAATGTGATTGAAATATAGCAATTTTGTTTCTGCTATTTTAAACGTGAAAATTGGTTACAAAAAATAACCCATTTTACCCCATATAACGTAATCAAATTAATTGCATTTTGCTCACTCATGTTACGGTTCCACGTTATGATAATTTGCTAGGTAAAATGTCCTTAAAATTATAATAGAAAAAGAACAAAATCGAATTTTCAAAAAATCGCTTCAAAGAGCGCACCCCCATGCTATAAACTAATTTTGTGCCAAATTTCATGAAAATCGGCCAAACGGTTTAGGCGCTGTGCGCATCACAGACATCCAGACAGACAGACTTTGAGCTTTATTATTAGTAAAGATAAATATTATTGTTAAAATTAAATTAAGTTCCATAATAGAAAAACATTATTTTTGTAAAAACGATATTTTTTTACGGAAAATATGTTAAAAAAAACTTTTATGACAGTATTTACATCAATTAAAACTCACGTGATCCCAGTATTTTTAGAATTTCCAGTTATTTCAAAATATGAATGGGACTTAAAAGTGGGTGGCGATATTAATATTTATTATTTTAAAAGTGAAATGACTCATTTTAAGAAACAATAATTTAAAATGAAACATTTTCGAATAAATTCAGAATAATTACAACTTTTGCCAGGCCATGATTGAACTTATTTCATTTGAAAACAAAATTGGGAGGAAAAAAGGATTTCTCTTTTAAACTTGGCAACATCAAACGAGCGTTGTTTCGCTAAACTGCTGAAAAGACAAAAATGTCCCATTGTTCGTTGAACTGCTTTACATCGTCTCGTTTCCATTTAACAAAGCTTCAAAACAAGGGCATTTCCGTCATTACCACTAAAGTATCATGTTCAGGTGTTCAAAGTCGTCCGTAACAAAGCTCGGAATTCTAATTTTCCCGAACAAAAATGATGTCTGTTTCAAAATTAACTCGAAACAGGCATTTCGAAGGGACTTTTATCTTTCCCGCAATGCGTCTGTCTTTTGTTAATTACTTGTGAACATTGGTTTCATTTAAAGCGAAAAATTTTGGTTTCGAAAGAAGTGCTTCTATAGTCATATCTTGTGCTCGAATAGTAAGACTTCAATTTCACGCTCTCATATAATTTACGGCTGCAAAACTGTAACATTTCTTGTGAAATCGCTACGCAATGTCTTATTGATGATTATGTCTAGCTTTTACCTTGGTTCTCTAATTAGTCTGTCGCGAGCAGTTCGAATGAAAAATAAATCTCAAGAATTTATTTCTTTCTAATAAAGCTTCTAACATTTTAATGAATGATAAGTTTTTTTTATAGATAATTAGTTAATACTAATGTGGTATTGTTTGAGTGGAGGAAATCCTAGAAAATCTGTTATTTGAAAATTTTCAGCATCATGAAATCATAGTTTTGTGCTTGACTTAAAATTGATTTGTTACCTTTTTTAACAATAAATATTATTTAGTTTTTTTTAGGTAACGATTAAAAAGTAGATATATCCTGCCCCTTCAGGTTGACTGTTTATTATATCCAATTATTATGTGTTGTTTCATCTGTGAGTGGCCATGTGTGTGCTCTCTTTCGCATTTTTATTTGGTAAAAAAACGCAAATTGATAAAACATTTTAGGTGTCCCCCCCCCCAGTTTTTTAGACACGAAATTGCCTTTCTGCCTGTTTCAATCATACCTTCTCATGTATTGAAGGGGGAGGGGAGGAAATTTTAAGTGATGGTGAAACCGAGGACAAACCAAAATTTACTTTTAGAGTAGGATGAGTAGATAGATTTAGAGTAGAATATTCATAGGAATAAAAATTTTAATCATTCGATTCGGAATGAAATTTTTATAGCGGTGTTTAGATGTTTTAGTGTAAACGTATGCTTGCAATTGTCACTATAACTTCTGTCTCACTTTATTCTGCAATGATCAACTTGTATGTTGAAATCACACCTTCAACTTCTTAATTTGACACCGGTTTTTGGATCTATAAACAACAGTAGATGAGACTATCCACAGGTTCCGCCTTTCTGTTATTAAGAATTGTGAGGCAAAGGTTAAAAACTAGCATTGGTAAATGATTTTTTTAAAACAATAAATTAGTTTCTGATATTACTGATCTGATTTAACTCAAAAGTTACAAAAAGTATCTGAAAATATAGATCGGATTTTTTAAAATGCTATTATTGATTTATGTATAAAATTAACTTGTTTTTTTCAATATGAAAACACAATCTTTTATGATCTTAATGCTGTCGGTTCATTTGATATTTCGAAATTGTATTACACGTTAAGTTATAATTTTTACTTAAATCTGTCAAGTAACTGATAAACTTTTGTAGTTCGACCTGTTAAGTTAACAAGTTTGTTATAAAATAATACACTGGATTTTCGGTATTTCTTTTTGAATAAGCTGTTGAATAAAAGAACTCAGCTTGTAGTGATACCAGAATTATGTACAAAAACTTCTTTTTACATTGCACTACAACTTCTACTCTGTGCCATAAAGAATCTGTTGCGTTTGTTTGCTGTGTATCAACGGGCATGAGTTGTGTGTTTTTTGTTCCGTTATTGTTGAGTTATTAGTCAAAATATTACTTGTATTTTAATCTAGAGCAGTTTCTTAACATGATAAAGAATCCTGCAAAATACCAAGATCGTTGCCCAAAACCTGTTTGTTTTTCCTTTTTGCAGGCTATTTTATGTAACGATATTATTTCAAAATGTCATCAAGGTTTATCTCATCATTTTATCTCTTTAAAGAAAAATAAATTTACCACCAACAATTCCTGTTATTAAGTTTATAAATCAAAACAACTTTCAAATTAATAGAAAACAAAGGAAGAAGTTGCTGATGTTCCTGTTTCAGTCAATGTGACATTCAGGATTTTTACTTTATATTTAATGAATGCCTTTTCAAAATGAAGTTTATTCACTAGCTTTGCACCTGTCCTTTCAGGGAATTAGGGAAAACAAAGTAAATAAACATGCATGTTTACTCTGCCAGCGGAAGAGATTCCAATTATCCAAACACTCTTGACATCATTCAATGGAAACATCATTTGCCTCAGTAAAGCTTCATTCCTGCTTTTATTGAATGAAGGAAATAAATCATTAAAAGACTTCTCCTATTTCTGATCCTGAATTTCTATTCCAACTATAATTAAAATAAGACAGAAATTTCTCGGAATATTTTTCCTAAAAGAGAACAAAAAACTATACAAAAACCAGAAAGTAAATTGAATTTTAAAAATTATATGTAAGAATAAGTGTGCGCAACATTTGTTTCAAAATGGATGCATCAGTATTATTGGTTACTGTATCAAAATCTCAAATTGTGCTTTTAATTATGATTATGTAGTAAAAAGCGAGAATAGTCTCTACATTCTATAAAATGAAGTCTCCAAAAAGCTTCTGTTTGTGTAAACGCGCAAAACTCGAGAACTACCCGGCCAATTTTGCTGAAATTTTCACGGTATTTTTCTTACAACACCGGAAAGATTTGCTGACCAGTTTGAAAAAAAAATCGACGAGAAGTACTTTTTTTTAATTCCAGTTTAGGCCAATTTTCACAAATTCCCAAATATGTGGGGGGGGGGGGGGGAATTACTTTCACTTATTAATATTACATATCGTTGGAAAGAATAGAATTTTCCGCGCTCTACGCAATTTGTTTCAATGCTGTAACTTAATTACGGCGGGAGTCATTTGCGTTTTCAGCTTGAACTTTTTTAGGCTTATTTGAAATTTAGGCACTACTTTCTTCATTAAAAAAATCAATAAAAGTGAAGGAATTGTCCCACAGTTTTCTTTTCGATACCATTGGATAGAGCGATATATTTTACTCCAGTTCTATCTCGACCAATGGTCGAAAAACTAAGTTTCTATCTTCAAAGGAAAAAAAAATACAAGCCTTTTCAAATAAAGTTCGACACATCTCATTTTCATTCAAGTTGTTAACCATTTTATTTCCGCTTTTCCATGGTTACGCTTTTTCAATCCATTGTTTCTTTCCAGCTTTCTCACTTTTCCTTATTTTATTTTGTGTTCCCATGGTTACGTTTTTTGATCCATCTTTATCATTTTAATTTCTTAAACGTATTTCTAAAATCTGTCGTCATTGTTTAAAAGAGAAATTTTGCATGCTGCTTTTTTTTTTTTTTTTTTTTTATAAATTTAAGCCTGATTGTTGAATATACGTCAATTGACACAACATTTACTTAGAAGCTAGACCGGGCAAAGCTGGGCAACGCAGCTAGTAAATATATATTTTTTTATTCAAACTGTAATTAAGTAAGACAAACGTTTCTTGGAGCATTTTTCCTTAAAAAAAGACCCAAAGAGCTAAAACAAAAATTTTGCACATTAAATTGAATTAGAAAAATTAGATGTAAATAGGGAAGTGTGAGCGGAATTTATTTCAAAATATGTGCTTCAGTGGTATTGATTACTGTATCAAAATCACAAATTATGCTTTTAATCATGATTATGTAGCAAAAAGCAAGAATTGTACATGCTATCGTAAAAAACAAAAATTGAAGAATGTCGACTTTCATCGGTGATTCACCGGAAATATTCAGTTTTTCGCCCGTGCCTTTGAAGATATTTTTGTCCCAGATCAACAGCTTAACACCTGATCAAGTTCAACCAGAAATAATTATTTCTTATCGGAAATTGAAGGCCTTTGTAACTCCGAAAGATTTAAAAGCACATCAGTCACCATTAGCACTTATAAACCGATCCTTAAACGGCGATCTTTAAGGCTGCGAGTCCGACCCTTTAACAATCAGGCTACCTCGGTCCAAACCATGTTAAACAGTGTAAGTTAGCTCGCAATGGGGTCGTTTCAAAATTTTTAAAAGTATTTTTTTCTGAAAGAGCATGCTTAAAAACATAGCATTTGACCATTTTTTTAAATAATTTCTTTAAGTTTTATATTAAAAAAAATTACTTAAATCGATGCCCTTTCATCGTTTAACGCTTCTGCCGATGACATCACGAATGATGAAATGCCATTCAGTGTTGCCATTCACGGTCCAAAATATTTAATTTGCATCTTTGCTCACGTGTATTGGCAACGATATGGTTGATAGCAAGCGTAGAGCGCAATTGTAATTCGCTTCTTGATTATCATAACGTGGAAATGCGGTAGAAAGATGCGCCATAGTGCATCATTTGTGACGTCATAAAGACCATGTCTTGTTTGAAGAATCGGACATTTTAAAAAATTAATTAAAAAATAACTGTTGGGAAAATGAAAGTATTTTCTGAGCCCATGTTATTTTTTCTTTTTTTCTTATTCTATCAATTTCAGTGACAAAAAGTACTACTTTTTACTGAAAAAAACAACCCCATTACTGAAAAAAAAAAAAAAAAAATTCAACGACAGTAATTGGTAGAATCTAGGAATATTTCGAATATCGTAATGAAATATGTTCTCTTCAACTAAACTAACATTGTGAATTTCTTTAATTTAAAGAATAAATGCATTTTCAAGTAAAATTTAATTATGGGTAACCGTGTCTGTAAATAAATAAATTTAGATTAAGTTCAAACGTACCAATCGAAAACATATACTGTCATATAACTGTTTTGTTTGCAACAGCTGCAGAAAATAAAGTAAAAGCCTTTTTTAAAATATCGCTTTATGCTCAAAGACTTATGAGCTCCCAAACAATGTAAAAATATTTTTCATGGGAAAATTTTCCGCGTACGTTACTTTCTGAAGACTCCAATTTGATCCTTTATTTAAGACTGCACACATTGTGTACACAAGCAGAAAAATTCTCCTTTCAATCAACTAAGACAGGAAACGTTCTTACAGCAGAAGAAAGTTCGGATAATTAGTTCCGAATTTTTATTGTTTCATCCTAATTTAGTTTGCTCTATGTTTGCCGGTAAAAATGTAAGTGTCTCGGTATTTTATTTTCGCATTGTAATGAAACTTCGGTTGTTATTTCAAATTCTTTTTAATTCTCAAACTATTTTTGTCTCGATGGTGTATTTGTAACAATTTCTGTACTTTAAAATCAATGAACTCTGTATTTTTTCAAATTATTAACATTGCTTCATTTTTGCTCAAGTATTTCTTAATTTTTAAATGAAATGAAATCCGGCTATTGAGTTAAAATATTCCAAAACGAATGACAGACATTTTGTAAGGTTTTTATGCCTCTATACTATTATATAATGCTGATTCTCACGCAGACTCTATCAGTATGTTCTTGTTGATATTTCAGATTCTTTCTAATTCCAAAACCTTTTTTCCTCATCGGTATATTTGTAACAATTTCTGTACTCAAATTCTGTAACTAATGAACTCTGTAAGTGTTTTTTAAAATTATTAACATTGATCCATTTTTGCTAAAGCATTTCTTAATTTTTAAATGAAATAAAATTTCGCTAATGGTTTAAAACATTCGAAAAAGGGTGACTCAATATGTTTTTAAGGTTTGTATGCTTCCAGACTATGGTATGGAGGAGACGATGTTTGAGTTTCATGCAGACTCTTAGTCTGCGCTTAAGACTTAGGAGACAATACAGCACCAATCATACATTCTTAAATAATGGTATAAAATTAGTTCAGAACCCGGAGGCGTGCACTTCAAAATGTTTTGTTTTTTAATTTTAAATTTCGAATTAATTTTTTAAAACTACTTTTACGATAAAATTGTCTAACATCGAACGGAAACTTTCCCGCATCCTTAAATATGTTATATTATTCGAAAGACCGTTTTTTTCCTGGAGAACATGAAGTTTGTTCCATTTTCAGCGACTTATTGGAATAGGAGTTACATGTCTTTCTAAGTTAGCGAAAATGCTAGGCTAAAGTCAGTTCAATAATCAAGTGTTATGTTGCTGGACTGCGCAGGGAGCTAAGAATTTGAAAATGAAATTTCTGTTTTCAAATATGGATATTTTTCTACAGTTAAGAGCTATATTCGTATGGAGCAGGGCTTCCTAAACTAGTCCGCGGACCTCTTGAAAGTCCACCGACCATATAAGTTTACCACGATAAGGTTATCTCGTGGAAACTGGTTGGTTTCCAATTTTCTCAAACTGGAGCACAATTCTTCGAACTGTTGTCCTTCACTTCAAAGCTTGAAGAAAGATGGAAAAACTTCCTTCAAGTTTCTGTGTCGAGGTTAAACGGAAAACACACACACGCCTGCAGAAATTTCGTGAATTTGCCGCCCTCTTCACGGTATCCTCCGCGGCACTGCGTGAGATAGGCCTTTCTTGATTACTAGAATTACATTCTGAAGTCATGCCAGCTGGTGGAACGCAAAATGTCAAACTCGCCAACATTTTCAATGATTAAGAATGGTAATGTATTCTTTCGTAGTTATCAGATAAAATACGAACTCCAAACTTCTATATCCGGGGTAAACTCGGAAACACTACAGAATGGATTTCGTTGAAATTTTCAGTTTGTGTAGGTTAGTGCTTGGAAGATTTATAGACAGTTTCGAAAAAAACGCTGATGAATAGTTTTTCTTTTTTTTTTTTTTCGAAATTTAATTTTTTGACTATAAAATGGATATTTCTACTCGAAATAACTATCTGATCGTCTAAATTTTGGTTTCATTAGAAAAATAGAGAAAAAAATATTAAAAACAATTTTGACCAATGGTAAAAACGTTGGCGATTAATTAACACTGAAAAAGTGGTAAATAGTTTGAGTAAAGGCAAATCTATTTTTTTTCGACGTTTGAATAGATGCCATTTTTCTCAAATGTGAAGAAATTGTTTTTAGAATACTGGAATGCGAGTCTTGCTTTAAGTTTGCAAGACAATTCTTAATGATTAAGTTCTAGAATAAAATTAAAAGTTAAAGATGAATGGAATTTATTTTCGCAACGTAAATTAACTTTTTATTTTGTTACCATGGTTACGTCTTTTATTCCCTTTCGTTTCTTTTTTTCTTGACATTTACGGAACGTACCTTACTTTGTAGCGATCTATTTGTCTTATTAGAACGAATTAAATTGAAATATCTTATATAATTGAAAATTGAGCGTGTGTATCTATGTATGTACCTATGTATCAATGTAGTCATTTATGTCCAAGTTTCTTCTCCCGAAGGACAGTGAACTGACTATCGAACCAGATATCGATGGATTCTTAATCTTCCCGTCTTTATGTTTGGCTATTTAACATAATCCTTCCATAATAATCAGCGGAGATATCAATTTTAAAACTATTAATTATGACGCTTAGATTTCGACATAAAATCCCTATTTTTCGAAGACTTTCCTCCATTTAAATTATTATTCAGTTCTTCATGTCAACTTTCTGCAACAACGCTTTTATTAAAATTTATAGCGGGGTGAAGGAAATCATTGAGACGAAAGATCTGTTGCCATTTTTTTTCCGAATATGAACAAGTAAAATTCATTCTTTGTTTTTTGGGGGACTGAAAATGTTTACTTTTTGGTTATTTTCCCACAATCTGCCGCAAAATTTCACTTTTTTTTTTTTTATGGCTGAGTGTTGAAGACGCGTCATTTGACGTAACTTTTATTTTCGAGGTGGACCGTGCAAAGCCGGGCGACACAACTAGTTTTAAGCATTAAGTTTTAATGGTTACTCAGTTTTTATGAAATTTAGTTCAGTAAGGTATAAACTTATCGCATAATAAGCGCAATTACGTTCATTCTTAAATGTTAAATTCCTGAAAAAATGTATTAAAGGAAAGAAAAATTCCTCCCTCTTTCACAATATTTTGTAAACCTTTTATTGGTTTCTGTAAGCAACAAACTTTTTTTTGTTATTTTGACTTAATTTTGTACTTTTAATGAAGTACAGTTAAAAACTAACTCAAATTGAAATTTCTTTAAATGCACAGTATCGATTTATTGCTAATGATTCTAATTTACAAAAAATATATCCTTTTGAAAATTGAAAAAAAAATTCTTTCGACTCCTAACATCATTAGTTAACTTGTTTTTTTTCATTTATTTCATTTATTTATTTTTTGAAAAGGAAAAAAAATAATGCTAAAAGCATAAACAAATTACATCATATTTTTGCGGAGACAGACAGAAGCAAGTCTAGATTTTTCTCTTTCTTTATTGAAGTAACTTAAAGAGAAAAATTAATTGAGAAACTTGAAAAAGAATATTACTGGAAAATTAATCGTTGTCTGATGCTTGTCATGCCCCGTTGGCTTACAGAGTGTTTCTAAAACAGAAACTAAGGCAGAAAGTAATTAAACCGGAGAGTTTTATTGCCGTTTTAAAATTGAAGATAAGCACTTCTGCCGTCCACTTTAAAGCAGCATGGATGAAAGGTTTGGGTTTACGGTTTTCAGAGTTATTTTGTGGAAAATTAGTTTTTGTTTGCGTTCGCCAATTATGTGCATTTTGCAAGCAAAATATGTTGCTTTGTTTTCCCATGTTAATGATTTTTAAAACAGCATAATTGATTTTGAATGGATGTGCGCTTTTTCTTTATTTCTGGAATACTAGGAAACCATTCTGTTATCCCCCCTCTACCCCCCCCCCTCCTATTTTTGTGGCACATTTTCTTCACGTTATTGCTTTCAAATTTTTTGACATTTTTCAGTACACTAGGGGCTCTGCCCCCTACTTGTTGACGCTCACACACTCACGAAGATTGCATCGCAATCTCATTTGAGTCGCAAAGATTTAAAAAAAAAAATTTGAATTATGAAATTTTGAATTCAAATTATGTTTTTCGCAATCACGAACTGCGACAGGACCCTACTCATTGGGGTTATTGTTTCTAGAAACGGCTCCTGTCCCCCCCCCCCCAAGCTTGCCTCTCCTCCTAGGCGGTTACGTGTGCATAGTTGTGTGTGTACGTGTGTAGGCTTGTGTGTGCGCGTAGACCTGTGTGTATGCACGTAGGTATGTGTGAGTGTATGTGTGTGTACGAGGGGGATCCAAAAATAACCGGATTTTTGTTCTAAAATATTTATATATTAGTTTATTCACAAAATTTCTTTTGTCTCCTTTAAAGTGTTCACTCTTAGATGCAATACACTTGTTAGTTCCTTTTTTCCACTGTTAGAAGCTCCCCTGGAACTCTCTAACTTTGACCATGTCCAGTGCCCGTTGCGAAGTAGTTTTTACAGCCTCTAACATCATCAAAACGCTTCATTTTCAGATTTTTTTTCATCCTCGGGAACAGAAAAAGATCACAGGGGGCTAGGTCTGGCGAATACGGGGGTCGAAGAACGACTGGCCACCCCTGAGTGGCCAATTAGCGGTTAATAGTAAAGGTTGTGTGTGCGGGAGCGTTATCATTGTGAAGGAACCATCCTTCCAATCGCCATAGCGAGCTCCAACTCACTCTTGTTTCTTCTAAATTTTCGTCAATCGTAAAACGACCACTCTCGTTGATGTTTTGGCAGATTTTTTTCAAAGTTTTCATCATTTCGAGACTTTGAAGGGCGCTCAGAGCGAGCATGATCTTCAACATTCATGCTACCGCGTTTAAAACGCCCAGACCACTCGAAAACTTATGTACAGCTCATAGCATCGGTCTTGAAAGCTTGTTGAAACATTTGGTAAGCTAATCCGTTGTCGACTTTTCAAGCAGAAGAAGCAACATTTCAAGTTTAGTTTGTTCTTTTAAATCTGCCATGTAATGAGTTCGCAGGCGGAAAGAAACAGCACCTGAGAAAACCAACCCTACGATCTGACGGTATCAATTAAACTGACGACACTTGCACACCTGGTTTGTGAAGGTCTCTACTTGAGCCATCTAGCTGGAGAACACTCTACTACATCTAGGATTGGCATCGCACCATTAGTCCGGTTTCTTTTGAGTCCCCCCTCCTTTGTGTGTGTGAGCGTGCGTCTGTGTAGGACATGGACGCCTCCGACCGGGAGAAGCGGATAGCTCATGACCGGAGCAGCCGCGCCGCCTGCAGAGGCCGGTGGGCGGTGGTGCTGGTGTCCCTGGTCCAAGCTGAAAAATTAACCGGACATCAAGGACAGTCAAGTGAGGACAATAAGCGATCGTGATTGCTCAAAAAAAACGTGGTTGAAATATAAATACCCGAGATATAAAAAAAAAAGCGCGTTGAAAATCATCCTTTTCCCGGATTTCAAACTGTTTTGTATCAACTTGCACAGCTATAGGTGCTAAAGGGCTCTTGACCATTGGAAAACTGCAGTTTCATACGTTTGAAAAGTCTCTTTCAAATTGTCGTCTCTAGTAATATATTTTGCTTTTTAGCTCCGGGTTTGAATTGAGTTGAGCCTTGAACTTTTCGCTAAAATAGATGTTCTAATTAATGGAGAAAATTGGAGCAAGCATTATCCGCAACTCCAACTAACTATAGGGGGCACTGCAGTCACTGTCTAATGGCCGACTTAAAAACTAAAACAAACGCATGTGGTAACGAAGAAAATGCTAAAAGTATTGTGATTTTTGGTCGTATGTATGATTTTTTTGCTTTATTCATTTGAAAAGATTTTTCAAAGTCTTTTGGTTATTCTGACCCATATAGAAAGAGATTAGAAACCAAAAAGTATTACGAAAGTAAACAATTAATGCAGAACACACAGTAAGTTGTTCTGAAGCAGCCATTTTCACGATGTTGAATTCGGAATTCATAAATTTTTGGTTCGCTTCGAACGGCATTTTCATTTTGTACCGTTTTTTCTATACATTAGTACATATTAAGTTCAGTTTCGTGACATTTCCAGCATTTGTTGACATTTTTGTCACATTGTGCACATACGTGGCAGACTGTCAAGAGTAACGTTTAACACTAGATAATTTATTTCTATGACTATATGATTGGATATCCAAAGAAATCATGCATTTAATTCATTCGTCATGGAAATGATTTACCTGATATGCGAAATCTTGTCAAGATACATTATTCTTTCACACAATTTTAAAACCATAACCCTATAAACATATTTTTGGCGAAATTTATTTTTTATTGTTCAAATTCTTAACGTTCTTTTTGGATTTTTCAATCTGTTCTGCGATAAATATTTTCAAGAAAATTTATTTGCATACTGTCTATTTCAGTAGGATACTGTAGTAACAAAGGTTATTTAAATCATTTATGTGGAATTAGGTTAATTAAAAGTGCCCAGTCAATGTTGTTAAGTTTTTTTTTTTTTTTTTCATCGAATTGAAAAACTGATATTTATTCAAATTCACTCAGAACAAAATAAATAAAATGTATACTCACAGTTTATATATGGTGGTAGTTTTCTTTTCAGTTGATTGACCATTATTTCTTTTTACTTACCGAATTCTGTAATCTTACTATCATTTTATTCCACTCATGATAAAAATTAAAATGGTTTAACTAAAAACGCGAAATCTCGCCAAGGCTACTTTGCTCGCACAATACTAAAACTATAACCCTAAACAAATTTGGCGAAACCTTTCAGCTGAGAATAAAAGGAATAAAGTAAATTCTTTCTCGGTTAAACATTTTTCATTTTGTTCTACGATAATAAATTCAAGAAAATATTTTGCATACTGTCCATTCCAACTAAATGCTGCTGTAAAATATGATTAGTTAAATTAATTTAAGATTAAAAAAAAACTCATATTCTTACAAATTCATACAAAACAATAAAAAATTTTACCTCGTATAACGTTATCCAATTTTGTTAATCCAGAGTTTTCTTGTTTACGCTTCCACCATTTAATACTTTTTTGAAAGAAATAAGGAAAACTAACATTATTTTGAGAAGCTCAAGAATACTACTAAGGGACGAATTAATTTCTGTAGCTGAAAGCAAACTAAGACACATGGATTGCGTTAATAAATACTTAGAACAAACTGCCTGTGTTTACGTCAACAGACACACGTGGAACGCAACGTGGCAATGTTTTAGTTTCATCGGCAGTTTTGTAAATCACCGCAAGGTAGCGTATTCGAGCGCTGGAGATCCGAATTGGACGCAGAAAAAAAAAAAAATCTTTTCAAAGACATATAGTGCTAAAGGGTTTGGGAAATCTTTCCTCCCGTTAATGCGCAATTTACGTGAAATTTAGCTTAAAATTAATTATGAAAAGAACTAATTCAAAATTTAAAATAAAAAACCCATAGGGTTCGAAATAATATTGTAAAAATTTCAAAGCTTTAGGTGCTATGGGGTCTTTTGGAAGCAGGCCCGCCACAAACAGAATTTCACAATGTCTCTCATTGACGTTACTTTTTTTTTTAAATATAGATATTGTTAAAATTGCATGAACGTCAGCTTACAACCAACTGATGTGTAGTTTTCATGATAAGATACAAAATATGATTTATGTCACTTTTTATCATCGGTCTTCAGAGTTCAAAGTGTGCGTTTGAATTTATACTCCTTAATTTATTTTTTTTAATTCAAATTCTAGTAAAAATCATGGAATGGTTTCAATCATAAAGTTAATATAAAAATTAGTGATTGTGCATCCCCTTTCTCTCCAAGATAGAAACAGGTAGTCGACATGAAGTCAAAGTAGTGGTCAAATAAAGAGCGGCTATTTTGTATTTGGCATCCCTCTTGTCACGTCATTGCGAAGTTAAATTACTTGAGGGGGCCGTGGTGGCTAAAGCCCTCGATCGGTCTCTTAAGTGGCGACACGCTCCTGCGTCCGCCATTTTGTGTCGCTCCGCAACTTTCTCCCTATCTCAACAATAGAAAAATACAGAGTTTCGCACATTGAAAAGTATCTTTTTATCAACCAATGTTTACAGATTTTTAATCGTAACTTATGTAACTGATAATATACATACCAAAATGTTGAATTTTACCTTAGTAAAATATTTTTTTTTATTATTAAACCGAATATTAGTAAAAAGGTGTTTTGAAGAAATTTTCGACCATTTTTAAGAGTAATTTCTTTTTTTCCCCCCATAAAGACCTTCTGAGTTACAAATTACTTGAAGTGCTTTAAATATGCGTGTTATTATTAGAAAGTTGGTGTAGTAGAACCAGGGGTGGATACAGAAAAATCTCTCGGAGGGGGCCCGAGAAATTGAATAGCACTTCCTCCTCCCCCTGCCACATACGATGTTTCATAACAAAGTTTTCAGTACTTTATTTTAAAATGTCTTCCTCTTTTTTTTAATTTTTTTTTTAGGATTCCTTAAACTAATGATCCACTTCTAAATACATACATATTATGTACCAATATACTTTGAATGTGGACGTAAAACATCTTTAACATTTTAAACCAATTAAATACTAAACCAAATATAATGTTACCGAAATGCTATACAATGAGCGGTTTTAATTTTAGGAACAATGTCGTAATGCTTATAATACGAGGGCAAGGTTATTCAATAAAAAAATATACCCATACCTCATTTAAGATTTTAAAATTATTTTATAGTATTTTAACTATAAAGTATTATTTAATTAAGAAAATCATAGCTATTAAACATATAAGTTTTATTGAAAAATTCAGGACAATTTCTGTGTAGATTTCAAAGCAGTTGCTGATTGTTCTTGAAGCTATGATACAGTTGAGATAACAAATTCATATCACATGCCGCCTCCATTAATATCATGGTTTTCTCAAGAAACTATGATATGATTTCTTTCATTTTCCATTTTTTATAAGCTGAAAAAGAAAAAGCTATTGTTTCGAAAATAGCTTTCTGGATCAAAATAATTCTTTTAGGCACGCATGAACATTTTTTGAAGAATGTTAGTTATTGATTCCATCAAAGAAAAATTAATGGACGAATTAAGATATTGCGCTCCCTTGAATTCAAAACCAACAAGTTAAATGTATAAATGTATTCTGCCACTCTAGGACTCCAGTATGACTTCTTTAGCAAACAAAAATGCTATTATTCAAAATATGCTCTATGTGTTTTGTGTTCTGTTTAATTAACTATATTAAAAAAATGCTATGGAGAAGTCAATTAAAAAATAGTGAATAAAATAGATAAATAAATTCATCCTTTTGGGGGGGCACGGGCCTCCTGCCCCCCCCCCTTTAATCCGCAACTGAGTAGAACAGTAGTGAGCTAAATTAACTATGTCATAAATGGTTTGTAACTTGGACAACAGTTAGAACTTATTCATGCAAAGCAACATCATTTATATTACTAATGTGTGTAGTTTTCTTATGGAAATTATTTACTTCTAAAAAATTGCAAAATTTCTTTTTGTCTTAATTAATAAGGTTTTATTTTCAGCAGGACTCTTCCATGTTTTTTTCTAACACTTTCTTTTTTCTCATGACGATTTTACTTTAAAAAATGCCTTTCATTTAAACCAGATTTTTAAGGATACTACTAGTTCTTAAAAATTCAACAAACTGGTAATAAAATGTTTTAACCATTTTTAAATCAATATTTAAAAAATAATAATAATTGAATTATTTGATACCAATAGGAATTCAAAAAAAAAAGAGTGCAGATTAGCAGATTACATATGTGACGAACTATTATAAATAGCAATAATGAATTTATAAATTAACAGATACTGGGATAAATCATATATATGTACATTTTTTATTAAAAAGATTTTCACATCAAAGTAAAAATTAAATGAAAACAGATTTTTCCCGGGGGGGGGGGAATCTTCACAAAATTATATAACTTGGCTTGAGTTACATGTTACTATAATCTCAAAGAAGCTTAATTTGTTTAATGAATAATTTCACACTTTTAATCTCTTAATAATTTTGCTAGTTATTGAGACATTTCGGAACTAACTAAACAATAGAAAATTTACATTAAAAATAAATAAAATAATTAGTACATTTAAATTTTGACGGTTTTGTTATCTTAAACTCAGAAAAATCAGTTTTAAAACCAGGGCAAATATTTTACTACTGCTAGCAATTTATTAGGTGCCGTTACATAGTTGAGCTTTACAATATTTGAAGGAACTATTTATGATGATTTTAGTGAATGTCGTAGTTATCCCATAAAAATTTACAAACCATCAGACAGTTTCATGAAGAGTAAAAAATATTACAATTTCAACAAGAGTTTCAAAAAGTATCTGAAATTGCACAGCAAAATTGAAGAAAACATTTAAAATACATAAATAATCTTTCAATGTATTTCGATATAGTAATTTTGAACTGCTAGAACATCTTAATGCACTACACCGAAGAATCTTCACATTAAAGATAGCGTTTGATGAAAAATACGCATAGCAAAGAGAAAATATCTAGTATTCCGTACACTGAAATCACACAGGCAACGACACAAAATGGCGGACTGAACTCACGTGACTGCCCGCCTCCGATCGCAGTCGAAAGCGGCGCGCAGTGCACGGATCAAATCCAGGGCTTTAGTGGTGGCCTGATCGGTAAGGCATTGGACTTGGGGCTGGAGGGTCTCGGTTTCGATCCTCGCTGATCGAAGATCCGTAGTCGTCATTTATGGTGACTGGGTGACGTTAAATATGCTCGTAGTCACAATGTCCTCCTAGTGAAACGATACCTCTGGGGGTGCCAGACCAGAAAGTTATTCGGCTCCTGTCCTGGTTCTAAATTCTCGAACTGTCCATAGATGGCACCACCATTTAGTGTGTTGCCTTCTGAAGGCAAGGCTCCTGGCACGCAGTCCTTCATAGTTTGAGGGCCGGAGGTGCCTTTGATAAATGATAGTTGAAATTACGTGAGTAGTGGAAAAGGCCGGCCTTTTCCCACTACTTACGAGTTTAACTAAGTTTGTATACAGTAAACTTCCGATTACCCGCGGATCTTATTACTTTTTTTTTTTGTAACGGTCATTAAATGTTTTTAAAACTTTTGTGTTATTGTTCGTTTTTAGCTTTGCGTATATGTTTAATATTCAATGTTTGCAGATGCAATGTTTTTAGCTATAATTGAAATGTATATGTGAGCACTATTCATATTTTTTAGCTATTGCGTACACTAGTATGGTGTTTTACCTATTATTCGGATAATCCGCGGTTACTTTGCCACCATAGTCCGTGGATAATCGGGAGTTTTCTGTACTTGGCTAAAAGAGCATTCCGCTTGTCATCAAAACTGCTTTCATGAGCGCTCTAGCTCTGTTCTTACTCTATGGTATCTGTCCTCAACATAAGTTCTGCACGCAATGTACGACACAAGTTAGATTTTAGTTAAATTTTATAAACAGAGAAAAACATTGTAGGGTTGTTCGGCGGAACAACGGCCATTTTGTCTCGCATGTAAGAGCCAATATATTTCACTATAAAATATTAATTTAAATGGTAAAGAAATTTTTTTTACTTGTTTGTGTTTTCTTAAGCAACAAAATTTCTTCATTACTTTTTGAATTATTAGTTTAAACTAAAAATACAGTCAGACCCCGATTTAACGATTTAATCGGGACCGAAACTTTTATACGTTAAATCGGGGTCATTCGTAATATCGGGGTGCGATTTTTTTTTTGCTGCATTTACCTTATTTAAAGCACCTAATAAACAACTGCGCAAAAATATCCATGATTTGAATGTGTACACTTTTTATTCAGCGTTTGGTGACTTATTACTCACTAGTTAATTTCAAACTACTGAATAATAGATGTGTAACAGTTCCCTAGATACTTGACTCGAAATAGTTCTCAATCGTCTTTATGGAGAGATGAAAATACTGTTTCATTTGCAGCGTGCTGCATGAGACATGTTTTCAGTTTCCAGGCTATGTAAAGCAATTGAAAAGTAAGTTTTAATAGGAGTTTCATCATCGCTTTCTGCATCAAAATCAATATTCGGTTGGTTGTCTCCTCGCCCGTTAAAAATTGCTGATTCCAAGAAAAATCTTTTTTTTTTTTATATTTCGGACAATATGGATAAAGCATTTGTAAAAACAATCCAATATTTCCGAACTCAAATCAACAAGAAAAAAAAATTGTTTTTTCGGCTGTTAAAATAATTTGATAATTCGGGGTTTATTATTCGGTAAATAGGGGTTTTTGCCTTTATTTTAGGCGGGGAAAAAGAAAAATTCGTTAAATCGCGAAATTCGTTAAATAGAGGTTCTTCAAATCGGGGCCTGACTGTATTACCTGTTTACGTGCGGGAGAAGACGGCCGTTTTCCCATGAAAGAGCCCTACAATGTAATTGTTTTCACTCTCTCTCTCTCGAAGTTTTCTCAAGTCTCTCCAACTGACTTCATTTTTACAAATAAATTAATCGACTGTATATTGCAACAAATGTAAAACAAGTATTCTTTGTTTTAAATAAGCGCGTATTATAGTACTTGCTAGAAAAAGGATGACACCCTATGATAAGCCCTTAATATGAGTTTCAATGATCAAGTGTTTGTTAAATACTGTCTAATGCTTTCACGGCCGGCGTCAATATGGGGAGATAACATTTCCGGGTTTATTGGCCGTGGTCTAATAGGAGTAGAAATTCCAGACGTTTTCGGCTTGCTTGCTTCGCTGCAGCCATCATCAGTGGTTTGAGTTTCGTGAGACTGATTCCTGGCTTCGGTGGGTCCGGTATTTAAGCAAACTGTTGCTGGGCTGCTGGTCCTGATTGGGAGGCGTTCTCAAGCCGCTGGGTGATCCTTGTACCTGATTGGATGGGATTCACAAGCCGTGGTAGCTACCGGTTTCTGATTGGATGGGACCACAGTATGTATTAGACTGTTGTGACGAGCGGATCTAAGGGCAGGGTGCCATGTTTTTGGTAAATTGAAATTCTCCTCTTTTCTGTTGAAATTAAAGGGGGTGTTTGAAAATTTCTATAGCTTCGCGATGAAGACGGGCAAAGCAATGAGATGTTGTAGCCAAGATTTCTGTGTCATTAAATTTGATGCTGTGGACTCCTTCTTGTTGGCTGTGTTCGACTGCAGCTGACTTATCATAGTTTCCTAAACGGCAATGAAGAGCATGCTCAGAAAGGCGTGTCTTGATGCAGCGCTTCGTAGTTCCGACGGAAACTGATCCACAGGAGCACGGAATTTTGTAAACTCCAGATGTGGAGAAAGGGTCACGGGGGTCCTTCAGCGGGCGATAACAATTCCTAAGTTGAGTGGTGGGCTTGAAAATGGTCTTTCACCATGGAGAAGGAGAGCAATAATCAGCTGCCTTTTCTTAGACGTTCTTGTGACGAAAAAGGAAGACGGGACGCTCGGCCACCAAGTGTACCGCAAGCCCACACACACAGACCGTTACCTTCATAAGAACTCAAACCACCACCCGAGACAAAAAATGGCTGTCATCAATACCCTTATGCACCGAGCAGAAAGAATCTGCGAAACGACACATTTGAAGAAGGAACTGAAACACCTTGAGCTAGCATTTCAAGCCAATGGATTCACTAGAGGAGAAATTAGAAGAGCCCTTCATCCCAGGAGGTCCCAAAATAACGAACAGAAGTCTACTCCATCTGAACCATTAGGGAAAGTGTTCTTACCCTACCTACACAGAGTTACTGACCGAATTGGAAAACTTGAAAAAAAATAGAACCGACTTCAAAATTGCTCTAAAAAGTGAAAAATAATTTTATTCTTTAAACACCATCAATAATGCTTTTAAACATAATTTTTGAAGTTGGCGCAAAAACAAAACGTAAAATCCAGTGTAACCATGCTTCGTTCATATTTTTTTCAGAAAAGCATCCAAAGTTACGAACGAAACATTTATATCATTATTTAAATATGTTGTCATCAATGCATAATTTATGTGATAGTGAAGAAACTGGGCCTGGTTAAATTTATAGTTGTAGTTGAGTTTTGGCTGTGGATGATTTTATCTATCGTTTTTGCGCCAACTTCAAAAATTATGTTTAAAAGCATTATCGATGGTGTTTAAAGAATAAAATTATTTTTCACTTTTTAGAGCAATTTTGAAGTTGGTTCTATTTTTTTTTCAAAATTTTTTTTATTTTACTCTTTTTAGTGTAAATGTAGGTATTTCAGAAATAGTAAGAAGTTACCATCACGAAACTTCACCTTATTTTTTTCATAAAAATGCTCCATACTAAAAAAAAAAAAAAAAAAAAAAACTATAAACACGCTTTAAACTTTAAGTGATTGGCACTAAAAACTTATCTTTGTTCCTCTTTGGAATTAATGTGTAGTTAATTTAATTATAACCATTTAAGTATTACGTTTTTCCTAACTAATTTACATTTCACAGCATTTAAGTTGCTCATGATGCAATTCTGTATTTTCTTACTTAGACCTCATCGTTTGTTATTGGCATAGATGATAACGAAAAAAATACTACTGTGTAGTTGAGGCAAACCTAATGGTAGCATTGTGAAGGCTAAGCAGATCCTAATCACTGCATCACCTCGCTTCCAGGTTAGGTTTACCCTCACTATGGAGCAATACACTGAAGAAGGGAAGATTTCGATAATTCACATAAGGTTCTCTAAATCAGCAAGGTTACCAAAATAAAATTATTTACGCCAAAAATGAGACGACCGCGCCACAGATTCCTGATTATTATCGAAATATCCCCCCTGAAGAAACTTGATGCTTGCTTCAGAGAAGCCTTCATTCAAAATTATCTCCTTTAAAAAATCTAGCATGTTAAAATGTTATTATATTATATTTAAAATATAAATCAATATCCAAAGCTTTTTCAATTTATTAAGCTTAGAAATTGTTTTGCGACAGCAGAAGTTCAAGCTTAATTAGTCGAACCGATTTCCGAAAGAAGTTTCATAATTTCACTATGGATATGCCTTGTAAAAAAAATCATTCCATTTCAAAAGATATTTTATTATTTCATTTTTGATTTATGAACGTTGAAAAATATAAAACAGTTTTAAAACCATACACAAATTTAATAAATAACATTTAAAAAATAAAGCTATTTTGAAAATTTTGCAAAATATATGACATCACTATTTTAGTTTTATTAAAACAGTTTGAAAGATTGATTTGCATAGAACTTAAATATTGCGCAATAATTTTACAAAATTGCTAATTTCACAAAATTGACTAGAACAATACATGTAAAATAATAAAATAAAATAGGTAAATCATTATAATTTTGGAACAAAGTAAGAAATCACTATTCAATTCAAAGCAAGTTAATGTTATGTTTACATTTTCATAAAAGAAAGCACACATTTTCTGACGTTGTTAAACCACTTGGCTTAACTGACTGCTAAGATTTGGAAAAAAACACGCTTCATATAAAAAGATACACATAACAAAGGTAAAAATGGAAGACTTTGAAGGTTTCACAAACTTCTAATAGGTTAAGCACAGTATAAAAGTTTTGGGTAGGAACAAAAACGCCATTTTTGGATTTCCGATTAAAATGAATAAATGCATTAATAAATAATTACTAAGATTAAAATCGGTTTTAAATGTCAGCTAAGTTGAATCAAATGAACCCAACAGTCGTGTTCCTGACAAGTATATAGCTTAAACAATTGGAATGCTTTTTTCGCCTTTAAACTTAGACCCCAATATGCAATATAGAATATAAAAGTTCTAATCTATTATGGTGTCATTCCTCCTGATGCTAGCGTATTTCAAAAAAAAAAAAAAAATGTTTGTATTGATATTGAACTGGCAAATTATTGATGTAACACAAAAAGTTCAAATGTTGGCACAACAGTGTTTTTTTTTTTATATTGTGTGAAAAATAAAGTATTGCTAGGGTTTACAAAAGCAGCTTCAAGTATTTGTATTACAATTATCACTAATTGCAGAAGATTTTTTGTCTAGACAGCAAAATGTCTGGTTAAGTTAATTTACTTGTTCAGCGTCATACTTGTATAACAAGAAGAAAACACTCATTAACCTGAGGTAAATAAAACTTGAATAATAATGAATGTTTCTGGTAAAGAAAAAAAAAGGTGTTTTAAGATAAACCAAATTTATACGCCATTAAAAAAGACTATTTCTGTGACACTCTATAAGAGTCTGGCATTTATGCTGTTATTGTTTTTCTGGGCAAACGTATAAGAAATCCTTAACTGACACTTACGGCATAGCACGTGTTTTAGGTTTTCTTTACAGACTTGCCAAGGACTAAAAGAATTGAAATAAAGTTTAACCTAAAATGTTATTAATTATTCAATGTTGTACGATAGAGAAGTTTTAAAGCTGAATAAATGTATAATGACTAGGCATTTCTCTTTCAACATTGCAAATAGAGATAAAAAAAAAAACAACAGATTAGTGTAACAAGTTTTTTGCTGTATTAAAACGAATTTTTTTGACATGCTTCCTACACATATTGTAATTTAAGTAAAAATAATTAAAATATATTTTCAACAAATTGAGTCAAAAATTTTAAAGCATTTCAAAGAAAAAAATTTCAATAAATCTTTGTATAAGAATGCATGTTCTTGGAGTAAAATAAGGTTTTACTTGCATTATTAAAGCATTGTTATAAAATAAATAACTTTTTTTACAGCAAATATTTAAGTTAAAAAACAACTGCAGTGCATTTAATTAACAACGAAGTCCATCACTTTGAACTTAAATCGCAATGCAGTTCAATATTCGAAGATCTGTTTTTGCACTTTGAAGCCTCAGTATCAACAATAGTCTTCGGATATTGCGCTAAATCCATTTTGACATCTTTTTAGCTTAAAAATAAAAACCGGCCATGAAAATTGTGAGCAAGTGCCGAGCCATATTAATAACAAAACGTGGAACTTATTCAGCACTTCTTGATAGATGAGTTATTCCTAAATCACAAGCTCTTTTTACCGTATTTCAAAACTTTTCGGAACCAACAGCAAATTCAAGTTGTAGATTAGATCCACTGTTGACGATCCATTTGAGCAGCATGGGGTCTTTCGTCTGTTAAAAAATCACTAGGTTATTATACTTCATGCTTAGGTTGCATAAATTAGTGGGGTCTTTGTTGCGCTGATTAATGAATGAATTTAACATAAAACGATCAAGTTACGACACAGTAACGAAAATTCAGCTCCATGGTTCTGAACCAAAACCCTGACGATTTCTTGATTCAAGTTTGAAATTTAAGTAGAATTTTAGATCAATCATCAATAATTCTTTCACTCACATTAAAAACATTCTTTCGTATTGTTCAGACTTTTGATAGCATTTGAGAATAGAAGGATTTATATGGTGTACATTTTTTGACACAGCAAACTTCGCTAAACAACTTTTTTGTTAATGGAAGCTCAGACACTGGATTTTAAACATGCCGCACACAGATCAATACGTACACCTGGGTGAAACTCTTTCGCGTAGGATTGGAAACATTCCTTAGAAAGTGCAGGACTGGAAAGATGTTGTAGCTCACACCCATCACTGATGATCCGTTTGTGCACCATGAGGCCTTTCTATCACATCAACAACAGTTGCTTCAGAAGATAATGCTTTTAGTGTAGCAAGATTATTTTGATGTTGCTTCAACTCATCCCCAAATGCCAGAAGTCCTAACTGAGCATGTGATGCTTCTCCTAAAGCACGGGATCGCAAACACGATCGATATTGGTCAACAGACAGATCAGTATCACAGACCTTTTCGTGCCAAATATGAAATATTCCAGGATCCGTCGCTCTTACAACTATCAGATCGCTCCTTACATATTTTCTATACAACATGACGTCTTCGCCACCCCAGCCAACAATGTCCTCATCGAATCCTTTAATGTTCATGAAGTCGCTACGATATTGACATGTCATCCCGAATCCAAAATCCCTCCAGAAACCCGAATCTCTGGAGATAGTTAGCTGCTCTGCGTCCGATGGAGTGTCTTTGCCCTGCAAAGAGTAGACTAGAGAGGGGTTAAAGAGGCTGAAAACGATCGGATAATACACTTTCTTGCCAGGAGCTGCGTTGAGGCGACAACGTTCGAGGAACCTATTTGTGAAAACGATGTCGACATCACAAAGGAAAAGCAAGACATCATTTTTCGGCCAGTGCTGTGCACCCACTTGCAGACCTTTTCCTCTGGAGAATGTCTCGTTTAAAGTTAAAAGTTTCAAATTGCGGAACTTAGTTTCTCGAGACACTTTAGTGAGTATTACACGCACATCATGCAAGCCTTCTTCGCCAAAGTATACAACAGTTAGGAAGACTTTTTTATCATGCTTTATAGCTACCTTCGCAAATCTATCCATGAACGTCCTAAAAGCGTCAATTCTACCCGACAAGGGAAGGATGACATTAATCAGTTCTTTACTGGTCTTTATTCTGTCATTAAATATAGTTTGAACAGGCCCAAAGGGCCTCATCAACGTCACCTTGAGATACACCCGAGAAGCATTTTTCTCTTTAAAGTACAACTCATATTGTGTGCCAGTGGTGGGTTCGCTTCTGAACAAACCTTCAGCGAAGTCGTCAACTGTATATCGTTGCTTGCCTTTTCTATCTTTATTGATCACATCAAGCGCCCTCACGAAAACCTCTAGAAGGTCTTTCCTCTTGTACCCAATCGGTTTTTCGACAACTCGTTTTCCGAGTCCCAAACTGACTGGATAGACTCTTCCAAAAGTGAAGTGGGTAAAGGGGACGATTTCGTACTCGTTGTTAAGCTGGACACCATGCTTTACTTCAGCGGATGCCACTTGCTTCCTCAAGTATTCAGAACATTCGGAAGATTTTATTCCTTCAATCGCTTGTTTTGAGGGCGGTTCTACAATTGGCACAGAGACGGAATCGACGAATGGCTTTTGTAAGTCAGACACCTGTAACAGAAATCGAGTTAGGCAATTTTAGAAAAAACACGAGAAAAGAAAAAAGACAACATTTTTAAAATACCGATTTTAATTTTAAAAAGTGATAGCAATAATTAAAAAAAAGCTCTTTTATTAAGTTATAAAAATTGTCTTGAACCTAATTTTAGGTTCTCACAGTTAGCTTCACGTGTCAAAGTACACTATATGACCAAAAGTATTGAGACACTTTCAAAAATTCACATTTTAAAGAATTTCTGAAGAAATATAAAGCCAATTGCTTTAACACTTTTGTCACATAAAAAGTACGCTCCATCAGTCATTTTGCAATAAAAATCACATCACGCGTTTCGGGGGTCAGCAATAAATTAAGGAAAGAAAAATGTTTTTTGTTCATCAATCGTCGTTAAAAGCTCAGAATAAGCTGTAAATTAGAATTTAGTTAGCTTACTATGTACAATCATTTTTCATACTTTTGAAAAGGCATCACGAAAATACAAGCATTTTATTTAAAAACTACAAATTTTATTTGAAGGTTTTTGGTTCATAACATGCAGAGTTTTTCATCAAAGCTTACGAAACTTTTAGAAAACTTGTATGCTGTCAAGAGAAGCATAATACTAAAATTTGAAGTTTAAATGTTTGAAATTTGATAAAATATGTACATTTAAAGCAATTAATTTATCACTGCGCATGTGCGATAGATAGCATTTTATAATGATCATCATCTAATGCCCAACTAGATTCCTCAACTCATAAAAAAATTCCAGTTCAATATCACAAAAATTTAGAAAGTTATCAGGAAACTAATGAGCCGAATTTGAATGACTCTTGGATAGTGTACGAATCGCGATGGATCGTTCGCAAATAAGCTGTTTTTATCATGAATCACACTGAACGGTTGCAAGGAAATAATACAAACTTCCGAGCGAATCCTCACGGTTCGTCGCCTACCCAAGAATGATTGAAATTCGGCTCATTAGATCGCTGATAACTTTCTGAACTTTTAAGATATTTAACTGGAATTTTTTTATGAGTTGAAGAAGTTAATTGGATTTTAGATTTTGAAAGTTTTAAATTGCTATCTTTTGCGCATGCTCAGTGAAAAACTAATTGCTTTAAATGCCCATATTTTATCAAATTTTAAACGTTTTAATATCAAATTTTAGTATTATGCTTCTCTTGTATGCTGTCAAGTTTTTTGAAAGTTTCGTAAGCTTTGATGAAAATCTTTGCATGTTATGAGCCAAAACCCTGCAGATAAAATTTGTAGTTTTTAAAGAAATGCTTATATTTTCGTGAATATCAGTAATACCTTCTCAAAAGTATGAAAAATGATCACACGTAGAAAGCCAACTAATTTCTGAAATTTACAGCTTATTCACATCTATTTACGATGAATGATGACTAAAAAACATTTTTGCTTTCTTCAATTAGCTACTGATCCCCGAAACGCAAGGGTAATATAATTTTTATGTCAGAATATATTTTTGTTTAAAAATAAAGGTAATTTTTTTTCTTCACTTTCTCCCGTTACATTCTGCACACACACACACACCTATTATGTAGACAAACGCATGTAAACCCTCTCCCATAATATTTAACTAATTTAATCTTTATTTACGATAGTGTTAATACAGTAGCACGTAGCAGTTCATGATCCAAACGTATTTTATTAAAAGCATAGCCTTCAATAAAGCAATATTCTAAAAGATTGAGGTTTCCTCTCCCATCTGTACCTTTTTTCTGTTTGTTATACATAGGCCTTCTGTTACATCTTGTCAACATTTGCAAAATTTACTAAAACATGGCAACGACTCGAGCAACAATGGAGAAACGAATGTAAATAAAAGAACGAGAGTCGATACTCCCTGCAATCGACTGTTAATACAAAAACAGAAAAAATTGCTTTTTTATCGCATATTCGACTTGCTGCTGTGTCAAATATGAAGTGGAAATTACTAATTCACGTGGTTTTTTTCCCCAAAGGAGAAGCTGGGCATTAAGCTATAAAATAAAAGTTACGTATAAAAAGAAATTATTTAATAGTATCTTGAATTTTATAAGGAATATAAAACAAAAATTGGCTGGAAACAGTGACGCGTAAACCAAAAGGGCAATTGAAAAGTTTGAAATAAAATTGCGACGGTCGTTTTGACGCCTGAATTGAAATTTATTCATGAATCGGAAAACGATTTGAAAAAGCAAATTACAAATTACCTAATGAGACCAGATCGGAGAAAGTATGGAAAAAGAATTCCGCTGGGTGCTTTCTTACGAAGTTATTGCTCGAATCCTTATGAGGTAATAAATAAAGGTCTAGGGCAACGGAATCGGAGGGAAAATTATCGGCTCCGTCTCCGAGAATTTTAAAGCCTTTGACGCCAACTCCTTTAACCCGAAATCAGGGTGGTCCCGACTGAGACTCTGCAGCACTTAAAGAGTATCATACTCTGGTGGAAAAGGAAAATGATCGACTCTGATTCCGACTCGGAATTTTAAAGCATTCGACTCCCAACGCCCATTCCTTTAACATTAACCCTAAAATCAGCCCGACTCTGGTTCCGTAGCCCTGATGAAAACTTTTAACTACTAGAATAGTAATTTAAGGTAGGTACAAAAATTTACTATGCATTAATATTAAACACGACTACAGATACCAACATACACAAGCTCATTTAAAAATAACTAAATACGTAAAACGTAATTGAGCAATTCCACTGACATTTTAAAAGTAAAACTGTACTTTTCAATATTCAACGTAAAATATACATTGTACAAAAGATTTTTTCTCCTCGATTATTTTATTTTTTAAGCTAATTTCAATGGTATAGTTGAATTATCCAAAATATATTTTGGGTGATCAAAAAAAAAAAAAAAAAAAAGTTATCAAAAGCATGATACCTGACTGAGATGCTACTTTTTAAAATGTCAGTTAGTTACTTTTTTTTACAATTTTTGAAAAATCATCCGAAATGTAATTCGAGAATTCAATTAAACCATTAAATTCAACTTAAAAAATACAATAATCCTAGAGAAAATATAGTTTGCACAAAGTATATTTTGCGTTGCACATTACAAAATGCTTATTGTTTTGTCTTAAAAATGTTAGTCATGGAATGCTCACCCGGGAAATTGTTCAAATACAAGTATGGGATTGAATTTCTAGAAATTTTAAAGCAAAAAACTATTTAATGGTGAATAAAATTACCATTCGATAAATTAAATAGCACAAGATTACCTTCAACAGTTTTGATCTTTTTGGTTTTAATCTATGTTTTATTTTTCTGAATTTGCGAAAGGCCTGTAAATCACTTTCTCTTTTAGCTCGGAAAGTGACCCAGAATTCACGAACTTTGAAATAAAATATTTTAATATTTCTTCAGATACAAGAAAAATAAAACCGCCTTTTTAAAGGTGACTTTCTCGCAAGTAAATAGTTTTTAAGATTTGAAATGAAAACTAAAAAAAAAAAAACGCACTTAAAATTAAAGATGTTCCTCCACTTGTGACCATATTTTGATAAGCAACAAGGCAGAAACATATTCCTCCAATCATACTTAGGCATAAAAAATGTATTTTATATAAAAAACAGACACAGATAGAAACCTTGCGGTTTGATCTTAGAGTATTAGTTGAAAGGTGGTATGCACCAACTGCAGGTTGCAATGTAAAGGGATCGAACCGGAATTCCCTACTTCTTACATTAAGCCGGCTTAATAGCATTCTCTTTGTAAACACACCCACAGCGTAGAAATATGAATGCATATTGAAGATCAAGATATAATTGCTAGGATTTTATTGCTTCGAAAAATGTACTCGCTGTCTCATGTGCCCAAGTTCAGAAAAATGAATTTTTAGTCCAAACTCAGTACAGATAGCTCCGAAGAACATAGTTAATTGGTTACAAGTTCTTCGAAACCGTCTCGCTCGAAACTACAACACATGAGATTCCGTTTCAGACGCATCCCTACCTCTTCTGATTTAAAAAAAAAAATTTGCTTTTGATCAACTTCCTTTTTTTTATCAGAAAAATGACATATTCGAAAATAATTTTGTATCAAATACTATAAAAGCACTTTTTTAAGCATTGCGAAATATTTAAACTTCATACATGTATCAGCTATCGTTTTTTTTTTCCAGCTCGCAAAAACAATTGATATTTTTATTTTTGGGAAAAATAAATGCCTAAACATTTGTAGAAAAGAATTATTCGAAAATCCTGTAACTTGAAACAGTGTACTTTGGTGAAAGGTATCCGTGTTCTTCGAAACGCATGTTCTTTAAGCAGTGTTCATCGGAGAGTAGCCTGTAGTTGACTTATTTTTATTAGTAACAAAATCACGATTCTTTAATCATATAAAAAATGACCTTTTTCTTCAGCCCATTTATCTCATCTTTCAGCCTTTTTATTTCAGCCCGGTGTTCTTCTTCCCTTCGATGCAAGAGGTCCAGGTAGTAGGAATCCGGAGACATGGACTGAGGCAGCAATGATCCTAAAGGAGAGGAACTGGCAGACGATCCCGAGATTTCGTCGTCGAGGCGCAGCCCGCAGCGACCGATGAATACCAAGAAAACGAGTGAAATGGCTGTCAACAGCAATAAGGTGCGAGTCACCAGTCGCATGCTACCGGAGAGATCATCCACCTGAATTGGGAAAGAAAGAGTCTTTCAATCGATAATAAGCGAGACAATAAAGTAAAAGTGAATTCGAATCTGTGGTCCGCGCGTCTCTACGGAGGGATGGAATACTTGTAAGGGGGTACGCAGCTGTTGCCAAAATGTCATTTTCAATGACCGTCTTTTCCACAAAAATAAAAAATAATTTAATGACGGAAAATAAGAAGCAATCGGATTTGAGAATTCACACAAGAATATCGCTATCTTTTCAATGACTCCACGGTTTGACAAAATTTTGCACTCAAATGCAAGTTTACCAATTGAGTTATTATTTCACTAAAGTTGTATTTTAAACTTCTATTTTATCTCAGAGTTTTCAAATACAGTAAATAATAAGTCAACGAACAAATTACAATGTAATCTATATAAATAAAACAGAATATATGTATATGTATGTATGTTCCCTATACAAATCCACAGTTTGCGTCGGATCCCGACCAAATTTGGCTGGGGGGTATTTGTGCTCCAGGGAAGGAAGGGAGGGGGTTTTCAAACGCCAAAAAAAGTACCGAACCGTTTGGTTTTTAATTTTAAGACCGAAACTGGCGTTTATCTATAATATGAGGGCGAAAAAATTAGAATAAAATATAAATGGAACCCCCTGATTTTTCTGCATCAGATAAAATTGTTCCTGTGTTCTAAGATAATTAGAACGGGAATTATAACTCTTCTTAACTAATATCGCGGTAAAATGTAGGTAAGCCTTTAATTAGAAATCCATTGTTGACCAATGCTTTTATTAAAATTTATAGCATGAAGGAAAGCATTGAGTTGAAAGCTATGATGCCATTTTTTGTCGGGAATATGGACAAATACAATTTCGGCTTTTGTTTTGATGACACGCGTCATCACTGTTGAACACGCGTCACTTTACATAACTTTTATTTTCCACGTAGACCGTGCTAAGCCGGCCGGCGCAACTAACAATAAATAAATGTTTTTCTGCGTAAAATCCTACTTTATATAAAGCATGATATTGTTTTTTTGTTACATTACTAAATTGTAGCTTCAGGACATAATTTTACTTCCGAAATTGGATTTTTGCTGAAATTTTCCTTGCAACACCGAAGGACGTTTCAGTAATTTTTTTAACAATTTTTGGCTGTTTAAAATGCTGTTGATTGAACTTTTCCTATTTAGCAAAAAGGAATTTATTTATTTATTGAATAACTTAAAAATTTAGTAGCCAATTAAAAGATAAAAATTCAAAGTATACAATGTGTAACATTATAAACATATTTGAAACATAGTTTCGCTTAGGATGTTTTAAATAAAAAAGTAATACTTTTAACTGCAGAAGAGTTTTCTTGTAAATATTTCATACGTATCCGCTTTTCTTGGCATTCATGCTATAGATGACCTGATTATAGATAGGATAAACCTGTCGCAATGCTAGGATTAGGATTTGCGTAGCCTTCACAATGCTGCCAGGTTAGGTTTGCCCCAACTATAGTAAGACTTTTTTTCGCTTTAGTTTGACTGGTTTATGATCCACCAGTTTAAAACCCTACAAAAAGGCCTAGGTGTTTTAGCTTTCGCTATTTTATCACAAGTACACCTTGCAATAAGTATAGTTTACACTTTCAACTTTTTTCAAAAGGCTAAAAAAAGAAGAAAAAAATGCTAAAATTTGGGCATTGCTTATTCAAAAGCTGTGCCAGGCTCGTCCTTATTTCCTTACATTATCGTTCATAACATCACCCCTTTCTTTGTTTTTCCATGCCTTGCTGTGTCAGAGTGGGGGGGGGGGGGAGTTTGCAGTGTACTGAGGTGGCAGTGAGCCTTTGCGTTAAGTAATAAACCTACATTTTCTTAAGCAGAATAGCTGAGGCAAAACAAGTTTCATGCATTTTTGATATGTGCGAGAACTTTTCCTCCTTTTCAGTTTCTTGACAAATTTTAAACGCGTTTTTATTCTTCGAGTCTAAACCAAGGTATGAAAACCGTGACCAGAGAATTCTGTTGAGTCAAAGAAGAGTTATCCTGTTAAGTTTTCCAAACCACAGAATCCCTACATTAGTAGACACGGAAAAGAATGAAGATTAAAATCTTGCAAGTCCGTCCGATTGTAGTATTGACGTGCGGCGATTTTCCAAAACTCTGTCGTATAATACGGCACAGAATGTTAAATAAACCTCGTCTTACGTAGAGTCCCTTAGCTTCATTTATAGGGACACTAGTCTTACGTATTTCGGAGTTTCTGCTGTATACGGCAAGACTAGTTTGCGTCTCTTATTTTATTATTCGTTCTTCTCTTCGAATTGACATGTTGTATTTAAATATTTAAAACCCGAGTAAAGCCGAGCGCCACAGCTACTTATTAATAAAGCACTAACCTAATCATTTTTGAAAATGAAATAAAAAATTTTAAAATGCCAAATTTGAAAGAAAAAAAAATTAAAAGCAAAGCAAAGAGCTTCAAATACTTTTTCAAATTCACACACTGCACACATTCAAGTACTGCTTATAACATAAGCGTTGATATAAAAATGTGGCTATAGTTGTTTCGTTGTTGCTAATCCTATCCGATTAGCTAAAGGCTAGACCAGATCCATGAGACCAAAAACTGTCAATCACCCTAAAACGAGCACGGGATTTCCGAAAAAGAGCTAGTTCAAAATAATTAGTTATTAAAAGATTTAAAATAATATTACTATTAAAAATATTAGATTAATATTGCTTTTTAAAATTTAATTATTTTGAAAGCCAGGATGTGAATGTATCCTTCTTCCGGTGCTGCAAGGTAGGCGTACTGCGGCGCCGGAAAGCGTACGAAACATAAACGTGTGATTAATAATTTTCGTGATGTATTTTTTAACTTTATCTTATCTGATTAAGGAAATTTTATTTTTGAAAGTCAGGGGGTGTAATTACACCACCTTGTCGGCAATCATGGACATAAACATGAGATTAATATCTTTCGTGATTTACTTAGTGGTTTAAGATTTGGTAGCATGTTTTGTGTTTAAAATGATTTTTTTTTTTTAAATTTAACACAAAGTTATTTTAAGATAGTTTAAATGTTAAAAAAAATATTTTTAAAAACTTTTTTTTTCTTTCAAAAACCGGAAAGGGGGGTGCGGGTGCAAGCGCACCCATGATATGGCTCCTTCACTTTTTCAAGGCACGAGTCACCACTGGATTTAGTTTAAGAAATTCCAAGTAAGATTCAAAAAAAAAAAAAAAAAAAAAAAAACAGGGGTGAATGAATGATTTTATATTTCCCACACACACACACACAAATGGGAAAGGTCTTGTTTCTAAATTTAAGACAAGTTAGATGTCCACTTAGGAGTCTTGATGTCTCAGTTTTCTGGTAATAAATTAAATTGCCTTTGAATTAAATTGAGTATCGTTGAACGACAGCTACAAATAGTAATCTATCAAGTTACAAGATAGTTACTTTTTTGGAAAACTAGAATCTTAACCATTGCTAACAATGAGTCTTAACCACTTTTGTGACAAAAGCAAAGAAAAAAAATTTAAGAAAACTTGTCTCTGTCAACTTCCAGAGACAAAACTTTGAAAACATAGTGTTAAGAATCGTCACAACATAGACATACACACACGCAAAATATTTTTCCTCTCATATTGAACAAAGAATTAACAAACGCTGCTATAGTCATTTTCCTGTCTATGTTTTACTAATAATAAAGCTGAAAGTCTGGATCTTTCTCTGTCAGGATCTCTGTGAGACGCATAGCGCCTAGACCGTTTGGCCGATTTTCATGAAATTTGGTACAAAATTAGTTTGTAGCATGGGAATGTTCACCTCGAAGCGATTTTTCGAAAACTCGATTTTGTTCTTTTTCTATTCCAATTTTAAGAACATTTTACCGAGCAAATTATCACAACGTGGACGAATAAATTACGAGATATCGTAACGTGGAACCGTAACATGGGCAAGTAAATGAATATAGTAAATTGGCGAGAAAATCATTATCCATTATTTGTAAATATACAGGCGAACCAAATGTCCTTTTAATTTTCTACTACGGGCAAAGCCCCATTCGGGTACACTAGTCTATAATAAATATAAATCATTTTCTTTCCTCCTTCAGGTCATATTTCTGAAAAGGATAAGAAATAAGTTTTGGCATTTTTTTTTCTGTTATACATAGATAAGTATCATAAATATTTTTTTAGTCATTTCAACTTTTTATCCAGATTATAAAAGAGAAAACCTGATTGATTCAATTCGTATTTTCCCCTAAAATTTGCTGAAAAGCTTTGTTTTACTGCTAGCATGATGGCACTGTCGCTGAAATGACGGGAAACGTTTAATCATTCGCGTGTGTACTTCTTGGCTTCATAAATTTTATGCGAATTTAATTGAGAGTATATGGAACTTGAGGGGAGAGAAACATCAGTCAATATTTGCAGGAATTTAGCATAATAATAATAAGATTCAGAAATTTGAAGTAGTTTTGGTTCGGAATGCTCTTGGACGGAGTTCATTAAGGAGCATTAGTGATTTTTATCAGAGAATTATTCTTTTTATTCTTACCATTTAAAACAGAGAGTATAGATATATATGTGTGTATGTATGTTCCATATACAAACACAGTTTATGTTGGATCTTGACCAAATTTGACAGGGAAGTACATGGGTATCCGAGAAGGAACGAGGTTGGTTTTTCGAACGCCAAAATAGGACCGTGCCGTTCGGAGTTTAATTTTAGAAACAAAAATGGTGCTTTCCTTTAATATAAGAGCAAAAAAAAAAGAAAAGAAAAGCCCGGAAAAACATAAATAAAATATTTATAGAAACCTTGATTTTTTTTTTTTTTTTTGCATCTGATAAAATTTGTTCTAATGTTCCAAGGAAATTAGAACGTGAATTACAACCGTTTTTATCTAACTTTATGCTAAAATGCAGGTATTCCTTCAAACTAGAAATTAATTGTTGATCACGGTCATTGTTGAACAATGCTTTTATTAAAATTTGTACCGTGAAGAAAATCATTGAGAAGAAAGATCTGTTCCCATTTTTTCCTCGAATATGAACAAGTAAAAATTCTGTAAAAATTCTAGCCTTTGTTTTGAGGCTTTTCCTGCCATCACAGGCTAATTCTGCAATCACTCCTTCTAATTGTAGAAAAATAACCAAAAAGGAAAATTTTTTAAATCTCCCAGCTATAGGGGGAATTTAAAAATTTTCCTTTTTTGATTATTTTTCTGCAATCTGTCGAGAAGTTTTACCGATTTTTTTTTTGTTCAAGCCTGACTGTCAAACACGCGTCACTTGGCCTAACTTTTATTTTCGAGGGTAGACCGTAAAAAGCCGGGCGACGCAGTTAGTATAAATTAAAAAATGAAAGACGTTTTGACTTGAATAAAAGTCATTTTTCGTTGTTACTTCGATAACAAAACATTAATCCTTCCACGAAATTATAAATCCATCCTCTCATCAATATCCCATCAATCACTTATTTCAAAGGGTTAATATTGCATCAATTACTTTTATCTGAAAGGGTTGGAAGGAAACTGCGGCATCTTAATTAGACGTTCTTTCAGAACATTAATGATTTTTATTTCGGATTTCTGCCACCTATTAATTAAAATGGGAAGTTGGTAAGAATTAACTTCCTGAAAGGTGATAGGATTATCGGATAAATAGCGCGCCTACCTTTCTCTTACGGAAATTTAGGCGGATACATAATTTTATTATTTAATAGATGATCTTGGTATGCCCAAACGCTGCCGAGATTAAAAGTATAACGGAAGTTTGTAAAATTATTCTCGTCGAATTGAAGAAAAAAGAAATGTAATTTGTGAAAAAATACAAATTCTCATTTAAATTGAATAATATGTTGCCTGAAAAAATACATATAATAATTCGAAATTTAAAAAAAGAAAAAAGTAGCAACAGCACTTAAGAACTAAATCATTCGCTGAAGATAAAATTCACTTCGCGCACAGTACATGGATCAAGTTAAATAAATACTTTTTGTTAACACACAACACACACATATAAAAAGTAAAATAGGAAATAACAGAGTCAAATAGCACAAATTGCAGATTACTGCAGACACGTGTTCGGCGTTACAAAGAACGCCTTTTTCAATGCAAAAAAAAAAGAGCTTACGGTTGTTTGCATTTTAAAGGCGTTCCTTATAACGCCGAAACACGTGTCTGCAGTAATCTGCAATTCGTGCTATTTGACGTCGCTATTTCTTATTTTACATGGAGCAAGTTAAAAACACCAAAAAGAAAAAACAGAAGAAGTAATGGCTAAATCCCACAAGAGCAATAAAACAAATAAATGGGAAAAAAGTCAGTCAGTTTACAGTGCTTTTAACTTCTCTTGGATTTCAGCGCCTATTCTAGATGTTTCTAACAACGGCGGGGCACGTTCTCGGGTATTCAGCATTCATTAAGGGCTGTCTATAATTGATGTTATAATTTATTTCAACATTTTAAACCCCCATCCCCTTTTGTCACAAAGTGTCACACTTCACCTTATCCTCTCCCTTTCCTTTGTCACTAGGTATGCTATTTTTTAAATAAATATGTTCTTAAAAAATGTGTGATGCTACACTTCTTATCACCTTCCCCTTGTCAAACTTTCACAATTTTACTAACCCCCCTTCCCCTTTCAAAGCGTGACATTATTTGAATATAGCTCCTCATTGAAATGTCTATGCAGATCTTGCAGTTTGGTGGTTAAAAGGATATTGTACCTACAAAGGTGACTAGTAATGCAGTTGTACATCCTAAAAGCAGCAACTGCTTGTTGTCTCGTAGAATCTAGGAAGCTATTCAGTTTCTTCCTAAACCTATCACCAATTTCTTCTTTCAAAACTGAAATGTGCGCGGAAGAAAGGCGAAACGTCATTTTCTACAACGAGGTGAGGAGTTCAATATGGTAACACCGAGCGTCTGTAGCAAGGGCGGACCCAGAAATGGTTTAAGGAGGGGCGGTTAATTATTTAGCTTACCTCTTACAACGGGGGGGGGGGGGGGGGCACATCATTTTTATCTAATAAAACTAAAATACGGAGATTTATGCAAGGAGGTTTATCAAACCTGTCTTTCCTTTTCTCATGAAAGAGGTATTCCAAAATTGCGTTTTAGAAAATTGCGTTCATTTTCGTAGCAATCTCGGGGGAATATTTCGAAACCCACTCTTCCTAACATGATCAAAGATCGTCGAAAATTGCGCTTTTTGGAACATCATCTTCAAAAATTTACCGAAGGGAAGTCATTGAACCTATTTCTTTCCGTAACACAATCTGAGATGTTTTCTGCAGTCGCGTCTTTAAGTTTACAAAATGCCACGGGGAAGGCTACCAAACTCCTCCTCGTTACGCATCACCAAAGATCGTCTGAAATTGCCTTTTTGAAACTTCAACCACGAAAAGTTTCCGGGAGGGAGATTCGAACCGCATTGCTTTTCTTAACGTCGTCAAAGACGGGCCATACTTGCGTTTCAGAGTTCAATTTGGAAAATTTGCATATGCACGGTTCCTCAATGGATCGGCCACATCGCCCCTTCCTTGTATCCGCCCTTAGTTGGTAGAGTAGAATTTGCCGTAGTATATCAACTATAAACAGGTAAGAAAGGCGAAGGATCAAAAGGGAAAATCACCCCAAAAGTACTCTGTACATTGAAGAAAGGCTGGAATTTTAAACTTTCAAACATGATTTTCTGGAGCACGGGGGGAACTGACATTTCGCTTTTCTTTTCTGTGACTTTCATTTGTTTCAATACTTAGTATCGATACTATTTTAAATAAGTTTATTGAGCACTAAAATCTGACTAAGAACTGGTCAACACGTTATATACGAGTGTTGAAACTTTAAAAGTGGCAACATTTCCGTAAAAATGTCACGCAACGAAATCGTAGAATATTCTTTATACAGACGTTAATTACGTACCAACCTTACTTCTCAGCAAAAAGACTATTTTTTTTAACTTCACGCGTACGCGGAGTAAAGCAAAGAAGTGTGACTTGTATTAACCCTTTAGTCTTAAGTAAGTGTTGTCATTAGATGCTGCCAAAACGAGAACAGAGTTGCATTTAAGATTGAATATGCCAGAGGTCGTTGGGCACGACAGTGTCATCAAGGTCTTCAAGAGGCTTGCAAGGAATTTGCATTGCTTAACAAAACTGCAGCAAGGTTAATAAAAACCTTCAACAAAGGACGCTACCTGCAGCGAGAGACACTAAAAATTACTTAGTTACAAATCTCGTCAGAGTTTGTAACTAAGTTGTTTATCAATTGCGTTTTGAAACCTCTAAATAACGTCTTGAAATAAAGCTGTCAGTTTACGAAAACGAAAGAATTTGATTGCCCCCCTCTTCCTAAAGTCACTTGGTAAAAAAAAAAAAAAAAAAACAGCACAAGCTCCCATTAGGGTCAGTCTGCATATCAAGTTTTGTTTAAACCTGGGCTGTGGAGTCGGAGGTCCAAGGTTTAAAATTCCAAGAGTCGGAGTCGGGCATGTTTCCATTAATTATGCAACCCTTCCAGTGCTTGCGGAATCGGACTGTTTTTTGGGTAAACGAGTTGGGGTTGAAGTCGAATGCTCTAAAGCTCCAGAAGCCGGAGTCGGTCATTTTCCCTCCCGACTCCGCAACCCTGGTTTTAACCATTACATTTTCCTTTGAGTTATAGCGGTTACACTAAATGAGGAAAACGCTCGATTTTCCTACCTTCCCAGCAGCAATTGGGGGCCAAAACTAATCAGCGTCAGTTCTCATTGATGTTTATGTGTAATACCAATTTTGTTTTGAAGTCTCCTTTTATTTCTTTAAATAAAGCAGTCACGCTTCTTGAGAAACATTCGATTAGTTTTCTTTACTTGTAGGAAATTGCACAAAACAATGTTGTTGTTACTAACTAAAAACAACACACTCACAGCACCAACTCCCGTTTGGCCAAAACTTGTACACGAATTTTGTTTAAATCTTTGAATTATTATTTCTAGACACCCCCCCCCCCCCAACAATCAAACTTAAAAATAATAACATACACTTGTACCCCTTCATGAAGTGATTGGTACAAAAAGTGATCAGTTACAGTTTCCCATTCAGAGGTAAATACATTTTCATTGTAATCAATTGATTTTTAACAACATAGTTAAAATATTGGCAGCTTGGTGGCGCTGCAAAATGATTAAAGTACCTTATCATTTCCTTTTGCCCCACATTCCCCTTATGTCAGATTCTTTATCGCAAATCATTAAACGCACTTTACCATTAACACATTACCATTAAAGCAACTCAAAACACAGCCCAAAATACCTTTCAACTTAACATCTTCCTTTCAACTTAGTCAAAAATACCACGTTCTCACAACCCTTCTGTTAAATTTTTCTCGGCAAAAGCGTCTATTATTTACAAGAAAGAATGAAGTTTCTGAGTCTGAATGCGGTATACAAGCTCGTTAAACAAATTTCCGTCAGCTCCGAAAAATGACAAATGAGCCTAAAACTCGATCTCGTGCAGCGGCAGCCCTTGGCACTATTGCTATGCAGGGGCTGCTTCCGGCTTCGGTAAGCACTTTAAACTTCGCACAGCTTATTCTTCAATCTTAAATTGCGTGTGCTATCAAGAGTAATTAGAAATAGTTCCGTTGTTGCCACAGGAGGCGAAGAAAAATGCTACTTCCAGCGAAAAATGAGGTCTTAAGAAAATGAAAGGAGGCAAGATAACATATGTTGCTATTAAGCGAAGAGAAAACGGGTTTTATGGTAATTTATCACAGAGAACAAAACTTAATACTTCATACATCAGAGTGTGGAAAAGCTGGTTTTTATAGTTATTGTAAAAACTGATGTTTACTATTTTCTATATTCTTATCAGAGAATTCTATAAATGAATATATATTATTTCGTCAAATGAATTTTATAAATTTTAAAAAAAAACAAGTGTTAATTTTTTTTAAAAATAATAATAGTTTTCGGAAACATTTATAAGTTTTAAATTAACAAAAAATTTCCACAAAATAATTGACTCACTTTACTCTACGAATTGGTAAAATGGCCCATTAAGCAAAAATTATGTTAACTTAAATGTTGGTGCACCTTCTATGCAATTTTTTTTCAAAACAAAAAAAGGGGGGGGTGGGGACATCTTCGATCCGTAAAGAAAATTAATTTGTTTTTATCAGTCAGGAAATGCAAAGTTTTCAAAAATCTGTTTTTGCAAAAGAAAAAGAAAAGAAGAGAAAAGAATAAGACAAAAGTAATATTTGAAAAAAAATTACCTCTCCGCGAATTTTTTACAAAAGCTCCTGTCGGCTCACGGGGCAAAAAAGGTCGACAAACGCTGGTCTAGAATAATAACAAAGCAGCTCAAAAAATGCAAACATTTCAGGAGAAGCAAAAAGATGAAAATAAAGAAATGGGGGAAAAAAGTGCGAGATACGAACTTATCCATCTAGTATGTATAAAAAAAAATTTATTATTATAATTTTTTTTTTGAGAAATGATGCTTTTATTCCAGGTCATAGATATACAGCCTGAGTAAAAACTTTAAGGTCAGTATAATTTTCTTTGAAAAAAGGAAAATGAAATTAAAGGGATTTTAATATTATTGTATTATTAATTATTAATGTTCATTGGTAAGAAATAACGCAACAGACAGGATTTGTAAAGCATGCAATAACAAGAAAAGCAGTGGTTTATTCAAAATTAGCATTTCAGCTTGAGTAAAAACTTTAAGGCCATTAGTATTTTTAAAAAACTGCAAGTACTTATACTGTAATAAATGTCACCTCAGTTAACAAGATTGTGGAAACTCTTCAACTTGCAGTTTTGTGATTAATTTCTTCAAAGTTTTTGTCATACTAATGACGATATCGTAAGGTAAAAAGTTAACTGTTCAAGAAAGTGGGCAGATTGAAGCTTTTTCTTCAACACGGATAAGTAGGCGTACTATTGCGAAAAAATAGGAAGATTGAAGACTGAAGTCAACATTTTTGTTCGATTTAAACACAATTAGGGTAAAAAGAAAACCCGGAAAAACTAAAAGCTTTTTTCTCGCGTCATGGAAGAAGAGTTTGGAAATTATTACATTACCTGAAAAGTACTCAACCAGTAAACTTATTCAGACGATTGGTTTAAATGTTTGCCAAAAACGATATATAACACAATTAGAAGGTGTGGAAATTTTATTAATGCTGCAAATTTGCTTATACCTCATTTATTGAAAATGCACAATATAGAGCGTTTCAACTTTAGCTAGGAAATCATGACCTGGGATAACCAATGAATCAAAAAAATTTTCCTAACAAAAAGAAATAGAGTTTGGATGGACCAAACGGACGGAAGTACTATTGGCATAATTTACGAAAAGAAAAAAATATTCTACAAGCGTCAATTAGATGGAGGCTCTGTCAGAACCTTGAGAGTGCTTTGCTTACAATGGTGTGTGCTCAGTTGCGTTTGTTTCGGGGAAAATGAACTCACAAGCATATCAAAATGTCCTCCCAACTCATCTGTTACCAAATGCTGAACTTATTGCTGGGAAAAATTGAAAATATCAGCAAAACAATGCATTTATCCATCCGAGTAACAGTGCAAAAAATAGGCTCCAAGTAAACAATGTTGAAAGTTTAGATGAGTTTATGCAAACACTGTTAAAAATTTTCCGGAAAATTTACGGTAATAGTTACTGGCATCCATGTTGCCAGTAACAATTACCGTAAAAATCAAATGTTACTGTAAAATTTTACGGTTTCCTTGTAGGCCGCAGCAACCAATTGGCGCTGGGATCGCTTATTTCTCCGGTAAAAATTACCGTAAAAATCGGCGATGCGTTAGCCCACCATTTTACAGTAACAATTACCAGAAAATCTTCCTGAATTTTTAACAGTGAAGGAAAGAGATTTTACTTCATCAATACAGCTGAAATCTACCGTCGAAGATGAATGCTAAAAAATACATCCCGAATTTTGTCAAAAACTAGTTTCATTCATAAAATTAAGAATATTTGAAGTAATTTGAAGGAATGTCTCCCACAAAAGCTTATAATTATTTGAATTTTTGTCCTCATATTCTTTTTTCTATGTTGGCTTTAAAGATTTTACTCAGGTTCAAATATTGATTTGTAATATTTTCTGACAATGAAATACTTACAATTAAATTTTTTTGTCTTTTTTACTTGCATTTAAGGTTCATAATTATCACTCATATGACTTTTTGATCCTAAGATTAAGGTGTGCCCAATTTCTCAAAAACTCACTGGACTTAAAGTTTTTACTCAAACTGTATCTATTCATCTATCTTGAAATAAGTCCAAAAAATACATATGATGAAAAATAAAATGTGGTGATTCTTTTAATCTAGTGATAACTTAGGTCTTTAAAGTGGCCACTGTGAGTATTCAGACGTCATTAAAAATCGCCGAAATGTTTTACACACTAGATTTTCTAAAAACCAAATGTGGCATCTGCACATGGATTTGTTCCGTAATGCAACACGTACCGCACGGTATTTCCGATAACAACGTGCTTTAGTTCAGGGCTGGCAAGTTTCGGCTTGGGCGGTTAAAACCACTGGTAGAAACCGGTGAAAACCGGCATGGCAAAAACCACTTTCTGCCACATTTTCGGCAGAAACTGGCAGAAACTCAAAATGACAAAAAAAAAAAAAAAAAAAAACCTATTGACAGACAGTAGAAAATGCATGGAAAAATTATTAATTGTTGACCAAAGCAAAGTTTAATTTACAATATTATCACAATTCAGAATCAAATGTTACATTGTTTGGACCCTGCAGTTGCTTCATGGAAAAGGTGGTTCCAAAAATCTAAATAATTTCTCAATTTAATATGCACGAATGAGAAACTTTAGAATATTCTTGCAACAGAAGAGCTAGCAGGCAATGCATCAAGGAACAAGCAATATTCATAAAACTTTAAAATTGTATATTTTTTTAAACTGGTCCATCATGTAGTAACTAGGGTAGTGGTAAAAATTCGACTGGAAAAATGTGTTTCGAGAAGTGGGGCCAATTTGTTTTGCAAGGCTGTGATATTACGTACAAAATCTAGATTAATATTGGGAAGTAAAATTTGACACTTTCTTCTTGAAGCACAAGATAATTTCAATCACAAGCAACTTAGATGAAGCTTATTTGGGGCAAATTACAAACAGTAATGCCAGTTTAATTCTGTATGTCACTCCTCTATCCTAAAAACCCATATGATTTTCGTCCTTTGTTATATTAATCCAAATGTTACGAGCATCAGCAATTGAAAAGTTCCCTTTCTGAACTAAATCAAGGGCACTAGCATAACATTTTATTTTTTACAATGATGAAATGAAGTTTAATTTTTTAGTTTAAACAAATATCATTTAGTAATTACTTTAGTTTTTTAAGATGATTTTAAGTTTTTGCCAGTTTATGCCGGTTTTAACCGGTTATAACCAGTTTCTGCCGGCAGAAAGCCAACCCTGCTTTAGTTTCATTTAAAGCAGAAATCGAGTACACCGAAATTTCATACATGAACAGGATAACTAAGCTGTTAAAAATTCAGAAAAATTTTAAGGTAAATATTGCTGAAAAATGTAGTCTGCACCGTACAGAATTTATTTTACAGTAAATTGTACTGAAAAAATAAATAATTGCAACGCTAATTGTTACACTCCGTGACTACGGGTGTAACTGATATAATTCCCCATTACCCCTCAATCGTCGAGACTCCTTTAAAAGAAAAATTCAAGTTCGTACTCCACTGCTTGAATCTCGATTTTTTTTACACAGCGTAACTAATCACAGCGTTTTTGTTTTTTTTCTAGTGTAAAAATGCACAGTAAAATAGGATTTAATGAAGAAAAGTACTGCCACCATTGATGCCAGTACTTTTTACAGTAAAATTTCAAGAAAAATTTCAGCAGCGTACTAACGAATGCACTATGTCCGCGAACGTAGAATAATCCCATATCAATAATTATCAATAAGTTAGATTCTATTTCATCAAAAGGGATAAAATAAAACCTGGATGACGGCAAAAAAAAAAAGTTTTACGAGAAAGATAAACTATGAAAATATTTTGCTCGTAAATTAATGTAAACTGGGAGATATTTTAGCTTAATTACTTCAGTTTTTTTGTTCATCACTAGCTGGGGGAAAAAACAGTTTGGAAAAATATTTTTATATTTTTGAATGAAACAAAACATTTTATGCTACGTTCACAACTTTACAAATATTAGTTTTTCAATTGATATTTTACTCATAATGTATTGTATATCACTTATGTTGTATTTCGCTGTGCTTTTAGCAAAGTTTATCCCAAAGAGCAGGAATTAGTAAATGGAGGGAGAAAGTCCAATCATTGACACAGAAAACGCTGAGGCAAAGATCCCAAGTCCCCCGTCTAACTCCGACGAATGGGAACACGTTTTACATGAAACGAGAGGAAGAAACCTGATTTCTTTCAATACTTTATTTTAAAATATATCACGTGACTTGAGATCCTTTCTTCAGGATTTAAAAGCTTCACTCTCTCCACCTTTTATACCTTCTCAATGATTTATCCGCGTCATAAATGTCAATTGAGAAAAGAAATAACTGAGCATTAAAAGAAAATCCAATGTTTAGTTCCCATGTTGTCATTTTTTATCCTGTTAGCAAGTCAAACATTCAAAATATGTTTTTGACTTTTTTTTTTTTACAACCGCATTGACATTTATTAATTATACATGTGATTGGCAACGAAAAAAAAAATAAATAAGGAGAAACTTTGAAGCTTTATAAGCAAGTTCTAAATGAAAACTGAATGAACTGAACTTGCCGCAATAAGAACCACTTTGAGTAAAAAGAATATTAATTGATTGAAAGAAGTTAATTAATCTTCTCTTCTTTGAAGGGGAAAAAGAGGAGAAAAACAACAGTGAAAGGAGGAAAAGCTGATTGATTGAACATTAATGAAGACAGAAACGGGATCTTAAATTCTAACAGTATATTCTGAGAGTAAACAGCAAAAAATTATGGCAAACCTTTTTCAGATGTGAGTTGTTTTGTTATCAATTTTTATTATTCAGTGGGTCAATGGATCCACGGGGAAGGAGGAGAGGGTATCAATACTTTAGTAATATTGAAAAGTTGCCAATAGAAAACTTTAGTTTATCTTCGTGCTGTAGAATGTGTGTAGAGAACGATGAGTAAATAACAGAATTTTTTAAAAAAAATACTAAGCACTTTTCATAATGCAGTCAAAAGGACAAAACTTCTCTGGGTCAGAGAGGACAATTTAAGAATTCCTGTAGTTTTCAAAAATTCCAAGAAAATGACACCACTAACGAAGGGGAGTACGGCTCAAATCATGAGGAGATTTTCTTATCATTATCTAGCTTTCAATCATAACTTTGAGTGCTGAAACAAGCATATTTTTCTTATTTGAAAAGTCTGGTTTGAAATGACTAGAACCGCACTTTTCTTCGTTTGTGGTGTCATTTTCTTGGAATTTTCGAAAACTGCAGGAATTCTTAAATTGTCTTTTCTGACCCAGAAAAGTTATTTTGTCCTTTTGAGTGCATTAAGAAAAGTGCTTAGTGTTTTAAAGAAATTTCTGTTATTTTATTTTTTTTTATTGTAAATGTATTTCAAAAATAGAATAATTTTACCATCAGGAAACTTCACCTTATTTTTCCATACATAAATGCTCGGTATTAAAAGGGAAAAATCCTATATACGTGTCTAAACTTGAAGCAGTTTTCACTAAAATTTAATCCTTGTCTAGGATTTATGCTTGCTAATTTCATACTTGATTCAAATAAGCCTTGATTAAAAATTTTCATTATGATTGCTTTTAACATTACTGTTGCAAGGCAGCAAAATGTGTAGCAATAGGTTTTATATTTAAATATTTAATGGAGAAATTACTTGAAATTTGCTGTTTTTCACTCAAACCGAAATAATAATTTTATTTTAGAATTTTAATTTTTCACCGCTAAGTTAAGATGAAGCAAATCATTTAGTGAAATCCCAAAGTCTTTAAGTGGTCTAGTTAGAGAGATATAAGTAAAATCAGGCCTCAGATTTCTCCGTGACAGAGGGCCAAGTATAATAAAAGTGCTTAAAAAAAACCTTTAAGAGGAGTCGGTACAATACCCTAAACACGCGTAATTGCTAAATTTTTTGAACATTTTTCTAAAAAAAGTCCTAATATTTGAAACTTACAATTTTCAGTGTTTTCAACCGATACAGAAGAGTCTTGTCATAAATACAGTTAATTTTAAAAAAAAAACTTCTTTTTTGGAAGATTTCATTAGAAATATTTTAGATACTTTCCTGTTTTTAAACAAGACACTCCGCATTAAATGAAAGGAAATATGACGAAAACAATGTTTTTTTACGACAGTATTCCCAATTACTGAAACTTTTCGCTTTTCAACCAAAAACAAAACAAAACAAAAACACTTGAACAACCGCCGGAGATCATTCCAATACTTACTTCACATTTTTCTCGATGTTTTCCGTCAACAATAAGAAACAAAAAAATAATTTTTTATCCCTTGTTTGTCCTACTTTTGTTGAGAAAGAATAAAAAAATGTAAATAGCGCAAACTTTCTAAATTTTCATCGCATATCTTATTGGGAAAAAAATATCTATTCATTTTCTTTTTTTTTTTGGAATTAGAAGAAAATAGTTTGCATTAATTAAAAGAATTGTTAAATGAAAATGAAAAGAACCTTAATTTGGCTTCTAAAAAATGCATTCCCAGAATTGTTTTTTTTTTGGTTGAAAATAGTGAAGATGTCGAAATTTCCTTGAACTCTGGAAGTAGAAGTTATTAAACGTTGATTTGAAAACGAAAAGTATCCGTAGCATAACTGCCATCATATTACAGTCGAACCCGCTTAATGGAATATCGGATAATAGAATATCCCGCTTAATGTAATAAAATTCCCATGTACTACACCGTTGATGTGTGTTATTTTTATCCCGGATAATGAAATATCCCGCTTATTAGAATAATTTTCCTTGACAAATTACCTATTCCATTAAGCGGGCTCGACTGTATATAATTACCATGTTGAGGATGCATTTAAATATCTCACAACCTTCTTGTCGGTTGCACTGAAGTCATACGGAGACTAAGACAGGGACTTTTTGGGGAAAGTGTCGAGGGGGGGGGGGCTGACATGAGATTTTATAAGAGATAACAGAAAGAGCTACGTAAAAACTAGCTTAGCTTTCTCAAATAAATGTAAAAGAAGTGGATTTTAAGACTGATTCTAAGGTAAAACCACCAGTAGAGTTCACACTTGTAATTAAAAAATCAACAAAAATGAGAACTACAGGCGCTAAGAGATTCGTTATGAGTAAGCCGAAAGGTAAGCATTGCAAATTTAAACCGTTTTGTACTTTTTATTATTTTTCTTGCTATTTTTCTTGATCAGTGCCAACTATTGTTTTTTTTTTTTTTTTTTTTTACCTTGCATGAAAATTTTTTTTTTTTCTATTCACGTTGCACCCTCAAAAAAAACGGAGTGTCTTATTAAGAAGAAAAAAAAAGTGTAGACTTAAATACTTCATAAATATTTAAAAGCAAGAAATGCTGTCGTAATGGGTGAAACGTTATGGCATAGTCGCAGAAAAGAGAATTTGCACTTTTTTCGCAATGACGTCGCAATTTAGCGATAAGGCCTTCTCTAGGTGACCTTTTGCACACGAATTGATTTAATCAAGTGTACTCGAAAATATGTACTAAATAGTTGCAGACCAATAGTTCCGATTACTAGTAACATTGCAGTCATAATTTCATATTTCAATAACTATGTGCCAACACCATTTCCCCGCGTGTACTCAGAATAAAATCAGTTGTTCTTTTTTATTTTCACTTCATATGGCACCATCAGTGTTATGGATGTCCGGAAATGTATGATGTTACAAAAGTTAACGTAACCTTAGCGGATACAATTTTTTTGTCTTTTCCCCTAAATATAAAACTTTCAACATCCCAGCTCTTATGAATAGAAATTTCCATGCAAATCTTTTAAAATTTTTCATGTACATAAATTTATGCAAACCGACTTTATTGTAAAAGTAATTAAAAATAACGTGTTTTAGACCATTTCAACTTTATTTATGTTGTATTTCTCAATCTGTTTTTGAAAAATTGTTATCATACGAAGTAAAAACAAAATGAAACCAAAGACTAAAAATATCATCGACACAAATATGGATTTTTTTTTTCAAATTAGCGATTAAACGAGACAAAAGTTGTGCGGAAGTTTATTTCGAAGTTTCAAAACTGTAGTTCCCTTTAAATTTTCTACATAATCTTTTATTATTGCTTTATATTTGTTTTCTTTGACTTTTCTTATTCTACTTTTGTTGCTTTGCTTTAGTTGCATTTATATTGAATGAGTTACTCAGATATAATTTTATTGTATTCAAATAGACTGTACTTAAAAAAATCAATGAAGTGGCATAACTGGATTTCCTTGAAGTGCCAAACAATAAGATCATAGCAATCAATTGGAATTAAATAATAGTCGTCGATTTCACTCTTGGGATTTGAAACGTAACTCAACTGTTTTTTGAAACAAGTCTGGAAAATTAACTTTAAGGAAATTCTTAGAAAAAATGCAAGGTCTTTGAAAATGTTAGATGTTAGCAGCGTTATTGCAAAATTTCCATACTTAAACACTACTTTTAACATAGATATATATTGAAAATTATGCATTATTTATAGGTAATTAAAGGATATTGACATAAAAAATGCTAACAACCAACAACTTTGATAATCTAAATGTAAAAACCTTCTTACCCGTGCACCAATTTTAGTTAATGGATTAGAAACAATATTTGTTTTATGATTATAGAACAGTTTTTAAACTCTCCATTTTTGAAAGATTTCGGACTTCAGTAAAATCGGTTTATTTTGGAGAGAAATTAAAATTTTCGAATAAAATAAAAGGGAAGCATTAGTTGGAATAACATGCCGGAACTTCGTTCCAACTAGCGTAAAAATACTGTAACGATGTATCAGCCACACCACATCCCTGGATGTGTGTACTTTTCAAAAGGTAATGGAACTACAAACGTAAAGTTAATAATTATAGAAATTTCATATCACTATGTAGTTTTTCAACCATCACACAGCATGGAAAAACATGTATTTTTTTTAAATATTTTTTCGAAGAATAAAAAAAAAAAAACTTTTTCAATTTATGTTAGGAACGTATCTAATTAGAGCTCAATGTCAAATACTTCATTCATAAGCTGTAAAAAAAAAAAAAAAAAAAAAAAAAAAAAAAAAACTAACACAATACAAAGTGAATGCAAAGTTAATAAAAGTTCAATTCTCTGTTTTCAATACGGTAAAATAACTTTTCCCGTAAGGTTAAGCAGTCATATTTTAGCTTCTTTTTCATTCCTTAGTAAGAGAAACTCGAAGGAAAGAAAGCAAACCGTAAAAAAGAATTTCTTCAGAAAGCCCGGAAGGCATTCCAATTACTGAAAACTCTTTTCTCCTCTACCGAATAAAAATATTATTTGTTGAACAGCAGTCAAGATCATTCCGATACAACTTCCTTTTTTCCCGTTGTTAGCCATCAAAAGTAGAGAACGAAAACATTTTTTTATTTTTTGGACTTGCGTTTTTATTTCAACAGAATGAGGAATCTCTGCGATAAATTATGATGCTTCCAAAACTCAATACTGTATGACAACAAAAAAATCTTTGCAGTAGTACGGCTTGTTTCGTTTGAAGTTAAGAAAAAACAAATGATTAGTAAAATAATAAGCTTTTATTACACCAATGTGTAACAAGTTTTAACCGTAACGCACTTGATTCACAAACGATTCCACACCAATTTAAACATACATTGGACATACAATGGGGTCGTTTCCAAAATTTTAAAAGTATTTTTTTCTGAAAGAGCATGCTTAAAAACATAGAATCTGATTATTTTTTAAATAATTTGTTTAAGTTTAATATTTTTAAAAAAAATACTTAAATCGGTGAACTTTCATCGTTAAACGCTTTTGCGGATGACATCACAAATGATGAAATGCCATTCAGTGTTGCCATTTTCACGGTCCAAAATATTAAATTCGCATCTTTACTCACGTGTATTGGCAACGGTATGGTTGATAGCAAGCGTCGGGCGCAATTGTAATTCGCTTCTTGATTATCATAACGTGGAAATGCGGTAGAAAGATACGCCATTGTGCATCATTTGTGACGTGATCAAGACCAAGCCTTGTTTGAAGAATCGGACATTTTAAAAAATTAATTAAAATATGACTGTTGGGAAAATGAAAGTATTTTCTAGGTCCATTGTTATTATTATTTTTTTTGCTTATTCTATCAATTTCAGTGACTAACAGTAGTACTTTTGGCTGAAGGAAACAACCCCATTGTACATAGATAAAAATGTTTAATGAATTTTATTTTTCGAATTTTTGGCTACATGTCACCTTTGATTTGCAGAGTAAAAAAAAGGATCAAACTAAATGTACAGATCCGTTATCATACTGAATATGAAATTGAATCGTTTTTATTAGAAAGTTATTTTTACTTTATTATAAAGGTCTGATTTTAAATGCTTTAACAGTTATTGCTAGGTTATTTATCTTTCAATCAACTTTAATTAAAGTGAGTGTTAATCAAGCATGTATAGAACAGTAAATTACTTAAGTTCACTACTTTCCTAGCTATGGGAGGCTAATTTGCAAGGCCTTGCACGCAAGCCATGTGTTAAGATGGCTGTGCCTCTGAAACCACCAAAGTTATGCGTAACTTTGTTGAAATCAAGGTTCTCTTCAAAATAAAATTTTGATTCTTCAGAGAATTAACAGAACTTCCCAGTTTCTTATGGCTTAGTCTCATAAAATGAAGTTACGTGACAACCAGGAGCCTCCGATTGGGAGGTCATGGGGGAAGTCGATGGGACTTTCCAAAAATTTCTTCATTCGGCAAATTTTGTCGGACGATTTTGTTGGCAAATTCGGTCATATATTGCAATTTGCACAAGCCCGAATATTCATTTTAATCCGATGTACTTTTATGCATCCGTATTTCATCATTCGGCAAAATTTGGAGTTCCATTCGACGAAGACAACCCAAAAATGTAAGTTAGGGGAGTCCCAAGTAGCGACTTCCACTTTCTACCTCATTGAATAACTTATAGTTTATTAAGTAATGGATTAATAGATGAGCCAGATAAGCTTAGCTTTAAAACAAAATAAAACAGAAAAAATCTAAGATTTTAATCTTAAATACACAATTGAAAAAAAACTAATAGCAGACAAGATGGTGATCATACAAATCAGTATCAAGTTATTTTTTACATTTAACTTCAAAGGAATGTTTAAATCAAATTATATCTCTCCCTTTATAACAGAAAGTTCTGCAGCAATTTAACAAAAACAAAGTTCAGATATTTTAATTAGTTCACAGATTAGCGCGAGAAATATTCCCTTTCGTGTTAAGTTCAATGAATGCAAAAAAGAAAAAAAATGTCGTCTGAAGTTTCGGTTCCAAATTAATAAGGCGTTATCTGGAAACGCTCTGCCGAGGAAGAGCGGATCTATATATTTATGAGGGAAAGTCGGGACACAAGCTGTTCAAGTTTTTATCGCTAATTTAAGTGCGGATGTGTAAAAGTTCGTCCTTTGTAAAGCGGGAAATTAATGATAATTTTTAATTTTCAATTTTCTAGCAGTTTAAAAGTTTCCATTTCAGTTTCAGAATAAAGTGAAAAACTGGTGGAACGAAATGTTGCGTGAAAGTTGAAATTAATTCGCTATGCTTATTTCCATTTGGGAGAAAAAATATTCATTAGTTTTTAAATAAAACGTTATCTATTGTGTGAAATAAAAATGGAAATACAACTCTTAAAATTCAGTAAATGATTCAAGCAGTGTTTTTGTTTCGTTGATTTCGGAAACATTTCACTGAAATTAAAAATAAGTTTTATGTAAATCATTAAATAGGATTATTTTTCAACACATTGATACATAGGGGTTGTTTAGGTTGATTATTATTTTTATACGGCAAAAATTTGCCTTACATTTATAATATGCTTAGTTATGTTGCAGTGGTCAGATGTAGTCTTTTTCTCATACTGAATTTAGAACCATTTTTCAAGACTATGAAAAACAAAAACTTAGGAACAAAATCAAAAACATTTCCCAATATTTATAATAAACATTTTAGTAAAAATACCTGTAAATATGTTAAAGAGCTTTATTCCAGTATTAAACCATTTAAGTTTTTGTGGGTTATCTTTTAAGTATCCAATGCTGAAATAGTCACTGTAGAAAAAACTCGCAAAATTAGCTTATAGGAATTTTCTGATTGAATTTGTCATGAGAAAAACATAATTACTTATTCAGCATTCAGACTGCTAAAACCAACTTATATTTGTAATTTAAAATCACATTAAAAATATTTGCTCTTTTTTTACAAAAAAAAAGGTTATCTCTATTATTTGTTTAGTCATTAAAATGTTTTCCGAGAATTTGTTCAAGTTGTAAATTGAATTTTAAATTCGCACGTTTCGATTGTGAGATGATTGACATGAGCACATTATCACTACAAAATTGGTTTCAGTGAAAATTTTACTTTAAGCAATGCTAGTGAGTGTCAAAAACTATCTGAAAAACTATACATTTTATTATAGCTAAATATAGTATAGAATTAACATATGTTCGGTATTAGTCTGAACCATTGAGAAGAGATAAAATGGAAGGAGTGGAGACTTTCTTAAGGTGAACCACAGACCCCTAAGTCACATGATAGATTTCAAAGCAAAGCATTGGAAGAAATCAGGTTTCTTTCGCTAGTTTCACGCAAAACGTGTCCACCATTCGTCGTTGTCGAGTCACGTGACTTGGTGTCGTAGCCTCAGCTTTTGCTAAACCAATGATTGGACTAGCTCCCTCCATTTATATTCCTGCTCTAAGGTCTGAACAGTCTTGAACAACTTTTGGGTTTACAAATATGACCGGAGTCTGAGATTGCTATGACCGGCAAGGAATTCTTGTTTAATATTTTGAACCTTTATGTTGAACTAAAATTTCTAGGATTGTTTAGGAGAGAGTATACAAGTTAGTAATGAAATCTCAAAATATTCCATCAATATGTTGTATTCGATGAACGTACATTGATACACTACGCAGTTCAAGACAAAATGCTAGACTGCATTTAAGTTCTGATAAAGTACTGAAGTACCAGATTCGATACAACTAAAAAGTAAGTAACTTTTTAAGGTGTTCCAAAAAAACTCTTACTTGGTGTATCAATATCTCTGAAATAACTAAGTTTCTTCAGATTATTTTCTCCAATGATGTCTTTTCCAATTATGGGCAATATTTGGCCTGCAGAAAAAGGTAGTCCTGCTTACTGCATTTGATAAATGTTAAAATTAATTCAGAACTTTCGAGTTGCGAGAGTTTTTATAACATGAAAGAAAGTATGCTTTTTTTCGCAAAAGTCATGAATTGAAAAGTGCAACTGAGTGACCCAACATATATTTTTGAGTGTGTGATATTTCAAAAGAAAGAAAAAAGAAAAGGTTAAGGCTTATATGTCGTATGTAGTCCCAATTCAGTCTTTAAAAACTAGGAAAATTAACACAAGCTGTGAAAAATTGATACAAAGTAATAACGAATACAGCCTAAATACTATGTCCAGGGTTGGATTTAAAAAAAAACAACAACAAAAGACGCTAGCTAGCACATTATAATGAATTCAAAGCATGTATGCCCATTAGGGTGTCCCAAGATATAATGGCGAAAAAAAAATTGTGAAATCGAATACGCATACCCTCCAAATTTTTTCCATTTCACCTCAGAAGCATGAGAAAAAAGTTTCATTGCAATAAAATAACGGGAACCCGTGCCGACTTGAGATCAAAGTTGGACCTGAAATCCTGTACGGCGTCTACAGTGGAAAGATTGCTAACTGCATAATTCCTTACTACACGCGACATCAATTTATTTAGAGCAGATATTTACAACAATATTAGACTAAAAGACACATTACTGCACATATTTTTAATTCAATGTTTGCTTTTTGCAGTCAGGATAGAGCTTCCGCTGCTCTTGAACTCAACGTAACACAGATTGTTTTTGTTCCTCATTAGCTGTTAGCAAACCATGAAAGTCCTGCATCATTTTTACAGCTCTTTCAGCTGCATCGTTTACTGCTCTAAGCATTGAGACAGTCTTTTTCACATCAAGGAATGAAATATTATTGACCATACCATAAAAGCTGGATGACTTTTTGTAGAGCAGCTTTTGAGATAATTGGGTCCACATTTTCGTACACTTTTATCAAAAAGCACAAGTCTGTTGGGTGCTTTGACTGCCAAAATGCATTGAAGCCATGGTTTCACGTATATTGTCACCACAAACAAGCAGACATCAAACAATGCTTCATTTTCCTTCGTATCTAATTTTAGTTGTGAACTAAATAAAATAGTAATAGTTTTAGGGAGTAAATCGCTTCGAGCCATCCATCGAGCTTTGTGCATGGCTCCCGGTGGTCTTATTTTAAATTCATTTTCTGTATCTCCACCTAAAAATATGATAGGCAGTTTTTTCAACTCTTGATAGTCATATTACTAAGTTTAGCACGGTAAAAGTCAAGTAAATTTTCCAAGTTAGGGTACAGTTCGAAACAACTCCGCAGCTCCTCCATACCACTGTATTTTAGTGCGATAGATCAGTACATATATATGAAGGCGGCAAGCAAAGGAAAGCATTTCTGTATCAAATTTTTGCTCAAGAATAGCGCAAGAACCACTTAAAGGACCTGTTCTGGAAGCTGTAGTACACAACAGAGAGTTTTAACTTTATCTTCGAGATTCCGATCTAAAACTGCCTTTCAAACAGCCTTTGTTTGTTCTTTTCCTGTGGAATTATCCAGTTTAGACTCAGCAATGAGTTGTTTGTCACATCCTTATGAAATAACTATAGATAAGCGATATTCTTTTGATTTTTTAGCACTCAAAGCAGGCAACAGTTTCATATCCCAAGGTAAATTCACAACAGATGGTACCTCGTACTGAAAACCAATTTTTCTTCTTTCCTCGTGATCCTTCCGCTTTTCGGTTCGAATTCTTTGAATTGAAGATTTACCTATGGGACATTCATCAATGTTACACCCAAGTGCGTCAATAGTAGCTTCAAGAATAATCTCGTATACTTGGACACCTGTCCAATGCAGCAACTGACTTTGGAGTAATAAAATCGCTCCTCATTACATATTTACTTGTTCCAGGTTCTGATAATACTTGTTCCAGGTTCTGGAATACTTGTTCCAGGTTCTGATATATTTGTTCCAGGTTCTAATATACTTGCTCCAGGTTCAGATAATCTTGTTCCAGGTACTGATTTATATGTTTCAGGGAAATTTTCTGAATTAACATTTTCACTAGAGCTCGAAGAGGAATCTTCTTGTACATGCTCATACAATTCCCAGGATGTTGAAGTGGAATCGTATTTGATGCGCCTGTTTTCTTCTTTGACAGCTGAAAGTCGATCCCTTTCCTCTTAGTCGGCAAGTTTTTTTTATCTACTCCACCTAAAGTGACCACGTCGGCTGGGCTCTCTTTGGAGTTGCAAGAAAATCCCATCTTCCTCTATTTTGATTAACTGAAGTGCATAAGCATGTGCAATATTGAATAAATTGTTTAAATTAGTCTAAAATTCTTGTTGGCGCTGCCTCAATACTACTTGCAGTTTCTTTGCATTTTTTCTTTTAAGTCTCTCTAAATTTGATTTAGATTTTTAAGTTTATTCACATAATTTGGCAACGATTTGGTGGGAATGCGTGCCTTTTCCCAAAAGATGATGCATTGCCAAATAGCGAGATTTGCACTTTCACTGATGGTTAAATTTTACTTCTCGAGTGTTATAAAACAAAACAGACAGAACTTGTCCGTTAGAGGGAAGTTTGCAAACCCGTAGTTTGGTGTTTTACGACTTCTATTAAAAATATCTATTTTTTCAAACTTTGCAATTCCACTGCCATGTTTCGTTCCCTATGGAAGGACTACACTGCGCTCGCTGACCGGAATGTATTCGTACTAACATGTTTGACGGTTTGCAAATTGCTACGGATAAGTCCCTCCCCCCTCCCCCAACATATGTTTTTCTGTTTTCATTTGTTTTCTGTGCACTATTTACAGTTGTTTTGAGCTTCGCAAAGTATCGCGTCGCCAGCATTCGCTTGCTTATGAATACGCGTGCTATTTACACGTTTAGGACTTTAGGCGCAAGTCGGCACGGGTTACTCTGCTTCAAATTGCATGAAACTTTTTTTACAACGGTTTTGATATAAAAGGAAAAAAATAAGAGGGTATGCATTTGAAGGAAACGACTTTCATTTTTTTGGGACACCCTAATGCCCATTGTCCAACCAGCGTTTGACAAGGGTGCCACATTTGGCTCGGAACCAGAAAGTGTTATAGTCGCAGTTATGAGAGCAATGAGTTTAGGTGGTATTTATGATACGTTGTCAAACTTTCACCTACTGAGGATCTCTTTTTCTCCATTACTAAAAGTAGGGAAGTCATTTAAAGCTCACTAGGAAAATTGCTTTCCTAAAAGCACTCTGTATCAAAAAAATCGTGCAAGGGGACGTCTACAAAGGATGTCACTCTTTAATAGGATTGCCAGACGTCCCGGTCTTCAGGGAAAATCCTGGTGTCCCGGCCGATTTACTTCAGGTCCCGGAAAAAGATAATTGTTATTAGATGACTAAAAAAGTCTGAGAAATATGAACTGTAAAGAATTTTTTCGATAATTACTTTGTAATATATTTGAAATATAGACTTATAAAATTAATATCGAATCAGATTGTTAGGATTTTTGCAAAAGTATTAAAACCTAAAAAGACTTTTCAAAAAAGTCCTAGCGAATGAAAAATACATGTAAATATTGTTCAAGTTTTTATTCCTTATTCAAAGTATTTCTTCTTACTAAAGTAACTAATAAATATTAACGTGTAAAAAATAAAATGTTTAAATTTATCTGCTGTGTTATTTATTATTACCCCTGTTTAGACTCATAATTAGTATTTATTCATAGCCTTGAGAATGAACAACCCTCTGAAATACGCTAAGAACCAGTCAGGGGTGTGTTCCCTTAAGGGGTGTTCGTGATCCGAAATGGGCTGACAACACATTTTAAAGCTGAAAAATTGTTTTTTAAAGAAGAAAACTTTTAAAATGTTTCTTTTTAATAATTTATGCTTGCATGTTGCAAAATTTTTTACGGGGGGGGGGGGGGGGGGGGGGGGGGGTTCGAACTCCTCATAGTTTCTGAAAATTTCACGCTGTCTTCAGAAAATTTTACTTGAGTCCACTATCACCTCCTGGTTTCCTTTTGAATACTAGAGGCCGGGAAGAGGGGGGGGGGGGTATTCCGGTGTTCCGGTTGGACATTTCAAAAATCTGGCAAGCCTACTCTTTAAGGAGGCGGGGTCGGGTCGTGAAATTGTGACAGTTTGTGTCAAGGTGGAGGGAGGGGGTCGTAAGATGTGTGAACATCATGCGTTCTTATGGAAATAGTGTAACGTGTAACAAGGGGAGGGGATTAGGTACAGTGTGACATTTTATAACAAAGGGGGTAGAGGGGGTCAAATATAATGTAAAAAGTGTGACATCATTTATGGACAGCTCCTAGTGATCTACAGCAAGCGTAAAACAGTCCGTGAATCCGTAAGTCCCGTGAGTCTGTTAAAAACAGAAAAATATGAGACGTAATTCTTTTACCATGATAAGTAGAATTTCATATCTATATATCAAGTACAGTACGCCCCACATAAGGCAGGGCCGGCAGACAAGATGCAAGCCCCTAGAACTGTATATGTAAAGCTTTCAACGCCACTTTTCGTGAAGGTTAGTACTCATTACAAATGGCATTCTGTGTATAAATAAGCAATGAAAATCGGTAATATAGCATGGGGAAATACAATCGAGTGTTTCCATTTACACCTAGTCTGTAGGGTAAATGGAAACGCGTTGGAACAAGAGGAAACATTCTTTTGCGTTAAAAAAAAAGGACAAAGTAAACTTTTTCCCACCCAGTTACTTCCAAACAGTTTTGGATACAATGCAAAAAGTTTTGCGCCTCAATTCATTCACACGAAAGAAAAAGATCTAAAGCTGAAACATCGAAATAATGTTTCTCTTTACTCCAACTGTGGTAGTGAAAAGCAAAGGGATGTAAGTGGACTTTTTAATGTTTTGGCGTTTAAAGTTTAGATCCTAGGTAGGCTTTCATTGATTTTTTCTCTAAATAATACTGTATAGCAGAACCCATCAAAGCTGCTAATATCATATCTTATCCTATAACAGAGGAAGGTTCGTCTACCATTTGTACCGGTTATCTCAAAATTTTTAATTTCTGCACTCACATCCCTTGAGTTTCTCACTGCCTCAACTGGCCTGAAACAATATTTCCTACAAGGCAAGACTATGTAAGCTTAAAACATTCGACAAAAGCGAATTAGCCGTTTTAATGTGGTCGTTTGTAATTCTTAACTTTTCGGCAAAAATCCTTTAATATTCTCATATCACATGACTTATAACTTATAGTAAGCACTTTAATCTTTTATGTGTTACATCTTTACTAATAATAAAGCTGAAAGTCTCTCTGTTTGGATATCAGGAGGATGTCTGGATGTCCGGAGGATGTCTGGATTTCTGTGACGCGCATAGCACCTAGACCGTTCAGCTGATTTTCATGAAATTTGGCACAAAGTTAGTTTATAGCATGGGGGTGTGCACCTTGAAGCGATTTTTCGAAAATTCGATGTGGTTCTTTTTCTATTCCAACAAAGCTATCATAAGGTGGACGAGTAAATTACGAAACTATCATAAATTGAAACCGTAACATGGGCATAAGCCATTTGGCGAGATACGAAATTATCATAACGTGGAACCGTAACATGGGTACAAGCCAATTGGTGAGAAAATTCACCATACATTATTTGTAAATTAGACCTTTTAATTTTTCTATAACGGGCAAAGCCGTGCGGGTACCACTAGTACCATATAAAGTGCTTATCATGTGGATTAAACATGTAATATTAAAGTTTTTCGCATTAAAGCTTTTATCATGTAACATTAAAATGTTTAATTTACAATGAATGTTACCAACCATTACACCGCAAGCATTCCTGCCTCTATATGATCGATGGATGTTTCAAATATCTTCCTATGTTAACTTATCAAAATAGAGAAGTTCATGTGTCTATTAAATGCTTATTGTCCTGTGTACTTGATGTGACGCCATAATTTTTTCTTTCTCGAAAACAACTGTTCGTAGAGAGGCAGATCTTTGGGAATTTTTTATGTTGTCCCAGAGAAAAATATGCAATTTAAAGAAAAAAAAAGAAAATACTTGCATATTAAATTTTGCAGCACTTTATTCTTTAAAGTGCTACACCTTATGGAATATTAAATACTGTTTAAAAACAACCAAATTAAAATTAATCATTGTAATCAAAGTTTAATAACCCTTTGCATTTAACGACAAAAAAAAATATTTGGCAAGGTTTGATATTTATTTGATGATGACTGATGATATTAATTACCAGTTATCAGACTAAAATAGCAAAAAATATCTCGAATAAATTGTAATTTAACTATATTTTAAGCAACTTGGGTTTGTATTTGTATGTAAAGCAAGATTCTTTATTGTATTTAACGCAACGTTCTTTATTTATAAAAAAATACCATGATTATCAAATCATACACAAGGAGAAGAATCAATTATTCATTTATACTCAATTGCATATACGCATAAACCGAATTAGCCATAACTGTATGAATTGTTTTTGATTTTGGGAATGATTTATTTTAAATTTACAATTATACTTAAAGTAGTTAAATGTACCCTGTTAAATAGAAATGCATTTATGTTTCCTCAAAATAATTAAACATTTTCTATTTTAAACGGGCGTAAAATTCAAATATTACTGTGTTAAAAATTTTGCTTCAAATATTCGGTATTCCGAAAAAGATCGTATTCGGTGCATTCCTTATTAATGTCGTGCTGTCATGCAGTGGCTCATAATCAGAACTTTTACAGTTTTAAACCACGATTACAGGTTATTGTTACCCTTTTTATCTACGCCTATTACGTACAGTGTACTTATACGAGAATAGTAAACTATTTCAAACTTATCATATACTGCTCTTATTCCTTTGAATTTTCCTTTCAGTTTTTTTTTTCTTTTCCTAACAAACCAATGTCTTTAGCTCTTTTAGGTTGCGACCACATAAGACAAATTTCAAAATAAAATATTAAAAAAAAATAAATAAATAAAATCTAAAGAATTTTCCATCAGCATGATTCGCACTAAAAAGTATGAGATAAAATAAGTATTTAATTTCTTGATTATAATGCTCAACAATTACAGCTCATCTTAATATACTTATATTTACGTTAATGCTAAAGCAGCCAGTAAAGTTAAAATTAACAATTTGATAGAAGAAACAGGCCTTATATTGTTTAGTACGAACAGCTTTTACTATACCGCCTATTTCTTCTATCAAATTTTTAATTTAACCTTTACTGGCTGCTTTAGCATTAACGTAAATATATTATGAACTGAAATTTTTGAGCATTATAATCAAGAAATCAATTACTTATTTTCTTGGCTGCTTTAGCATTAACGTAAATATAAGTATATTAAGATGAACTGTAGTTTTTGAGCATTATAATCAAGAAATTAAATACTTATTTTATTTCATACTTTTCAGTGCGAATCAAGCTGATAAAAGTGTCTTTAGATTTTAAATTTTTTAAATATTTTATTTCAAAGTTTTTCGTTTTATTATTTAAAACGAAAAAACTTTTGTACGAAAAAGCATAAACTTGTTAGCTTATATAATAATTTAATGGCCAAAATCCACAGCACACTCTCCTTTCTTCCGCTGGCCACCCCCAATATCTTCGTCTCTCGCCCTGTTACCACACGTCCCTTCCAAAATTCCGTTCTAAACGTCTTTACAGCGGAGCGGCCTGACGCATTGTGCCGTTAGAACACGAGGAATCTCACATAAGTGAAAATATTTATTTTAATGGCTTACATTTAGCTTACATAATAACTTAACTGCCAGAACCCACAAATGTATGCTTGCTTAGGTTTAGCCTTGAAACTTATGTGCGAAATTTATTAACAAAACTTTAGTTTTATGATTACAATAATTTCATTATTTCTGGCAATAACTGAAAAGCGGAGGTGTGTTACGTTTCACCGTGCTAATTTTAACCCGGCAATCGGAAAAAAAGTGTGAAAATTATGACGGAGAAAGCAAGCACAGAAAAAGTCTTTAATAACTTAAAACTGGACCAGAAGCAGTCTAAGATCTTTAAAATAACTTAGTACATAAAGAATTTAATTCCATGATTACAGAAGAAGAAAAAAACCCTCAATAATATCGTTCATTCTTTTCTCCATTAATGGTTCAACTTGCTGAACATTTTCACCATTATTATCAAATTAAAAGAACAACCATAAATGAAAACTCCTTTTCTCTTTGATGTTCTTTCTCCATTTCCCCGAAGAAATATGGCGTAAAATCGAAAATAGCCATTAATTTTTCGTCTAACAAAGTATAAAATTTTAAGCAAACATTCTTAACCAGCAAAAACTCCTCCTGAGCGTATCTTTCTGAACTTATAAATATATAGTTCATCTTAGAGTCAACAGAGCGAAAAGGGTAACGCCTGATTAATTTCCAAACGAAACTCTAGACGGCAAATTTTTTCCCCTCTTACACTAAAGTCGCTAAAAGAAATTCACAAAATTAAACGCGCCAATATATGAGCTAATTAAAATATTTTCCTCTTCGATTTCTTTCAAGTTCTCGCAGTCGCATTTCTCATTTTCCGTCCATTGAAACGAATGATCATAAGATTCATTGGGGCATTTTTAAATTGTTTAATCTTGAACGAAGTTCTAAATACTTGTTTGAATATTGATTAGCATAAATACTTTTCGTTATTGATGACGACGTTGCTACTTTTATTTGCTAGTTTTGAGAGAATGAGATTTTACTTATTTATTTTCTTCATTATGTTTTTGGCCCGCGTTACTTTCATAAAGTCTTTCATGACTTGAATTGAATATAATACATAAAGCATTCTGTTATAATGTTACACTCTAGTTTGCTTTAGTTAACTTTAAATTATTAATTTAAGTTTGTTAACTTATAATTTATATTATGTTATAATTTACATTAACTTATGATTAAACTCCCTATTATCCTCGGGGCGGATTATTTGTAAGTCAACCAACAGTCAGGAAAATGTATTTTCGCAGTAAAAAGCAAATTCCAATAGCTGTTTTTTTTTTTTTTTTTTGACGAAAAATTGTACATTTAACTCAGTTGTTTTCGCTTTATTTATTTCTTGTACATTTTTCATTGTACGTACACTTGTTCTTTATTGATGTTAAGTTCTGTTGTGCAAAAATATAAACATTTTTACTGTTGTTTGAAGAAAGTGTAATGCATCAATACAGAAAATATAGCTAAGGTTTTTGAGGAAGGACAATTTTTACTTTGTGTCCCTCATTTTAGCCTTTTCGCGGTTTATCCGCGGCTTTTATTGTCCACGGCACTTTAAACACCCAATGGGGTCGTTTCCAAAATTCTAAAAGTATTTTTTTCTGAAAGAGCATGCTTAAAAACATTGGATCTGACCATTTTTTAAATAATTCGTTTAAGTTTGATATTTTAAAAAAAATTCTTAAATCGGCGCGCTTTCAATGTTTATGCTTTTGTCCGGCGACATCACAAATGATGAAATGCCATTCTGTGTGGCCATTAACTGTGCAAACTATTTAATTCGCTTCTTTACTCACGTGTGCTGGCAAACGATATGGTTGATAGCAAGCGTAGAGCGCAATTTTAATTCGCTGCTTGATTATCATAGCGTGGAAACGCGGTACAAAGATGAGCCAAAAAGCATCATTTGTGACGTCATCAAGACCACGTCTTGTTTCAAAAATCGGACATTTAAAAAAAAAATAAGTAAAAAATAACTATCGGAGGAAATGAAAGTATTTTCTGGCTCTATGTTATTTTTTTTCTTTTGCTTATTCTATACATTTCAGTGACAAAAAGTACTACTTTTGACTGAAGGAAACAACCCCATTCCGTAGATAATCATGAGTTCACTGTTATTTGCATGTTTAACTTATAACTTATATCATATTTTATATTTCTATTTTCAACTAAAAGCAGTTAATGTTCGTTTAAAGAAACATTTCAGTGTATAAGAAACATATTGAGAATTAAAAATGGCTTTGCATGGTAATTAAAAATGTATCTACACGAAAAAAAAACCTTCATAAAGAAATTACTCTATGCCTAGTTCCGCGAGAGTATAGAGCACAGCTATCCTTTCGAAATTGCTGCCAATTTAAAATTTATATCATTTCAATTCATACAACACTGCCCGAAAGAAAACCTTCATACTCCTTAAATGTTGAAAACGTGACGGAAAAGTTTTTTTTCAGTCTTAAATATTTTTAAATAAAAAAATCAATAAATGAATAAAATAAAATAAACACTAAAGTAAACTAATGGTAGTACCTTCAGAAAATGTCTTAACACACATATTGAATGTCGTTATTTTTAATAATAATAATAACTTTGCTGCATGTTCCGTAAACCCCCAGAGGCATTGAATCGTGAAATTGCTGAAGAACGGGAAAAAATGCAAATTGACCGGCTCAGTCGATCTTCAGTGTGTTCATAATATGTCTGATATATTTATATAGCGTGATTTAGTTTTAACATAACAGACATCCTACACATTAGATATCTTTAAAAAAATAAATCACGAAGAAATGACTCATTTTATCGGCGATTTGAGGCGCTGATGGTGTGTTTATAAAACTTGTGATAAACGGATTTGTCCGATTAAATGTGGTAGGAGTTGTCGACTGAACTTGACCGCTGAGAAACAGCTGCTCAGCGAAATTTATTTTAATCATGATTTTTGAGGATGGATGCGAGTCTGTGGTTAACTGTTTAAATATTTTCTCAATATCTGTAGCATAATTATTAAAGAAAAATGCACTGTGCAGGGCTCCCAGCAAATTATTAGTTTTTCCCTATTTGAAAAGGGACTTAAATACTTAAAAAAGGGATCAAATGAGGACCTTAATCTTAACTGTATGAGTAACAATTAAGGGTGCATCGAGTAATCGTTGATAAGCAGACTATCTAAAATCGGCCAATTTCGGACAATTAATTGACTGATTTTTTAAAATTAAAATTACTTTTGCTTAGAACAAGTAGCTATGCTAAATGAATTTCATCTGATTAATCAGCTTAAATTATTTTATTTATTAAAATTACTTCGGCTTAGGACAAGAAACTTATGCTGAATTAGTTTAACCAATCGTTTTGAACTCGATCTGCCGTGCTTCCTGTTGATTTTAAATTTACAAACTATCATTTTAGGTTTCAGGGCTATGATAGAGGGACCTTCTGTAGGCTTTGCCTTCTACGGCAGTGGGTAGCGGTATGAAAAAAAGCTTTTCTTTTTTCTCTAGAAACAATGTACATGGATAAAATAATTTTCAGTGGAAAATTCAAAATAAAATTGAAATTTTAAAGGAAAAGACAAATAATCAGATTTAAAAAACAAAACAAAACAAAGAAAAACGGGACTTTTAGGTGCTTGAAACTGAAAAAGGAATTGTTGGGAGTAGGACCAGTTGGGAGCCCTGTATGGTTTTAAGATTCGCAGTATGCTGTTTTTTACTTTCTTTATAATTTACTTAAAAGAAGTTTTTGTTAGAAATGTTCAAAGAACTTTTTTTTGTTTTTTTGAACTTACAAATGACTCGTAATAGTTCTGGTGTTTTTTTTTCTGCTTAACAGATGATAAACAGCATTAGCTCGAAGTTTTTACCAATAGCAGTGCAAAATCAAATAATATTTCGGACTGATAGAACATAAATGTCTATCAGTCATCAGTCTATCATAATCTATATTTATCTTTAAAATCCGGCATCTTTTGTTTATTGTTACATGGCGTAGAAAATTTCGAATATATCAATATTTGAAATCGGGTCCATCAGTTGTGCTCATTCTGTCCGAGACGGACACACACTATAGAGTTATAAGGAAGGGGAGGGGGTGTCATGCTGAAAAAAAAATGGAGTTTTGGGTACAAAATTTTTTTGACACAGTTCAATAAAAAGTACCAAATCTACGAAGAATAAGGGCCCTAGTATGACCCAAACTTTTAAAATTAATACCAGAAGCAATGGCAAATATTGCAGTCGCCCGTACAAGTGAGTTCGATCGTAGAGACACGTCATAAAAATTTCACAATTCAGAAGACGTTCCGGACTTTTTAGTATTCATTATTAATTCAGACAAAAAAAACTAAGTAGGAAACATCACATTAGAGATGCACCGAATATTCGGTTGATATTAGGTATACTGCAAATTTGACAGACAAACCGAATATTCGGTTCGGCCGAACACTTAAATATTCTGCAACCGAATAGTAAACAATTTTAAATGTTTGAAAGTTGGTGAAAAATAAAATTTCTTACATAATGAATGAAAGTTACTATATATTATCATAGTGGAAAATTAATTCAAATTGTTTCTTACTAATTTATTACATTCAAAGTAATTTCAACGTGAGAGAGAGCAATAACATGTTAAACTTAAATATTGCTGCTTTTTAATTTTTATAAAGTTTTATGATGCAATACTATAACCTTATTATTACAAACTCAAATAAATGTAACACAGTAACCAGAAAAATAAAACTCAATGATAAGTAGTGATAAATATATGGTCAATTTATTTCTACTTAACATTAACTGCTAATCTTTACTAATAATAAAGCTCAAAGTCTCTCTGTCTGGATATCGGAATCTCTTTCTGGATCTCTGTAACGCGCACACCGTTCGGCCGATTTTCATGAAATTAGACACAAAATTAGTTTATAGCATGCGGGTGTGCACCTCGAAGCGATTTTTCAAAAATTCGATTTTGTTCTTTTTGTATTACAATTTTAATAACATTTTACCCAGGAAATTATCATAACGTGGAAGAGAAAATTATGAAATTATCATGACGCGGAACCGTAACATTTGCGAGCCATTTAACATAGCAAATTGGCGAGAAATTCATCATCCATTAATTGTAAATATTAGGCGAACCATATGACCTTTTAATTTTCTACTAAGGGCAAAGCCGTGCGGGTAGCGCTAGTTCTTCATATAAAATGTGCTGCTTAGGAAAAATTAAATAATTCAGATTTTAAATTTTGCAGTATTTCAATTTCTAAAAAGATTGAGAATTTTTTTTTGAGGAAATCTATATCGGTTGCAATACGTGGCTACTAATGAATTCCATAATTTGTACACTAAAGCACTGAAAAAATTCAGCTGCATTTTATACACAAAATCGTTGAAATTCTTAACTACAAGGTATACTGACAGGTAGAAATCGTTTTCAGTAATTACCAAGCAGACAACTTCATTTTTCCCATTGTTCATACTGAACCCTCATCAAAATTGAATCCCCATTATTCCCCATTTGTGAATCCCCATTGTTCAACACATCACAAATTTTTGGGAAAAGTTCGCTTTTTCTTCATTTTGTGAAAAATTCATTACGATGTCCATCATCTCCTCCCCCTCCCTCCCCGAAATGCTATTTGGATTATGACTATAGTGTTGTTGTGCCCTGCCACAAAGCCTTTGATTTTAACTTGTTAGTCTCAAACACTTACAAGTTCGAAAACCATGTTTATACCATATAAAATATTGTTTAAATTACAACCTAATTAAAATGAACCATTGTGGTTAACGTTTAATAATCTTTTGCACTTAACTGACAGCAAAAATATCTGACAATTTCATTCCTCAATTTCAACGGTAAAATTATTCCTCAGTTACTGAAGAGACTAAAATAGCAGAAAGTCACGTGAATAATTTGTAAGTTATAATGACATTTTAAGCTATTTTGGTTTGTATTTGTGTGTAAGGTAAATACATGCAAGATCCCTTATTATAACGTAACAAGTTATTACCATGACTATTATTTTGTAAATTCTTTACCAGGAAAGAAATTAATTAACCATTTTCTATTTTAAATTGGCATAAAATCCAAACATTGCAGTTAAAAAATGTTAACCTAATATTCGGAACTCTGCCAAAAATTCGGTTTGAACTTTAACCGAATATTCTGTATTCGGCAATATATAGCATTCGGTACATCTCTACATCACATCATAGTTTTTTTTTGCCCGTATTGTAATGTTCGAGGCAAAATCACTTTTAACGAAGTATTGCGTAAATGCGCAAAACCTTGATTTTTTCCAGCGCTATTTTTTTGAGTTGTGTCACTTTCGTTGTCTGGGTGTGATATCGTTTTAACGTAATTTCTCTAAATTATATCACGAAGTTCGAAAATAAAATATCTTAAACTTATAATTCACTGCAACAAAAAAAAAAAAAAAAAAGAATAAAAAATATGCTAATGTATTAAGTGAATTAAAATATTCCTTTAAAATAGAGCTGTTATTGAAGTAGGTAATGCAGATAACAAAACACAACACTTAGTTTCAATGATGCAGAATATGTTATAAACGAAGTTTTAGAGCAAGCACTGAAAATCTTGGTGCCATACCGACATAGAGCTAAGCATTCTTGAATCCTGATTGGAAAAATACAGAACTTGAGAAAGGTTATTTCTTTAATTGAAAAAAATTAAAAATAGAATCAAGTACATAAATACAGAATTATTTTAAGTATTTGGTTCGAAGACGTTTTAATTTATGATAAACCGATTTAGTACTTTCAAAATGGTTTTATTGATAACTATTTTAACAGGAATGACATTTTAATATAAAGTTAATAGGCTTTCAAGCAAAAAAAAAAATGCTTTCAGAATTTTTTTTCCTTTGCTATTTACGTAAACAGAATCACGAATATCACAAAAACATAATTATGTGGAAACATGAGGATAAAGTGAAATGGTAAAAAAATTTACTCTGCATAAAATTCTGCTTTTTTCGCATTACATTTACAAGTTATTTACAAGTAGTGTTCTGAGAAGTAACCTCTCTCAACTATTTAACTTTACCTCAATTCCGTTATTAACTTCAAATTATACCGCATTTTTTAAGTATGTTTCCCTCTTAAATCACGAGTTTTTCTTCAGAAAAACTCGTGAACATGATTTTTTTTTTTGCCAGGAAATGAATGTTTCAGTACAATGGAACTAAGTGATTAACATTTATGTTATTGAACAATACTACTAAAGAGGTAAGTAAAGTTAAGAGTTAAGATAAACATTTGAATTTATACAATATATTTTTATAATTTGCTATTACTAAGCGTGATTTACGGAAACTATCTTAAACTAGATTCATTTTTATAATGTTTTGATTGACTATTACATAGAAAATGCATATTTAAAAAATATAAGCGTTTCTTGCTCATAAAATTTAGCATTTATATCAAACAAAATGAAACAAAAGTCTGAATGTTTTCAAAATGTTTCTCAGTGATTATTTGCACGGTATAACTAATTCGTGTGATAGTATAACTAATTCGAATTCTCTCAGGCAGAATCCTCGAAATTTTAAGCTCAAAATAAGTAATTACTTCATTAGTTCTTAAACTTATTTCTTACATTCTATCGGTTTCGAAAACAAACCCTGAAAAACTTACAACGTTAAGTAGACTGGAAATATGCTTCTGAAATTTTTGTTACGCATCGCTAAAAATGTTTAAGTGTATTCCGACCAAGTACAACAACATACAGGAGACGCTCTTTAATCCGAACCGATTGGGGGCAGGGGGAGGGGTGTCGGAATATCAAATGGATCGGATTTCAAAACATATTACGGCTTCCACATGTCCTGTATGTAACAACTAGAACCTTGAAAAAATGGGTCATTAGTGTTACAGAAAAGAGGGAAATGTTTTGCAGTGTAAAATATTATACATTTAATTAATAGTAAAGATAGAATTTTAACAGTATCACAGTAGAAAAATTAAACATCGAATACAGAAAAGTACCATACTTTGTGCATAATTTGCTAATCAGAATAAAAGATTTTAATTCGTGCGCATGTATTTCATCTCGGCGACGTTGGGATTATTGGACGTTCGGACTACGGGAGTTTGGATTAAAGAGGCTCAACTGCAATAATATGTTGACATTTACTAATCCCTAGAGGATTGGAAGATAAAGCACTATTAGTACTTTTCAAAAAAATTGATTAACTTCAGTGCTTAGATAGTAATTTTTCAATCTGTTTATATAATCTAATTTTCATTAAATTTATTACAGCAATGCACCCGTATTTGTGGTTACGCGGTATAAATCTTATCAACATCAGTCCGCGGCGATGCTATGAAAAAAGAGGTAACGTGCTTCATCGGTTTGCGTGTTTCAAGTTTATTTGGTTTTTTCCTTCAGCTTATCTTAGAAACTCTCCCGGAAGGCAGCTTTCCCTAAATGCGTAATGCATCGAAAAAGATAATCAATGAACTTCATCTGTGTGTGGCTGAAGCATATTCCTATGAAAATCTTGAGTGTCGACATCAGTGGCGTTTGTAGCACAGGTGTCAATCCCCCCCCCCCGAAAAAAAAAACGTTGTAAGTAAATATAAACATAAACTTAGTACAATTTTCTGAAAAAGAAAAAAAAAAAAACTTATTTTTATTTTTGCTGTGTAACGTGAGATCGAATTCAAAGACAAGTATAAATTACGAATGCATCATATGTAAAATTCATTATAGGCTCATATGTAACATGTAACCGCCTTTTTACCATAATACTGTACTCTATTTTCGTTGAAGTTTGATAGATTTAATATGATTTAAGATGTATTGGGGGAAACTATTAGAATTAAAGTATTTTTTTTTTTTTATAAAATCTTAAAATCCCCTTTTTGTGTTACCCTCTGCGGATCGCAACACTTACCGCCCCTCTCCATGTAACGCTACTGATAAAACAGAAAACGAAAAACACTAACCAATTTCCAAGCTAAGAGATCTGAATCGCTTTTAAATTATTAACTGAAAAATCAGCAACACGAATTTTTTAATATTAACTATTACGTAAATGAAAGTACGAAGTATTGATAGTTAACATTCAATATTTTTAACTATTCGAAAGAGCTCTAAAAATATGATGAGCATCTGTCTTTTTTATTCTTTTTCTTTTAGAAATACGTTAATTGATAGAATGAATTATAGAATAAAATCATTTATAGAATGTCGTAAACACTAAGTGCAGTTTTTTAAAAAGATAATGGTGTATTTTTATATACTCTGTTAGTAATATTTTCATTAAGTGAAATTAAACCTAACTTTTTTATATTTTCTTATGCTGTTTGATTTTTAATAATTGTTAAAATATTGAATTTTGAAATTTCTACATCAAAACGTGTGTTTTGAAAACGTTGAAATGTTTATTTATAAAGACTGCATGAATTTCAAAGTAATGTTTAATCCTGCAGGTTTTAGGCATTTTGGAGCAAGACTTTTTTTTTGTCAAAAGTTTACGTTTGTATACATAATTGAAGGGCTCAAGGCAAGAATGTGATATGCCACATAATATGAACTTTTCAGTTGCAATATTTTGAGGAATGTTATAGTATTGAATTTAGAAATTTCTACATCAAAACGTGTTTTGAAATCGTCGATATGTTCATTTATGAAATTTTTCAACGGTATTATACATTCTATATTATGCAATATAAAACCAGATATGTTTTTCTCCAAATGACATGGACCATTGTCATGTTTATTTCAGATCGAAAAGTCTCTCCTTGTGGCTTGTCACACTTCTACCCCGAGCCCTTCAATTAAATATGAATAAGGATCGCATAATTGCTAAAAATTTCAGAATTATTAAAAATGATATTGCAAAAACTATATATTATTTTAATTAAATTCTAAGTATATGTTTATGAATATAGATTTAGAATTTAATCTATTCTAAATATGCAATTTGACATTCACGGCTGTCGTTTAAATTCAATTTAAATTCATTTCCAAATGTTTAAACATACGTTTTTCTTTTTGTAAAATTTTCTGTTGAAATTTTTTTCTCTCTGAAAACAATCCGTCTATTTTATTGTTTCCCTTCTTTTTTTTGACAACTGGATCAGGTGGAAAACTTACCTTCGAATAAATAGAAGACATTCATTCACTCAGATGCCTCGCTCCACACTTTCAATGTTTTGAAAATCGTGTCCTAATTGATTCACGAAACCATCTTCTCGCCAATATTGGCGGCTGCATCCTAGGCGAATCAAACTTCACATCGCATTGTATAAATAATTTGCCGTTGCCAAATGCACTGGCTAAATTACCGATAAGAAATGACTCCGGATTAAATTTCTCAGCACGAGCAACTTGCTCAGCAGTAGGGATATTTTTGAGGCCATGGATGCCTTTCCTTTCAGTTTAATTCCATGGGATAGGTCACGTGATACGGAATCTTCCGCCATCTAGCGGCTGAAGGAAAAGGGGATGCCGGCGTCGCCGAACATCCAATGGGAATGTTCCGAACGATTGGTTTTGGTTTATATAGAAGCGATTTTTTGGAAAGAAAGGGGATTTTCCCGCGGATGCAACTCCGTAAATTTACTTTTGCTCCACTAAGTTTCAGTTGTAGTTCTAAATCAAGTTTCTGAAGATATTGTTAAGATAGCTTCTATTTATTTTGTTGTGTTTTCTTTCCGGTGTGGTTTCACGGTGCGCCTTAAATGTTTTCTTGTTTTTGTGTTCCGGACCGGTATAAGGAATTCGTTTTCATTCTGTAATCTCCCCGTTAGACGTGAAATCGCTTCAAATTTTCGAAGAGAATTCGATTTAGCAAAACAAATATTTTATAAGGAAAAAACAAATCAAATCTTGTGTTCTTTTTTGGCTCAGAAAATAAGTTTTAGGTCGATCTTTGGTGCGGCAAATAAAAAGAATTACTACTTGCCTGAAATTCAGGTTCGTCATTTAGGGGGTCAGGACAGAGAACTTGCCTCCTCTTCCTCCCACGAATTTCAAAAATATATGTACCTTTAAATGTTGGTATGATTTTTTTTTTCATGAGCTTAATTTTTTTCAAAAAGAAAAAAAAAAGCTGGAGCCTTATGTTCTTCGGAACTTATACTCATATGCAATTTGTATGAAGTTAATCTGAATTGTGACCATAAAAATAGACAAAATTGTAAAAAAAAAAGAAAAACAAAAGAAACTTAAATGCGTTAGATACGTTTTCTCACTTTTGATAATTTTCAGTGCCGGAGCATTTGATTTTATATTATATCCAACTGCAAGAAAGTTTCAAGCCTACAATCGGGGAATTATACTATGACAAATTCGTGTTATTTTGATTGTATTTTGCATTCAAGTAGTTTTTAACTTGGTATCTTCGCATCAGAAAAAAAATAACTGAAAAAAAGTGTTTGTACGTGGGGATGCTGTATATAAACTTCAATTTGTGTGAATTTGGTTTTAAGAATTTTGAGTTTCTACATAGCCACGTTTTCCCCACGTGAACTTCAACACTAGTTCTTTTGTAATCAGATGTGAAATTTATCACGAAGTCTTAATCTAAAAAGAAAAAAAAAACAATTATTGATTGTTATCCCTACTTCATGAAATAATACGTTTTTCACTAAGTACTCAATTTTCAACTATGAAGTTTATCATTAACCTTACAGTAAAGTGACAAAAGTGGGATTTTTATGTGAATGTTGTGAAGAAATCCTACAAGGGTCTCAGTCGCGTGACGGTCACAAAACAACGTCACTGTAAGGTCTATCAACAGCTCGCAGCAATTTACGAAATCAGTTTTGGCAACGTCACAAAGTGACATTATGAAGACATCACTGCAACGTCACAAAGTGACGTTGTAGTGATGTCTTCATAATCGGTGTCAACAATCGATATCACAAAGCGACCGTCACAAGCTAAGCACGTGAAGTTAAGTGAAAACTTCTATGATACATCACAATTCTGCCACTTTGTGACTGCGACCGATGCAATAACTTGCAGTGAGGTACGTCGTTGTAGCTTTACTGTGATATGTACGGCTAATAGGCTAAGTTTTAGTTACAAAGAGCGAAACTCATCACTAGTGCAGCCAGAATTTAACCTTCCGAGAGGAGCCGCTGTAATAATAGTCATATGTACACAATATGTAATACTAGAATCGGCAATTAAAGCTGTAGTTTAGCGGTTACCAGTCACCAACGGGCGATCATTCCACTGAAAATGGCTACCAAAAAATCAAATCTTAGTCGCCAAAATTGGCGACCATATTTTTCTTTATTTGTTAAAAATCATATTGTATATCGTGCTTCGTTAACACGCTTCCAATCCTGAGACGTTCAGCGCATCAGTCGACTCCACCTTGGCAACGTAATTCAGAGTCAACTTCCCTTAAGGGGGTCCGGGACACATTTTTAAAATTTTTTTATTATGTACTTTAGAGTTTTGAAATTTTTTGAACTGATTCATCATTTATTTAATAAGCAAAATCATAGCATAAATATGAAAAAAAATTATTTTTTTATTTAAATTTAATTAGTTTTTTTCAAAAAAATGGGGTTGCTTTAAATTGCTATAACTCAAAATATTGTTGATCAATTTTCAATTTTTTTTTCAAAAAAGTATGCACAAATATCTAAGCTTTAATTTTTATTCGGCGATTTTAAAAATATTGATTCAATAAAAAATTAAAAATATTTGAAGAAAAATTTCGAAAATTTCGCAGATACTTTTTTTTTTTTTAAATCATAATTTTTGCAGTAAACGTTTTTTTCAAATTCGCCGAATGAAAATTAAAGTAAATTGCTTGAAAAAGATATGCTCCAAGTTTCATTACTTTATCTCTATTGGTTCCTGACTTATAAGAGTTTGAATGCAAGAAATCGGGAAAAATTGCATCATGGAGAAAAACGCGTTTAAAGTTTTAAAGTTATGTACACATTCGTTAGATGCATGCAACAAAAATAACTATAACTTTCGTTCTATTTAAGGTAGAAACAAGATTCAAACGTCCTCTTAAGCAGAAAAAAACGGAGCAATTTTTCAAATTATAAAAAAAAATTGCAAAATTTGAGGATTTTTGTGTCCCGGACCCCCTTAAGAGTTATTTATTTTTTTGCAGTGAATATATTTTTAAAAAATTGCTACCAATAGTCAAAACCTGCTACCATTTATTGTGGCTCATATAGCCAGTGGTTATTATTTAGCACTCCTAGGCAAGAGCTTTGCCGACAATATGTGTTAAAACCAAGGAATATATGGGGGTTGACCTCAAAACATCCTCCGCTTATTGTGATAATAAAACTTATTGTTAAGTATCTTCCAACCAAATATGAGCGATATCTTAAAGTCACCAGCTGATAAAATACACAATATATTCTTTACTAATAATAAAGCTGAAAGTGTGTCTCTAAATGTCTGTTACGCGCATAGCGCCTAGACCGTTCGGCCGATTTTCTTGAAAATTGGCACAAAAGTAGTTCGTTGCATACGGGTGAGCACCTCGAAGCGATTCTTCAAACAATTAAATTTTCTTTTTTCTTTTCCAATTTTAAGCCACCATTGGTGGATTTAATTCCTCTGCTGCAATTACCGAGCGAATTACCATAACATGGATGAGCAAATTACCATAACATGGAAGAGCAAATTAACATAGCATATTTTTAAGAAATTCATCATCCATTTTTTGTGAATATAGAGGCGAACCAAATGTCCTTTATATTTTCTACTACGGGTAAAGCCATGCGGGTACCGCTAATACTAAATTATCAGCTGCCAGATATGAAAGTTTTCATTTGCTCTCCATCTACCACATAAAAAACCGGTTCAAAGTAAAAAGATAAAATCTGTTATCCATTCACCCTCTTCAGTCATTTTAAGAGTTATTTTTCCTCCCAAACTAGGTTTTCTTACTTAGCTCCATCTAATCTTCTGGAGCTCTTTCCTTCCATGGTTGTTTTTCAAACATTGCGAGGGTTGATTGCTTTTCAACATCATTCAGTCATACCACTTTGCTCCAAACTTCCCAACGATTGCGTGGAACTTTCCCACAGGCGAACAGAAAATTCTATTCATATCTAAATTATTCAGATTTTCCCCCTTCTTCCGTGCACCTTATCTTTCTGCACCATATTTCCGCTTTGCTGATTAAAACTCACCATTCTGCTTCAAAATGGTTTTTTCAATGTGGTTTCTACTTTCTGTAAGGAACTTCACGTTTTGATTGAATTCTGTACTTATCCATTCTAATTGGAAAGTACAGTTTAATATTCACTGCAACTTTTATCATTTCTAACTTTGTTTAAAATAGTACATTTCTATTTAGTAAAATGAAAGTGAATACTTAGTTTTAACCACTTGGTTACTTTCATGCTATGGAACACAAAGGACAATTTATTTATTGAAATGTCACTGGTACTCTTAAAATCATAATTAAGAGTTCTTACTCACCTTTGATGTTTCATCAACAAGAATATTTGCCATATTGTTCTAGAATAATTAGTGAGAAGTAATTTTAAGAAAAATCGAAAATTCCACATCGGTAATGTTAGATGTAATTCAGCGCAAAAAAGGACGATATTATCGGATCCAGGACGGGATTCTCCTAAGTTGCCATTATACGGAAGATTAAAAAAGATCCGCTATTGGTCATTTGTTGGACAAAATATTACATTGGAGGGTAATTACAATGAAATGACAAGTTTCTTATATACAACAATGAAGCTTCTTCCCAAGCAGAAAATTTCATAAGCACCAATTTTATACGATATTCTTTTGTCGAATGGTTTCAGTAATTCAATGAAAATCTGCTGTGGGTTATTTGATTTATTTGAGTAAAAAAATGCAAACTAGCTATTACCAATTGATCAACGAGCTCTCATTAGAAGAATTACGTTTTTTATAAATTAGATACGTCTTTGTGGAATTCAGAACTGATAAGAATCTAACTATGTTATTTAGTATGATAATGTTATTTAGTCCGGTCTGCATTTACAAGGGACAGCGAAGGGGAAGGGTAACATTTCCATCCCAGAACCCTTGGTTATAAGCTACCTTGATACAACTAGTATGGTGCTTTATATGCATGAAACGACTGTTATGACCCCAAGACTTAGATAAACTCAAGCTGCCCTAAGGGTGCTTACCAGTGGAAAACAAAACGGTACACTTAGAAATTCAGGACACTTTTATGGTAAATATTCCTGTAAAATGGAGTGTTAACAGAACAGAAAAAAATTACATTAAATTGTACCGGAAAAAAAAACAATTGCAGCTCCAATTTATACACCACGTGACTTACAGTGCGAAGCACATAGCACCGTACTTTCCCTGAGTCGACGTGTTCTAATTCAAATGGTGGTTAGCAAGGCCACCTGCTATTAGGAAGGTCCCGAGTTCGAATCGCTGCTTGTATTTTGAGTTTTTTAACTTTCGTTTACTCTATCGTAAAATTTTACAGCAAAATAAGATTTCACGGTAAAAGCTCGCAATATGGATGCCAGTAACTTTTACCGTGAAATTTCAGGATTTTTTTTTTCTAAACTGTGTAGAGAAAAATATCCACGATTCATGTTGGATACGACGTTTCTGAAAGCTCTGAGTATGAAAAAGAAGAGTCACTAAACTCCGCCAATATATATATATAAAATAAAACTATATAAGGAATGCTCGCTTTATTTTAAAATACTCATTTTTTAGAATTCAGGCTTACTCCTTAAAATAATTCGAATTTATTTACCCATTACGAAACGGGCATTGTATAAACAAAACAGTACATTTGATGGATACTGAATAATATACTTATACCAGCTTTATTGGTGATAATGAGTAATTACCGGTAATTAGATATAATCACCAGTTAATGCATTTACCAAAACATATCTTTATTATTATTATTACTAATAATAAAGCTGAAGTTCTCTCTGTCTGGATGTCCGGAGGATGTATGTAGGATGTCTGGATCTCTTTGACGCGCATAGCGCCTAGACCGTTCGGCCGATTTTCATGAAATTTGGCTCAAAGTTATTTTGTAGCATGGGTGTGTGCACCTTTAAGCGATTTTTCAAAAACTCGATGTGGTTCTTTTTCTATTCCAATTTTAAGAACAAAATTATCATAAGATGGACGAGTAAATTACGAAATTATCATAACGTGGAACCGTAACATGGGCACAAGCCAATTGGTGAGATACGAAATTATCATAACGTGGAACCGTAACATGGGTACAAGCCAGTTGGCGAGAAAATTCGCGATACATTTTTTGTAAGTATACAGGCGAACCAAAAGACCTTTTAATTTTTCTATTACGTTCAAAGCCGCGCGGGTACCACCAGTATTTAATAAAACCCCTTTTTTTATTTTAAGCCCTTACATTGTTTCTACTTGCGTCTTTCTTCCAAACCTTCTACTTCTATGATTTTAGAGGAGGCTGAGAAATTGGATTTTGAATATGTTCAGGCTGTGTGCCGCGGTTCTTCTATTTCCTTTTCGCTTTCTTTTTATGGTCTGAAAATTGGATAGCTTCTTCTGAGAGTCATTTTTCTATTAAATTTTTGATTTTGAAGTCAGAAAACAACATTTTCGAAATGTGCTACAAAATATTTCTTGGGACGCAAGAAATAAAAATATTTTGAGGCTCTGAAAGCGTTGCTAGTCTCTTTCGTTTCTTGATATTTAGTTTTGTTTAATGTTATGAAATCAAATAAGCTTCTTATTTGAAACTTCTTTTTAAAAATATAAGCCAAATAATATTGTAAGATGCACGGTATATGTTCACATTTAATCAATTTTTCGTTTTTAGAACTCATGTTCTCTTTCTTAGATATTGTTTGAGGCAAATAATATTGTGTTTAGAGTTATCCAACGCTAGTTTCCGTATTTTCAGATTCAATATTAAATTTTCACACAAAACTAAATTTTAATTGATATTCATGAACTTTTGTCCAAAACTAAATCAAAATGGGTGGAAAGTCACACCTGATTGATTTAATAAAGTAGTCACATCACAAAATACTCATTTGGAAGAAGATTGCCACAATACGAAGAAGTGGAATTTTACAGGAGAAGCGTTTGGAGTTGTTCTCTTCAGGCAATTTGCATCAAGAAAATATGTTTGCTGTGATCTCCAGTTTGGAATATTGGAACAAAAATCTGTCATTATTTTTCAAACAAGATAACGTTATTTGAAGCCCTTTAAACAAAAAAAAAAAGAAAATTAAAAATTTCGAATTGTGGCACTCTTTTCCCAAATAAGCGATATACTCAGCAATGTAAAAAAAATCCGTTATAAAAATGCCTTCAGGCAATTTCCAACTGTTAGTAATTTTAGTTGCAACAAAGGATACATTTGAAGTTGAATCGAGTTACTTCACGTTGAATCGACTTTTGAACAAACGGTTATTAGGAAGTGTAACCAAGTATACATGTATTGGAATCACCTGTCATCCTTCACGTGACAGTCAACTGCGCCCGACATACAGTAAAACCTATGAAGTTGACCACCCTTCTAAGTCTACCCTTCTAAGCCACCTGTCTAAGTTGACCGCTTTTTTCAGACACGGCATTAGCCCTTACCATATAAATCAACCTTTGTAAGTTGACCACTAAAGTAGTGCACCACAAGTAGTCAACTTACACAGGTTTCACTGTACCAGGCACCATTTGCAGCTACCATTTTCCATCCGAAGAGAGTAATCAACTTTTTAGTTAGTTACACTCCTCGGGACATAGTCAAGCGTTTGTTTTACACATGAGTAAACTAGTTGAGAGTCAAATCGGAACTGTTTTAAAAGTTTAGTGGATGAGCTGCTCAAATAAGCATCATGGCATACATCCATCAGGAGCGTGATCCCGACATTACTCCAGCTGAAGTACTGATGATAAACCTTTTGCTTGACAGTGCTTCATTCTAACTTTGTGTTCGTGTAGAGCAATCGGTCGACCGCGATAAATCGGTGACTAACCAGAAGCGTTCTAATACAGCTATCAGTTAACTGGTAGTTGCCGAAGGTGTTCTCATAGCTACACCGGTCGATCCGCCAGTAGATCGCAGATTAAGCTGGTTGATAAACCACGTGACATTTTTGACCAATTAAAATAAATTATTTTTCACCTCGCGTTATTCGTGTGCTCGAGTAATCGCGCATTAACCAAAAGCGTTTGATGGAGCATCGGCTGGTAAACAACCGGTCAATAATCATTGACGTCATTAACTGTCGTGTGACCAGCCAACCGCGGCCTACCGGTTGCTCTATTCGAACGCGAGGCTATTCCACGCGTGTTTAAACGCCACACATGTTAGTAGACCTATTTTTTATTAAGAAAGATTGAAATTTTTTTTATAAATTTAAATTTTTTGTAAAAAATTCTATATAAGTTTGTAACGAAACTTTATTTTTTATCGTAATAAACGGCAAGACTGCTACTTATGTAAGTATCTGTCATGCTGATTTTCTGGATTTTTGATTCTTCGGATTTCCTTTGGTATCAGTTAGTCCGGAAACGAGATTGGAATATTAATAAATTTCAAAAAAAAAAACCTTTTGAGTAGATGTTAATATTTCTATGAATGAAATACGAAATTGAGGATTCAAACTATAAAGTTGTTTGAATTTCCTGCCTATTTTTCTGCATTTTATTTTCATTCAAGGGCTGTCATAAATAATGTCAAACAGTTTTTCAATATTTTTGACTCCTGCCTCTTTTGTCACATTTCACCACCCACTCCCCCTTGTCACATGTCAAGCTATTCTTAGACATCTTATAGAAATGCGCGAGGTCACACTTTTCATTACTCCATTACTCTTCCTTGTCAAACTTTCCTAATTTCACCAACCCCTCTCCCCCCTCAAAGCGTGACGTCATTTGTGAACAACCCCTCATCGAAGCTTTTCATAACGAAAGTTTAGCTCACTAAAAAGATATCTTCATAAAATGTCTTGTGCTACCATTTTGATCCTCCACGGTTTTCGCTCAAACTAATCTTTTTCTTCCATTTCTGCGTCTCAAATCGCCTTTTCACTAACTGAAAACTTCATTTAGGGCTCTCCCGACGAGTTAAATCAGCAGTAAAAAGCTCCACGTCATTAGAAAGAAAAGGGCTCATTATTCCTGAGTTAAGAAAGTCGGTGTCCCGATTTCTACCTCCAATAATCTTAATCCAAGTTTTAATTGGCCACCATCCCGATAGTTAGAGAAGGTCAAACGATCTTCGTATCCGCCGAAAGTGAAAAGAATATATAATGAAGAATTGTTTGTTGTATGTTCTTTTAACAAGCTGTGAAAATCGTAAACTCCTTTTTGATTTTGTAAAGGGAATAAAGGTAATTTTAGCGATGGGTAAGGATGTAAAAGCGTATTTAGAGACTTCGATAATAGATTTTTTTTAACCATATCAGACGCAAAAAAAAAAAAAAAAAAAAAGATGTAAAAATATTTTACTGGGAGAAAAAGAACTTCTAACAGTTTCACGGATTTGACCGACCTGACTTAAGTTATTCAAAATAATGAAGAACTTGGTTAGGGAATATCAGTTCTTAGTAGAAACAGCTTTTTACAAATATTGCGAAATAAATAATTAAAATGAAGATAAATTAAAATAAATGAATAATTTAATGAACAATAATAATGAGATTAAAAGAAAAATCATACATTTAAAAATATTTTTCCTCATGCCACTTTTATTACAACTGCAGTGGAGCCACGTATGTGAGGCATGCGTTCCAAGACCATTTGCGTAAGTCTAAATTTCGCGTTGTGAAAAAATGTAATATATACAACGTTGTGATAAACATACACAATTATGTTATACACTTATAAACACAAAACAATGTCTTAACTATACATTACCGTTTCCTAGATGAAAAATCGGATTCATACCGTATTGGAGAAAAAAAAAGCTAGGTGATTCTGCACAAAAATACTGTTACGATGAATAAAATCAATAATCAATGAAAGAGACACACTCAAAAACTAGTATGTTGTGGTCATCACGAAACTTTCTTCTATATTTTTCTTTTCTTTTTTTTTTTCAGATCCCTCCCCATGCTTGACGAGGAAGCAATATTCCCAACAAAAACAAAATTACACATGCAAAAACTTGACGGCCATCCCAATGTCTGAATTATTGCAAAAGCAAAGCAAAGAGCGAAAATTGAAAGTTATTTTAAAAGCCTTGCTTAAATTAATTACAAATATTTTATTTGTTAACAAACATAAGATGACAACAGTTAAAAATTTTAAATCATTGAGATAATATTTCCGATAATTTCCATACAATTACTAGTATGTTGGGGCCATCACGAAACTTTCTTCTATATACATATATTTTTTTTCTGATCCCTACCCATGCTTGATAAGGAAGCAATATTCCCAACAAAAACAAAATTACACATGCAAAAACTTGACGACCATCCCAATGTCTGAATTATTACAAAAGCAAAGCAAAGCGCGAAAATTGAAAGTTATTTTAAAAGCCTTGCTGGAATTAATTACAAATATTTTATTTGTTAACAAACATAAGATGGCAACAGTTAAAAATTTTAAATCATTGAGATAATATTTCCGGTCATTTCATAGACTAATAATAAGAGTAGACCGAGCTATGGCAACCCTTTTGCTGCTCATAAACCAAACCATGTGACTGGTGGATATCCTAGCAACAGCGGGCGTTAATCGTAGCAGACGATCAACGCCAGCGCGAAATAAAATAAATAGAATTGATGGAACACGGAAGAATGATCTTTTATGGAGTCCGATTTGTAAATTTGTTATTCTAAGTTGTAAATATTTTGTTAATATAGTGAGTTTTTCGTTTAGATAGCATTGTGCATTTTCTTTAGTCAATTTCAATAACTCTCTAAGCAATAAAAGATGCAAGCGCCCAAGAAGAATCAGCAAACGGTAAGATTTTTACCTACAGTTTCAATTTAAGATACCGATTAATACATTTTTGCGTTAACGCAAAACGTTTACGCCATTTCGTTCACGCCAACGCTGACAGCTCCAAATGAAATAAAAGTTACCGAAAACTGATCAAAAACTATTACTAATGTCAAAATAATGCATAACTAAAAGAAAAACAGTTCAATCTCAGCACCTGGAAGTTTTTTTAATGAAAACACATTGTCTTAAAATACATGTCGAGTGCCAAACTATAGATAATGCTGCCATCTAGCAACCATGCTGCCAAAGTCTTCGCCAAGCCCTTCCGCTAGTCACATGATACATCTATGAACCAATTTTCTTTATCAGCAAGAATGAGAAAGCTCGGTCTACTCTTATTATTAGTCTATGGGTCATTTCCATACAATTAAAATCACGAGAAATACGCAGACGACAATCTATTACGATTTATCTTTCTTATTGTTGCATTAATAAAGCTATTTTTATTCGCAAAAAAAAAAAAAAGAAAAAAAAAATCAACACCTCTTGGAGCGATTGGCGTCAAAATTGAACCAAAGTCTGTTTACATATGGATTCACATATATTCCAAATTCCAACCAGAACGTAGCATTACTTCTTGAGATAGGGCACTCACAATGGAAAAAAAGAACGGGTTGATTGCGCTACCCCCTTTTTACTTTCTTCTATATCTAATACATAGAAGAAAGTATTGGATTCGTGCAAATTTTCGAATTTCGAATTTTGACGGATTCGAACGTTTTGAGGTGTGCTGAGTCCATTTCGACTATTTTTGGAAAATGTCTGTCTGTCTGTGTGTGTGTATGTATGTGTGTATGTGTGTGTGTGTGTTTCACGTCTGTGTGTGACCAGTTTTTTGTGGCCGCTCTACAGCAAAACTACCGCATGAAATCGAACGAAATTTGGTACACATATGTGCCCCTATGTGAACTTGTGCCCATTGGTTTTTGGCGCGAATTCCTCCAAGGGGGGTGGAGCAATGGGACGTTTTTTGAGTTACGCGTGCTTGCTATTCCTCAGGAAGTAATTGGCGGAATCAAACGATATTTGGTCCATATGTTGGTATTAACAGGAACAGGTGCTGATTCAATTTTGGTGTCAATAACTCAAACGGGGGTTGAGCTATAGAACGTTTTTTGTCGTCTATTGTGACTGCTGTATCTCAAGAAATAATGAACAGAATGAAAGAAAAATTTATCGGCAAGTAGTCCTTAGTGGGTATAAGAGCTGATTTTATTTTGGTGTCAACAGCTAAAAAGGGGGTAGCGCAATCGCCCGTTCTTTTTTTCCATTGTGAGTGCCCTATCTCAAGAAGTAATGCTACGTTCTGGTTGAAATTTGGAATATATGTGAATCCATATGTAAACAGGCTTTGGTTCAATTTTGACGCCAATCGATCCAAGAAGTGTTGATTTTTTTTTTTTTTTTTTTTTGCGAATAAAAATAGCTTTATTAATGCAACAATAAGAAAGATAAATCGTAATAGATTGTCGTCTACGTATTTCTCGTGATTTTAATTGTATGGAAATGATCGGAAATATTATCTCAATGATTTAAAATTTTTAACTGTTGCCATCTTATGTTTGTTAACAAATAAAATATTTGTAATTAATTCAAGCAAGGCTTTTAAAATAACTTTCAATTTTTGCTCTTTGCTTTGCTTTTGCAATAATTCAGACATTGGGATGGTCGTCAAGTTTTTGCATGTGTAATTTTGTTTTTGTTGGGAATATTGCTTCCTCGTCAAGCATGGGGAGGGATCAGAAAAATATAGAAGAAAGTTTCGTGATGGCCACAACATACTAGTTAGCAGTTGACGCCAAAATAAAATCAGCTCTTATACCCACTAAGGGCTAGTTGCCGATAAATTTTTCTTTCATTCCGTTCATTATTTCTTGAGATACAGCAGTCACAATTTACGACAAAAAACGTTCTATAGCTCAACCCCCGTTTGAGTTATTGACACCAAAATTGAATCAGCACCTGTTCCTGTTAATGGCAACACATGGACCAAATTTTGTTTGATTCCGCCTGTTACTTCCTGAGAAATAGCAAGCACGCGCAACTCAAAAAACGTCCCATTGCTCCACCCCCCTTGGAGGAATTCGCGCCAAAAACCAATGGGCACAAGTTCACATAGCGGCACATATGTGTACCAAATTTCGTTCGATTTCATGCGGTAGTTTTTGCTGTAGAGCGGCCACAAAAAACTGGTCACACGCAGACGTGACACACATACACACATACACACACAGACAGACATTTTCCAAAAATAGTCGAAATGAACTCAGCACACCTCAAAACGTTCAAATCCGTCAAAATTCGAAAATTAGCACGAATCCAATACTTTCTTCTATATATTAGATATAGAAGAAAGTAATAAAAGCTTTATACGTCCAGTATATGCAATGATGATAGCACTAGACATCATTATAATACAGTTGTACAGTAGATAGTGTGACAGTAACTATAACTGTTAGAGAAAGGATGATGATGATTATGTGTGCTGTGCGGCTAAGCAGATTATTGTTACTGTTCGCTTAACGGCGCGAGCATAGAAAGCAGTTCGTCAGAAGGCGTCCACATGTAAATTTTAAGTTTGAATTATGTTTTGGTAAACGCATATATTTACTAGATATTTACTGTCTTTTAAATCTGTAAGACGGAAAAATTTTTAACAAAAAACAAAACAATTACATCTGTGAAATTTATTAAAAGCCTATGGGTACATATTTTACTTTTAACATGTAAAAGTATGTTGAATTAACGTAATACAGTTGATTAAGTTCAATTTCGGTAAATTAACCAAAACTATAATCTGAAATAGAAACTTGAAACACTAAATGGCTGCATCTGTTTAAAGTGTGCTAAGGAAGAACTATCATCATACTGGACTTCATCTTCAATAATAATTCCAACATCCTTTGCACCAGGCCAAAAAATATACTAATACAAATATGTAATCAGAGTTGCTTTTGATTTTAAAATCCTCATTATTACAGGGGGACCCACTTACCCCATAGTGAAGGGACCCACTTACTCCTTATTACAAAAACTTACGGGGCAAGTGAAACCCCTCCTCTAAAACAATTATTAATAATATTTTATGCAAAAATTCTTGTTGCAGTATGAACTTCAAGTTAAGCTATGCATAAAAAATTAATGATCATAAAAAAGTAATAAAACTAACCTGGAAACACTTCTTTGAAAAATGTTGCTTGAACTTGCAAAAAAATATTTTTCAGATTTTTTTTTTTTTTTTTTTTTTGACTAATTGCTATGACCTAGAAAAAAACCCCCCCCCCACGAAACCCAAATTTAAGCAAAACCCATCACTGTGATTAAATATTAATGTGAAAAAGCTTAAAAATTTTATCCATATTTCCGTTTTAGGGGGGGGGTGACCCAGTTACCCCAGTGATCAACAAACCCTACCTTTTTATTAACTTCTTTTTTTCTTTGAAGTCAGACACAAAATTGAAAAAATATTTTTAACTAAGTATAAGTTACAACTAATTTTGATGCTCTAAATCCATTATATAATAGTAAATTGCCAAAATGAAAATAGTATTCAAAAGTCACTGAATTTCCTCTATGTAATAATACTCTAAGTTTGTAAATTTTATCCAAGAAGTATCGTAAAAAAATAAAGTAGGCTTTAGAAAGAATTTTCAATAAATATTCTAAATTGATCAAATTCTCCAACATCGTACCGCCAAGACCTTGTGTCATTTTTTTAAGGGTGGGTTAAAAATCTCAAAGCGTTTACGTTGACATGTAATAAATGTGATACTTTCATCTTCTGTCTATTGTCAACCGAAAAATGATGATAGCGTAAACCTCTAACATTGTGAGTTAGGGGATAGTATAGCCAAAATGACTTTTGCCACAAAGCTAAGCTACCAAGTTTGGAAATCTTCCAGGAAGAAAGAATTTAATAGAGTCTTTGGAAGGATGGGGTTTATGCGGAGAAAACTATTGTCGCATTTTTCTCTTATCTGTGTATAAAAAGAAAACTGGAATTTTACGCCAGACTCATAAAACTTAAAAATATTGAGGACGTATTTCATATCATAATTTTTTACAGAAAATATATGTGGTTTTTCTTTTCTCATCTATATTTAAATATACATTTGGATTGTTTAGTATATTTTATGAATTTTTAAATGGGAATGTTTCCTTCAGTCAAAAGTACTGCTTTTAGTCCCTTAAAGAAAAAAAAAAAATTGAATTTTGACATCTTGAATTCAAATTATGTTTTTCGCAATCACGGGTTTGTGTATGTAGGCGTGTGTGTGTTATGTGTGTGTGGGGGGGAGTATGTGTGTTTGTGTGTGGGCATATGTGTTTGCGTCTGTGTGCAGGCATGAGTGTGTGGGTAGTTGTGTGTAGGTGTGTGTTTGTGTAGGTGTGTGTATGTATGCGTGTGTGTGTAGGTGTATGTATGTGTGTGTGTGTGTGTGTGTAGTATATGGACGCAACCTGGAGACGGTTTTCGCTATAGGAGCAGCATCGTGAGGATCCGGTCGACGGTGATGTTGTAGTGGGCTCTGGTGGGAAAATAAAATGATAACACATCAAAACAGTCAAATAAAAGCAATCGTGATTGCTTAAAAAAAAAAAAAAAAAAACCCGGCATTTAACGATTTTTCCCCGCGAACAATTTTGCGGAACGATAATTTATTGCTAGTTAAATAAAATAATCATTAAGAGAAGTTGACAGTGTTCTGAAACTATATTCTGGTAATCCTCGTGATTTGCTCACTTGTGACGTCAGCAGTGGAAATGAAAACAACGGCTGAATGTCGTTTACAATTATTTTTTTTAACAAAGTAAATGAGTCAAAATTAAGAAAAAAAGTAATTACCCAATGTTTTTGACCATGCTCTTTCAGAAAAAAATATTTTTGAAAAATGGGAAACAACTTTGTTGCTATTAATAATGCTATTTTCGATTTCTGTCTTCAGGCTGTGAGTTCTAATTCCCGCGTCGATGTCAATGCTTTGAGAAACACGAATAAAAAATTATATGGAATAAAAAAATTATATAGAAGAAGCTATGGGTCGATGTTGTAAGGCGTCACAAGTGAAAAACCTCGGTTGTGTAAGGTACATTAAATATTGTTTTCTACACCAAAAAAAAAGTCTTGTAATAAAACGTTAAATGCACAAAAGTGGGAAATGGACAAAGATTTTTTCTTTTTTTTCCCTTTCTTTCTTTCTTTTTTTTTTTTTTTTTTTTGTATTTTGAGTTCAAAATTTAACTATCAGAATACGTATGTACTGGCTTTTAAGAAATAAACAACAAAAATCTAGACATTTTTATAGACTTTTTTCCGCTTAAATGCTCACTTTTTATGGACTGAGCGTACCAAGGAGTTCTGTAATACAAGTAAAAATTTATGAAAGGGGAGAAATAACACCGACGTAATGTGTTTACTAATTTTTACCGGTTCGGGAGCCAAAGGAAAAAAAAATGGTTGAGAAGCGCTTGCCTATATCAATTAGTATGTCAACGACGTCATAGTTTCAACACATTGTTTAAAATGAACTATTTCAAATTGTAAAATGTTGTGTTTGGCCAGATTTTAAAAGCTTAATAGCATGTTTTCAAAGCTGTTGTAAAGCCAGTTTTATTTTAAGGGATATTAACAAAATTATTTAGCAATTTCCTTTCAATAGCAGTTTGAAGATTAAACTATGTATGAATAATAAAATGAAATTTAGTACATAGAAACAAATACATTACATACTACATTTTAAAACAAGATGATTTTCTGAGGAGTTATTTACGCAGTGCGTTTCTTGTTCAGAATAATCTATGTTTAATTTTTATATTGATAAATATGTCAAAGCAGTTTTTTCAATGTATGCTTTTAAGCCTTTGTGAAAGAGATTTAATTAACTCCGAGCCAAAAGCAGCTGACCTATTTCTATGTATGGCAGAGATCCAATTTTTAATCAACGACTAGATTTGAAAGAACATCAAAAATAAAAACAAAAACTTCTTCTTTCCCTGCGCAATTTGTAGATAAAAAAAAGTCTTCACTCACATATAATAAATTTAAAACTCACGAGAACCTGCGTATGCTTTTTTTTTTTTAAACCAGTTTAAATTTATAATTGTGACATATGTAAATTATGAAAAAAATTAACCTACATAAATTAAAATTGTCAGATGGTAGTGGCAATCCGCCGCTAATGGTGCCACATGGAAAAAAAATGGACGCCAGTGCCAACTAGATCTGAAAATAACTAGAACATAAATCGAAATTCCAATAGAAACAAATCAACAAACAATTTAAATCATTATGTATTGTTTTTCAACGGCACATACGTGAGTTTATGGATAAAAAAAAAACATTTGACAAAAGTGCTTCTAACGTTTATTTTTCATTATCAACAATACTGTTTTACTGAGAGCTTTCAAAAGTTAAGCTCAAATTATTTGGAAGATTTTGTCCACAATTAAACTGAGTCCAATTAGTTTACATTATATGACTTTAAGTCTTTAGTTTCAAACTAGCTTACGTATAATAAATTCCAATACTAGGGACAAATTACTCTTAGCAGTTACTTACCGCCCATAAGCCAGGGCTAAGGCAGAACTACATGCAATATACCAATCCGGTTAAACTCTCACCGGGGTTAGTACGATGGTGATTGGTGAGGTTTAAATTAAAGTAAATGCAATATACCAAACAGCTTGGTTATCACATTCAGAAACTGCAGTTTCGTTCTTCTTAGAACTCATCAGTCTGGAGTAGTGAATAAGAGAGTTGGAGGCAGATGTCATCTCATTGAAGCTGAGAGCGCCAATAAACTGGTAGATAAAATAAACTTATCTTACCAGCGAGGACCCGCAGCATGGTGCGGTTCGACTCGTGAATGGTATTCAAAACTTGGATACTTAGCAGCACGTTACCGCCCCTAAACTAGAGCTAAGGCTGAACTACATGCAACATACCAGACAGCCCGGTTTTCACATCCATAGACTCCAGTTCGGTTGTTCACTATTCCAGACTGATGAGTTCTAACACAAACAAAACTGCGCTCTCTGGGGGTGATAACTGGGCTGTCTGGTATATATAATGAAGTTACTCCTTAGCTTGATCTAACAACAAGAGGAACCAGTTTTTTTATTCAATTTTTCCTATGGAGTTTTTGGATTAGGTATGTTATTCAATTCCAAAACTATAAGTTAATTACTTGAAATCAGATGTCATGGATTTGGATTACTTGTGCTCTGTAACCTTTATTTATTGATTGCGAAAAAAAAAAAAAAAAAAAAAAAAATTGACTCCCGACTGTGCTGTTTTTTTTTCTTTCTTTAGACAAGCTTTCCAACATACATTCAAGAAGGTGAAAGCAAATCGAAGTTTGTTAGTATTGGAAAATATGTTGAAAGTTTATTTTCGTCACTTTGCTTAACTTTTACCCCTCTGTTTTTTCCACTATTTCTTAGCTTTTAAAATCTTTACCAATTTTAATGAAATTTGGCACAAAATTAGCTTGCAGCATGGGATTTGCACCTCGAAGCAATTTTTCAAAAATTCAATTTTGTTCTTTTTGTATTCCAATTTTAAGAACATTTTACCGAGCAAATTATCATAACATAGACGAGCAAATTATCGTGAAATGGGCGAGGAAATTAACATAGCAAATTGGCGAGAAATTTATCATCCATTATTTGTAAATATACAGGCAGAGCTGTCAACTGCTACGAAAAAATCGTAATTTCTACAAACTTCAGCATTGAATCGTGAGTCTTTTCATCCATAACCTCACTTATTTTGCATTGAAAAGGGTATTCTTTGTAACTTCAATGCAGTAATCCGCAATTTTACGTGGCTGTTACTTATTTTTACTAATTTTAATTTTCAAAAGTTGGTAGCTCTGTTTACAGGCGAACCAAATGACCTTTTAATTTTATACTACGGGCAAAGCCGTGCGGGTACCACTAGTATCCTAATAAAAAGCCCAAAAGGGAAAAACAAATTCAAACAAGTGCTCAAAGGAAAGCACACGGCAAAGTTCGAATCGCTTTCCAATATCCAAGACCCAAATTTTGACTTACAAATCTATTTAATGGAAGAAGATTTAAAGGAATAAATCTAAAAAAGGGAGCCATTTGAGGAAACCTTTTTTCAATCGATGTTGAATTCTAGAGATTTTTGCCAAACTCTCGGTACGATTTACAGTCACTAAGAGATGTGAAAACCCGACAAGCGTTTAGTCTGACACATAACAAATGTGATACTTCCCGTTCTGTCTATTGTCACGGGAAAAATGATGAGCGCGAAGACCTCTAACATTTTACGTTGAGGGATAAAATAACAAATCGTGTTACCTTAAGCTTCAATGTGAAGTTTGGGAAACTGCTCGACCAGGAAACTATTTTTTGTAAGAATAGTGTATAATAGGAAAACGGAAAGGTAGGATCAATATGTTATTTCGTGAAAATGGTTCTGAGATTTACGTTTTCAATGCAATTGGAAGTCTTTAGGAGCAGTTCTATATGTAATCCTGCACAAGTTGGGTCTGACTTTAATCTAAAATATTTTTAAACTATAGTATTGAGAAAGAGATAGAAAGAACATAGCAATGTAGTAGAAAAGATATGTAACCAAAACTGTTTTTTTTTCCTCCTTAAGTAGTTGAAACACTAGACATTTCAAAAAAATCTTTCTGCTGCTTAAATAGCTTTATTGCGATTTTGAAAAACAATGAAGTTCAAAGGAAGAAATTAGAGTTATTTCTCAGTTCATCACACATTTCAAAAGAAAATGAACAAAAGGCTATATATATATATATGTTTTTTAAATCTGCAACAGTTTAAAATGCAACAATTTTTCCACAGAGATTTGAATGTAAGCAGATCCAGTAGGGGAGAATGTTGTAACTTGGGACACTGCTAATTTCTTAGAATTTATTTTAGCAGCCATGTTTTGTAATCTCTAATAGTAGCATTCACCATTAAATGGGGCCTTAGTAAAACTCAGCATCAAATGAGTAAAATTGAAGAATTTGCGAGAGAACGAAAATTTTATGACTCCAAAGTAAACATTTTAATCATTTTTATTTCATTTTTTGTCTTTGTATTTCTAAAACTAATCAACTGAATTCTATTTTATTGTAAAAGAGAAGTGCTTTAAATGTTTTGGCTATGAGAAAATAATGATAGTGCATCTAGACTGACCACCACTTTGATTTATCTTAAACGACTTAGTGATTGTACCTAAGGACAACCAATCACATTGTACCTTAGGACGCGTTCCAAGGTACAACATATACATGGTTCTTAATAGTTATGATATGTTTAGGAACATGGTACAATATTCTAATCTTATGTAGTCTTTTAAACGCATTTAATATTAGATAGTAATTCATCATTCGTAATTAATTATTCATCATTCGTAATTTATTTCCAATATTATGATTTTTTTGTGGACTATTGGTTTAAGTACATGGCTGTTTCCTGAATCATGAAGACTTTCCCATCGTACAACAGAATGTGTCCCAAGGTACAATAGGATGTTGTACCTTGGGACAGCTTGGAACTCTTACTTTAAATGGCTGGCAATATTTTACTTTCAAACTGTCTGAATTTTAAAAAAATATATTGCATAGAAGTATGTTGGGATATTTTAATGTGACCTTTAGATTTTATATTTGATTCAAATAATTAACGTTAAAAATAAAAATATGAAAAGTGTCCCAAGGTGCAACACTCTCCCCTAATATCTTAAAACAAAATAACTAAGAGACATGTAGAAATAACATGCATGATTATCTTTAATGCAACGTACAGGATACCGAACAGTCATCCAGAAGTAATCCAAATATTTAGGTCTGAAACATACAACAATCTGGTTGCCTTGAGAATATGCAAAAAGCCATACCTATAAATTTAAAATATCCGGACATCCAAAGGCATTCCCTATTATTCGGTTACATGGAATTAAAAGAGCATTGAACTCACGTATATCTCATTAAAAATTTATGACTTTATTGTACATTAAAAAAAATAAACACGAAATATATCAGTTTCAGATTTTAACTGTAATCATTTATAATTCCTAAATTATGTACAATTTATAAATGTACAAAGATGTAACATTTAACATAAACATATTTAAAAAAGATCCACATCCTATCTAAAAAAATAACAAAAAAAAAATCATGGAACTGGATGTCATTTCTAGATGGTGTTTTCCCACTACCCACTGATTGTACATAACTGTACACCATGTGTTGTATGAATATGTAAGGTGAGATATAAAATCGTATTTTCACTTAAGAGCTGAGAAATATTTTTTCCGGTTAATCAGTTAGCATAGAATTCAGAGGAGTTGTCATTACATGAGAACTCCCTTTTGAAATATGTGAAAGAAACTCGTGCCCAATTGGATGATTTCCAAACTAAGATTACATCAAAGGAGAACGATTTCAGACATATCATAACAAAAATGTTTTAGGTGAACGTCAGAATCATTCTCTCAATTGACAAATGATAGAAATCATAAGTATCGAATTTGTTACTCGCTAAATGAAAACATCCAAAATGTTTTCTCATTTTTATCATGTGACAAAAGTTTCTGGAATTTCTTTTGGCAGCCCATCAACTGAAAATCTAATAATTGATTTGTTTTGACGAATAAAAGTTGTTACTTTAGCCGAGAACATATAAGAAAATAAATTCACTTAGGGAAAAAGTTATGTTCGAACACAACTTTTGTAAAAAAAAAAACCTTTTAAAATCAAAAATGGTTTTCCGTAGACAAAATATATCATTTTTATGTAGAATAATACAAATAAATTATTATGCGAACGATATCAAATTTAACCTCTCAAATCGTTAGTCCATATTTCAGAAAATCCAATTACTAACTACTTTTATGATGGAAAACTTCAAAACAGTTTACTTTTTAAAAATTGTTGAAACCGATAAGCATAAAAAAATGGAGGAAGAAACTACAGCAAAAATTACTTCCATAGAAATTGAAAAACTAAATGCCTAAAAACTAATGAAGTAAAGGTTTATTTCACACACTGTTCAACAAGAGTTTTAAGTAAAGTGTACTGAGCTTGCAATCGCTTCTTCTGTAATAAAAATTCGCTTCATGGTACAATTTTTAAGTGGCAAGAGGAAGCATATTATTTACAGCAGAAGCATTTCTGTTTTAAGAGAATTTGTTTCAAAGTTAAGCCGTTTCAATAGGAGTGGCGGTTTCCACAATTTTTAATCACTTGTAATATTCGCATTTGTCGCCCGCTTGTTCTCGTCCAAGTCAAAACGCTTGACGTTGCCAAATTGTTTTTTTCCTTTTTACATCTAGTCTATCTTTTTCGTGAAAGCATTATGGTCTTATGTTTTTCGATAAGTGAACCTGCAAGCGGGGTCAAGTCTGCAGGAAGAAACACCAAATGAGGCAGTGAGAAACAAAAGGGTTTGGATTGTAATGTTAAACGTGTGCGAAGTCCAAACTCATAGGCTTCCACTAATTTTCTAAATCATGCTAAATAGCTGCACCTAACATGGCAACTAGTACGATCTCTTGCACCGACACCCCAGATGAGAATTTCTTCTACCATTTTTGCTAGTTATCTTCAAAATATTATTTTTGATATTCACATTCTTTTTACTTCTAGGTGCTTTAAAGAAATTTTAAATGTTGCTCAAATAATAAATACACTTAATTACAGTTTGAAAGCTCAAATCCTATTTTGTTTTTAGTGACATACCGCTCTTGCAGCTGGGTGATAGTATTGGTGCTATGGCATAAGATACCATGCCCAGCCCCCCTAATACTAATACCACAACGATTGCCAACGGCACATTTGTGCTATATGGCAACAAAACAGCGATCGGCAAATGGCGAACCGCGGTGCGCAGAAAGTCAAAAGTTATTTAAAAGAAAAATTTTTATGAAAGATATTTAAAAAATTATTTTTCTCCATGTAACATTTCTTTTGAGCTTCATCCTGATTGAAAAAGTCTTCTTGCAGTCACAAGTTGCATAGCTGTGTGTGCAAATTGCTCCCCACATGAGCTTAGCGTTAAGAAATACACTCAAGACCACAAAAGTAATTTCATCCATTTTTTTAATAGAAATATATGCTTCTCTATTGTGTTTTATATGATTTTTAAGTGATATTGAGAAAAAAAAATTAGTAAGAATTATAATTCTTTTTTCTATGGACCTCGATGAAAAATTTTCGAAGCATTCAGACTGCACCTATAATTACTGGCGACCCCTGCACCGTAAAAGAAAATGAAATTGATTAAATGAAAGCTATTATTGGTCCACTTGGAAATTAATAGCATGAATAATAGTCAAAACAATACTAATAACAATAATAATAGTAACGATAGTGGTTGTAATAAGTAAAGTAGTAAAAATAGCTTTACAAAACATCATACATAATTTAGGCCAATAATTTATTAATTTTTTGTTCTTCTCTTTATGGAAAGCATGAACTCACATCGTATGAAATAGTTCTTGATCTTTTTCACAAAATTTCACTTCATTGCGTTGTATTTGGAAATCTGCCAAAAGTGAAAGATCTCCGCAGGGATGTTAAGTTGTAAGGGAAGAGCAAGTTAAAGTTATTGTCACCCTCTGTCACTGCATCATCTCTGACAAGGTCGTAAAGAGAAAGATGTGTTCAACGTTTTCACTTTATGACCGCCATCTTTGCCCCTTATATTTATCAGCTGCAATACATTTTGTGGGGGTTTGCTCTTTACTGGTTTATTTTTCTAACGCGAGTTTTTGGGCTGGAAACTTTTCTTTTTGTTATTTAAAATGAAAAGGAATGGGATTTTGGGGGAAAATGTCTGCGATATTTTTATGCCAAGAAATTATTGCTGAAAGTTTATTGAGAGATGTTTTTCTGTTGCTAGTAATACTGGCCTTTTGAATTAAGTTGTTTGTTTGAACAATATGCACAGTTTAGTTTACGTAATAAGAAAGTAATTCACTTAAACGTCTGTTTTCCATTATTCCCCTTTTTTTTTCGTTTTTCAAATCAACTTTTATAAAAACTCGCAATACAGAAAAGGAGCTTTCACAAAGCATTCAATTTGTATTTCATTTTTCTACGTCTAATATTCACTCATTATCACAAAAATACATTTGAAGAACAACAATCAATGTCTAAGTTTGATCAAATTTAATTTACGATAAAAATATTTTTACGAAGTAACGTTTTCGGTGCAGCAACATCGAATGTGATGCAGCTCCCTAGTATTGAGTAATAGTAGCTAATCACATTTACCAATATTCTAACATATCTTTAAAATCAATATTTTTATTTAAGCCTAAAATAACCAATGTCCCATGTAATTTAAGTATATTTAAAATTAATTAAAAATTATGTTTTCATTTCCAAAGTAGCATGGTGTAAAAGTTTGGTGAAGCCAGAAAATAAATAAGATCAGCGACCAATTTTTGTTAGACAGTTAATTTTTACATTGGTTGTTGTTTTAAAGTATGGACATTAGGAAAAAATTTTTTTGCGTAAATTTAAATAATTATTCATGTTTTCTCTTAAATAAGTGGCATTCCCCGACTTTCCCCTACATTCTTATTGTAGAAAATAGCTACAGCTTCGTTAAAGAGGATAAAAATACCAATGGCGTTCTGCAACAAAATCCTACCAACTTTTGTTTTGGAAAACTTATACATTGCTGCAGTAGACTATACACTAATGTCATTTACATTGACCTGCTAATTGCAGGTCTGATGAGAGAAAAGGCCCATTTAAAGAGATTTTAGGCTTACACCTTAGCAGGCGAACAATGAAACGGATATTACACATTTTTTATATTTCCGGATTGCAGCCGAATCATTGCTGATTCCTATGTAAACGAGCTCATTATCTAAGAGGATATCTCTACCAAAATAGAATAGTTTAGCACTATTTTCCAAAATTTTTCGTGAAAATTTCAAATTAAAAATACTTTCCAAGTTCTGTTATAGATGTTAAATAAAAATCATGTGTTTAGTTCTCAAGATCATCATATGTTTTTATATACTTCAGCAACATTACTACAAATTCACTTATTTTACTTTTCCCGCGGTAACCTAAATAGAAGGGAAATAGTGAAGACCCTGGAAAATTTTATGTGTTACGTAAAACCTGTAAAGTTGACCACCTTTGTAAGTTGACCACCTGTCTATGTTGACCGCTTTTGTCAGGAACGAAATTAACCCTATCTTGTATAATGAAGGAAAACCTCTAACTTGACCACCTCTCTATCTTGACCACTAATGTACCCCAAATTTGGTTTGGAGTATTGTAAAAAACCCTTTGTAAGTCGACCACTTGGTTTGTTTTTTAAAACTTAATTTAGCAAATTATTTTATTTTATTATTATTTTTTTTTATAACTTTCCAAGAATATTTTTGATGCCAGACCAACATTTTACCAACTAAATAAAACAGCAGCATAACTAAACCTCCTTGTAAGTTTAACCACATTGGAAAACTACTAAGAACGCTTTTATTCTCCAAACTTCTTTTTCTTTTGTTGTTCTATTTGAGATTACCTTTTGTACTCTCTGTTCAATGAAAACATGTATCGGAAGAAAAGTACAAAGTATTATTTTACCAGTTGCAATATTTTGTGGCAACACTGGAATTGTGCTAGAGTAAAAGTTACTTGCATTGCAGTATTTCTGGTGCAAGGGATTAAGAAATAGGACATTTTCATTTTCAACTGCCTTTTAGAACTATGAGAGTCCAGCTTGTTGCTCTTTGTGTTATAGTTTAACATAAAATGGCTTCAAAAAGAAAGTTAGTTGAACTTGAGATTGATAAAAAGTATGAAATATTAAAAGTAATTGAAAAGGGAGAAATCCAGAGAAAATTAGCTAACACATATGGAATTTCCAAAACTAGTGTCTAATAAGTGCACCAAACTTCAATAAGGAGTTATTTTGTTGAAAAGTAGATCATGGTTATAAATGTATTAAATGTATATGAGAAAAAAAATAAGCGAAAAATTTGTTATTTTTGATTAGCTATGAATTTTTACGAACTATTAATATCAAATAATGTTTTATAAACAATGATTTTTTTTGAACAATTTACTGAAATTTTAAATTTGCATGACACATTATACGTCATTCTGAGAAAAATAACCTCTAAAAATATTTGAATAACATTTTAAATTATTGTTTCAAAGTAATGTTAAACAATGAAAGCGAGTTGAACAGTCAAAAAATGACATGGTGCAAGAAATGACAAAAAAAAAAAAAAAAAAAAAAATCATCACCCCCTTTATAAGTTGACCACCTGTCTAAGTTGACCACCAAAGTACTGCACCGCAAGTGGTCAACTTACACAGGTTTCACTGTATTTGGAAGTGAGAAACAGCGTCATCATAGAACACTTTGATCAGCAGTTGGTTTGCAGTTCTTATTGTATATATTAACTAGCAACTTGAAACTTTACGAGCGAATCATTATTGTTATTATTATCATCATCATCATTATGTTTAATGTTGTTAAGTATTATCATTAGTAAATTGTTGCTCTTATTATTACCATTAATACAATGTTGATCTTATTATCATTATTACTATTAATATTGTTAATTTTGATTGTTAATTTGATATTGTTTCCATTACCGTTCACATTATCAGCGTCATTATTATTATTATTCTTATTGTTAATGTAGTTATCATCATCATCAAAATTATTATCATTACTACTATTATTATTATGAACTGATCCGTGCGAAGCGTTTGCTCTCCACAGTAGGAATTCCAAACTCCGGTTATTTAAAGTGTAATTTTTCGAATAAAAGCGGAAACGTGACTTGTTAAATTTTCGTTGAAACATGACTCGTTGATACGTAAATACTGCAATTTACCATGCTATAATACACGTTTTTTTCAATTTTAACGCAACCATTAAATATTAGCTCAGATTAGTCCGCCAATGAGTTCAGAGTATATGTTTATGGAAATTGAGATCAGAATTCAGCTGAATAAAATTAGTCTCTAAAACTATTTTGCTGAAATGGGAGAACCGATGCCACGATTTTTGCGTTATTAGCACGACGCTCTTACTAATTGAGCTAATGGGCCTTCACCTCGGGGTGCTACATATTAAAGCAATCTTTATCTTTACTAATAATAGTGCTAAAAGTATGTTGCATGTCTGGATCTCTGGATGTCTTTTACGCGCATAGCGCCTAGACCATTCGACCGATTTACATGAAATTTGGCAAAAAATTAGTTCGTAGCATAGGAGTGAACACCTCGAAGCGATTTTTCAAAAGTTCGATTTTGTACTTTTTCTATTCCAATTTTAATCCCATTTTACCGAACAAATTATTACAACATGGACGAGTAACTTACTATAACATGGACGAACAAATTACCATATTGTAGACGAGCAAACTACCATAACTTGGGCGAGCAAATTGGCAAGAAATTCCTCATCTATTATTCGTAAATATACACGTAATCCAAATGACCTTTTAATTTTCTACTCTACTTTTTAATTTTCTTGATAAAATGTTCTTAAAATTGGAATAGAAAAAGAACAACATCGAATTTTCAAAAAATCGCTTCGAGGTGCTCACCTCTATGCTATGAAGTAATTTTGTACTAAATTTCATGCAAATCGGCCGAACAGTTTAGACGCCATGCACATGACAGACATCCAGAGACCCTGAGATCTAGACATACAGACGTCAGCTTCACTATATTAGTGAATATTATTACTGATACTTTAAAAACATGCACCATAAGAAGAAATGGTTTTGAAAGAAGCTTGCATATTACTTAATTGCGAGTTTTGAAGTCTAATTTTGGTAAGTATGTGTTTTTTATAGTTATGAAAAAGCATTACAGCTGTTTTTAATTTTTTATTGCAGAACTTTATTTTGTGAAAATTATTTACAGCCTGAATGTGTTGGTTTATAAATGGTAATCTTCTAAAACCCGTATGAAAAAGGAAAAGAAAAGAAAAATGTCGCCCCAATCATGTTAACCCCAAGTTTGCGCTTTGGAATATAGAAACCTTTATAAAGGTCAGATCAGTTTTTAGTAGTAGAATGTGCAATAAATATGCGAACCTCAAATACAATGTGTTCTCGCCAAAGCTAAAAATAAATTCTACGTACAACATTTGAAAAGGAGCCAAAAAGAAGGATCATTCCATATGTAGTATGATAGAATATAAAGCAGAAAACATGAAAGTTATTGCTGGAGATGGTAGGGGGAGGAGGTAAACCTATCTTCGCAGACATTGCAAGCCTCGAAGAAAACCAGGTTTTGGATATTTTTGCTTTACGGCCATGAACTTAACTTGCACTATTATTTATCATGTGCCATAAACTCCTCACGAATGACGAATATAACGCCTTTTATTGTGTGGTTAAACAGTTTTTCTAGTTTCCAAACGACCATGAATTTTGTTTTACTTTTCATAGATTAGTTTAAACGTATTTTTTAACGTATCTCTGAAATTGAGTTTTCTATATTTAAGTATTATTTTTGTCTTATCTGACAATCATTTCGAAACAAACTGCTCCATTGAATTTTTTAGGAGGTTTGTTTTGAGTGGTATTTTTCTCTTTTTGGGGAGTTTTAGCTCATAGGGGGTCTTTGTAGTATTTAGCGGGTGTGCGCTTTACTGTTGGGGGAGGGAGGGGCTCCCCTACATATTGCATCACAATATCTTTTGTAAAGATATTTTTTTTTATTTTGAAAGCTTTTGTTTTCTTTATTTTTGGTATTTTTCGGAAACATGTACGCAAACACAGACAAACAAAGATAATTTAAAAATATATAGAGAGCAACGAAGTACAAAACTAAGCAAAATGAAAAGAAATGAATTGAAACATAAAATAATAAAAGAACTGTAAAGGTAAGAGGAAATCTTTATTGACAAAGCTGGTTACAGATTGGGAACCCGGGAATTGGTTGTATCGTTTTCCAACTTTCTTTTCTTTCTGTCTTTTTTTGGGGGGGGGGGGGGGGCTCGAAACTGGTAAAAATCTGTGAAAACATTTTCTGAAACTGTCGTTAAAAAAAAAAAAGCATGACTAAGTATGAATGAACTGCTACATTTATTAACACTCAGAGATTATAGCCCCGCTTAATTGGGTAACGGATAAACGAATACCCCGCTCCTGCTTATACGAATAACAACCCCCGGAAACGAACATTTCCCCATAGACGCAATGTTAAAGATTCCCGCTTAATTGAATAATTTTCCCGGATAATCGAATAATATTGCTAAGCTTTTGCAAATATTTTTACTGAGAAAATCTTTGCATAAATTAAGTGAGAACAATTATTGACATAAAAATATAAAGTAATATTTTTCGCCAACAACGGGCAAGGAAAACCAAAATTTCCAATTTTCTACCAAATTTCTTTTGTATTTGCCATTCCAAAAAAAAAGTGAGATAACGCAATCAATAATTAAACTAAACAATACTAAGAAAGAACAAGACGATAATAAATTGATAAATATTAAATGTTAAAAACGGTAGACGAGGAGGGGAAAAAAGGAGTCAGAAATGTGTTCCCAAAAAACCCTGAGCAAGCAATTCACCATTATTGACTTTTTCAAAAAATAATGTACTGATAAAGGTACCTAAAACAGATTTCATAACTAGATTACATTTCATAATTTTCACACGTACTTGTAATATACCTACTAAAAATTAATTTATTCTGTTGTTTATTTAACTTATTTAAAAAACTTTTTGCCAGAAACATTAACTACTTCCTTTATATAGCTATTAATTTACTATTTATTATTACATTGAAAGGACAAATGTTGTCAATTTAGAAAGGTAAAGAACTTTTCCCCGCTAAAACAAATAAAATTTCTTCAAATCTAAGAAATTCAATTAAGCGGAGCTGACAGTATATTATCTATTTATATAAAAATCAATGCTTTTGATCGATAGCGAATTTTAAATTTGATATTGTTTTTGTTTCTCGCGTGATTCTTCGAGTTTTTTCTCAAGTCAAACAATAATGTTTCTGTCTTTTGCTTTCTGCTTTTGAATTTAAAAGAGTGCAGTTTCCTGTAAAAGTTAGCTTTGTAATAGCCGTTAATAAGTCACAAAGACAGACAATAAAAGTAGCAGCGATCAATTTAAGAGAAGACTGTTTTTCACACGACCAATTTTATGTAACTTGCTTCAGAGTCAGTTCATCAAGCAGCTTAATAATTTTAGCAACAGAAAAAAACCCCTAAAAATGTTGTATACAAATAACTTCTTGCTTAAACATAGTTATAACAATAAAATGTGGATGGCCTGTGTTTGCAAAGAAAATCAATGCTTTAAAAGGATCATTAATGACAGTTAAGGATCGGTTAAGGACAAGGGCATATTTCTAAGGAGTCCAGGGGACCCGCGACCTTCCCAAAATTAGAAAAATTATAGATAATAAGTAATAATTATAGGGAGTTTTTTTAACTAGGTGCACCAAGCACCAAGCACTGTTTATCCCATGTTAATTCCATCACCCGAGCAATGCCGGGTGCGGGAATGCTAGTTATATATATATACATATATATATAGTAAAGTGTGTAGTTTCACATATACGGGTAGCACAGAAATAAGTGTATGTAACAACGAAGATAAACAACAATAACAACAACAAAAATGAACATGTAACGTTAAAAAATAAACTAGGAACATTGAAAACAAGAATTGATGAAATCATGGGTATTAAACTGCTGCTACGTTTACGAAGAGCTGGAGCAAAAAGTATGCCACATTGGTACAGTAATTTACATAAAAAGATCTTCATTAATATTATAATTGGACAGCTAAGCAGATTCTTTAAAATTTGTAGCAACAATTCTCAATTTAATAAACAAATCTTCAAATTTGCTGCAAATCTCTACTATTACAATTTTTATCCTGCCAATTTCACATTTTATTATCTTAATTTGTTCAAGAAATCTTTTCTTCAACAAGGACAGATTTAGTTTCCACCCAAACAACTGCGATTTGGCAACAGTGTAACTGGGTAACTTTGATGATAAAGAGTGCTGAAATCCTTTCGACAGGAAGGTGCTTTTTGGATGCCCTGCCCCAGCGACCTGTTCGATTGGCGTGGCATCGGATTTTCGTCTCTGGCAAATGGATACCTAGACATAGACATTGTTGTCGACGAAATGTTTGAAATCATGTGGTATGTAATTTTTCTTTTTATTTTGCAGGTCAGAGCTGGGGGGTTGGTAATACATGACAGCATATTACTAATAAGCATACTATTTACATTTATAAAAATTATTGCATATATACAAAAAATAAGCATATATAACGTTTGATAATTTTCCTGCCTTATAAGTAGCTACACATATTAGTTCGTTAATTCAAATACATATACTTTTACTTCTAATCAATTTTGCTGCATGTATGATACTGACCCGCACAGAAACCTTGCAGAATATTTAATATACCAGCTGCTCCAGCTCTTCGTAAACGTAGCAGCAGTTTAATACCCATGATTTCATCAATTCTTGTTTTCAATGTTCCTAGTTTATTTTTTAACGTTACATGTTCATTTTTGTTGTTGTTATTGTTGTTTATCTTCGTTGTTACATACACTTATTTCTGTGCTACCCGTATATGTGAAACTACACACTTTACTATATTTTCAATACATTTAACTACTTTAGCTGCAACATTGCGCTGTTTAAATGTAGAATATTTTATATCAATTTTGATCATTATATATATATATATATATATATATATATATATATATATATATATATATATATATATATATATTAGGGTGGTCCTTATTTATATGGGAATTTTTTTTTTTTTTCGGAATTCAACAAGTGACGCCCCCTAGTTTTGTGACACTAATAAAAAGTAATTGTGCAAAATTTGAACTCGATCGATCAATAATAACACGTGCCCCTAGGCCGTTGAACTTTAACACTTTTGATAATTTTCCCACAAATCTTCGAGTTTTTACTTCAGACCCAGTACATCGTTTCTCCTAGGTTTGCAAAATATTTTTGCAGTGAGGTAGCACTAAAATTAACATTTTTAATTACTTTATACCATCTAAAGATATTGCGTTGAATAAGAATGAAATAATGCTTTAGAAACTTTCCTTAATCGTACGCTTTTCTCAATGTATCTCAATAGTGTGTATTTTTTTTCCGATAGTCTTGGACGGTCTGTAAAATAAATTGCTTTGTGACTCATATTTGGTAAATTAGTAGTGAAATTCTTCGATTAATATTGTGCTCCTCTTTCAGTTGTATCATTCACAATTTTCAGTATTTTAACAATTTCTCTTCCCTTTAAATAGCTTAAACATTTTGTCGTGAATCAGGATCAAATAGGAAAATATATTTTAGTATTTGCAACTTATCAAAAAATTTTATTGACTCGTAATTGATTCTATAAAGAGGAAGATCTTTACTAAGAAAGTGTTCTAAATCATCAACTGTTATCTGAAATTCGTTAAACAGTCATCAGACACGTCTTCCTTATCATAAGCATTTTTTGGACTAGTCTTTTCCTATCTTCAAACTTAATTCCTTCATCCAATATGGACAAATCTACTAGTTTATCCCCTGAATACCATAGGTGATTTATGAATTTTTTATGAATTTTCCAATCACTGCTTCTGATGCATGTTTGTCGCCATTTTGTACGCTGCTAGTTTTACAGACATAATATATTATTCAAAGGAGCCTCGATTGAGTTGCTGCGAAAAACCATACATTCATACAGCATTTAATTGTAAAACAGCTTTGTAAAAAGCATTGAAGGGCTTTCTTTTCATGTAAGGTCAACTTAAATTGTTTCCTAAATATAAAAATTTTCAAACAAAAATTCCTTTTGCCAACCATGTGGCTCAGGGATAAGCTCCAGGTTGCCGAAAACCTATCCCTGTAGGAGGAAATTCACCTGGAAATATTACAAGTTATGAGAATTCTTTGTAATCTTCCTCAATTCCGCTTTTTACGAACAATAATATGTCATCCACTTCGTCTTTTAGAATTAAAGTGCTATCTGTACTTGATTGAAATGTTATAAGTTCTGAATGATGGAGATATTTCCACAAAATTTTGAAGGTTGGTATTGCAAGTCGTTGTATCAAACACTACAGATAGAACAGTTAGCAAAAAAGAACTATCATCTAAGATATCATATACAACTGAAGAAATATCTAAGGAATTCCGAGTAGCTGTTCAATATTAGGACCTGAAGCTATCACGGTAACCCGGTCGGCGTTCGTTTTCCAGTTACATCTGGATGTAGCTTTGTATCCCAGTGAATAACTACAATATCTAAATTTAAATTCATGAAATTTAATTTTATCTATCGAAGATTTTCTTTTGCTCTCTTAAGGAATGTACGATTGATCACTAGGTCATTTGGATTTAAATTTACTGCATCTACACAGGCTGTAAATAAATGAACAACATCTTGATACCTAATATGGCATATGTCTAACAGTGATGAAAGGCTAGCAGATATCAATAGTTGTCAAGCTTTCTTGCATTGTGGTGATCAGCTGTAGAAAACAAAAGTTCAACAGGTTAGTGTAGATACCCATTTCGGTTTTTAAATCTTGTGAATCGCAAGAATTTGTTGATAATAAAGGACTATGTACTGAAATAGAAGAAAATTAATTTAAAGTATAGATTTCTACATTGTTCCGATCTGGATATTTTTTTAAATTTATATTTTAACTATAGAAAATACAATATATTTTTATGTTAGCAGTAGTCGAGGATTTTTCGAAATTTATATTTTAAAAATTAAAAATTGCATAAGAATTTAGGTATGTTTATAACTAAAAAACAGCGAATTAAAATATATTTATAGCACTGAAACATTGCGACTCTATTTGACACACCTATTACATACACAGGGAATTTCGTAAATCAACACTCCCAAAACCCGGAGGAGGCAATTTGTTGTTGTCAAAGATCGTTCATTAATGGCCTAGGTCATTAATGAACGACCATCCATAGTCATTAATGGACTATAGAATCTCTAGTGTCCATCTTGATGGGAAGAAACTTTCTCCTGCCGCTTGGTTGGAACAAGCGCAGAAGAGCGGTACGCTTACTCTTAACCCAAGGCCATTGGTGTACATTTTATTCTCTGTAACATGTAGTCCAGTCAATGAGCGCTCAAAACAGGGGTGTAGCGTGCATGGAATATGCGATAATTTTTGACTTTAGAATATTGTTAGGGATAGTTAGTAAGTAAACATACTAAAAGTCCCCGACCCTGGGGGTGAGCTAAAGGTGGGAGGGAGGGGGGAAGAAAATTTTGGGTTTTTCGAAAAATGTCGGAAACGGTGGAAAAAATGCATTTAAGATAAAAATTCAAACTAAATAAACTTACTATGAAACTGTTTCTACACATATTTGTCAAATTTCCAATAATTTTCCGGGTATATGTTATAAAAAATCGATGATTTTCTTAAAAATTCTCTCTTTTTGTCAAACATTTGCTCCTAGTGCCTCCCAGTATCAGTATTCATAAAAATTATCAACGACAAAGTTGTAGAGCTTTAAATTTCCTTCAATTTGATATGCTACTTTGTTATATTTTATCCAACCATTCAAAAGTTACAGAATTTCAAACACTCACTTTCATGGCAAAAAATTGGAACACTTGCCATTCACAAATTTCAAACTGACTCAAAAGGATCGCGCACTTCCTCTTTCTTCAATGAATTTGACAATCCTGATGGACAAAACAAGTATAAACAAGTATTTGTGGATTACTACAATACAAAAGATTTTTAAGGGTTGGGGCGGGGGGGGGTCGTAAAATTGTGACTTTGTGACAAAGGGGCAAGGAAAGAGTAAGAAGTGTGACATCAAGCATTTTTTAATACGAATATGTTTATAAAAATTAGTTTCTGAAAAGTACTTTGTGACAATTGGGGAGAGGGTCAAAAATGTTGAGAAAAAGAGTAACATCATTTATAGACAGCCCCTTACCAAGATTTGCAGAACTACGTACATTCAGTATGAATTAGCTCCATACCCACTGTATAATTTAACGAAAATGAACTGAGGAAGTGGAGAAAGCAAGCACTTCTTCATTAAGAAATTTGTTATAAGTAATTAATAAGTAAATATACCCAAAGTCCGCGCCCCTGGGGGGAGGGGGGAAAGTTAAAAGTGGGAAGAGGGACCCAAATTTTGTGGTTTTCGATTATATCTCGGAAACGGCAGGAAAAATGTGTTCCGAATAAAAGTAAAAGTTAACTAAATTCATTGTGAAATTGTTTTCATACTTATATGTCACATTTCCAGTGTTATTTTAAGGTACGCCTTCTTGAAAACCAATGCTTTTCGGGAAAAAATTTTCTCCTTTTTGTCGCAGAGTGTCTGTGTCAAGCAGGCGCTCAAGGGATCTTGTGCAGCAATCATGTGACAAGGATCCTGACAGTTATATGTGTCTTGAACATCCACCGGCTGAACACTTAAACTTCAGATTCAAACCTGATACCAAAGAAATACGAAGACTATGTCCAATCACAGCGACACCCAGCTGACAAGCAATCAAAAACTATGAAGTTCTAGCATGTACTCAATTTCGTTACTCTTATTGAAATGAATATGTGACGCTATAGCAGGATAATGAAAATTTTAATAATAGAAATAAGGTAAATGTAGCTGACAGCGGCACTTTTTTGTGATTATAGTTTTTATTACATTATTACTAATCATATTTTTAAAGTGTTTACGGAATATGAACTGACAGTAATTAGAAAACCAAAATATCATCTTTAAGGTGACATCTTGGTTCTATTCTGAGGCGGAAGGGTCATGTCACCAGCAGTGGAAAGTTGTTCTTAGAAACTGGTAAATGTATTGATGTCATCGTCTTCCCCTTCGACCTGGATAAATATATTGATTCCGTTGTTGCAGCTGCCCTTGCAATGCAAGCTTGCCATAGAGTAGTCTAACGATGACTTTCTACAAGTGACCTCTTGGTCACTTGTAGAAATGCAATCTGTCAAAATCATCTTCAAGATTCCGTCAGGAGCAACATCCGATTCCGAGAGTTTCAGCACGAGTTGCTCATTCCTCCTTTCTTAAACCCACAATCCGAAACTTCACCATTAAGTTCCTAGCTACAGGTTAACTTGGTGAAACGGCAGAGTTAGAGATCAGTCTTGATGTTAGCAGCTACTTTGATAAATGATCTGTAACGGAACTCATTGAGGGACTTTTCTGTCGCTAGAGCACCATACCATGAGAGATGCATATGACCCCAGCTGCCTCAATGGATTCAGGGGAAGAAGAACTGTTGATATATACCTTAGATACATGTTATATGATTTTAGATTTTTGGCAGAATGTCCGAAGAGTTTTGCCATCTGATCCGTCTTCGCAATATCAACGTCAACATCAGCTAAAGCTCGGAGCGTATTTGTCTCGTTTTTCAACAGCTTCATCATTAGCGGATTTGTCAGCTGACTGTTATAAAAAAAGTTGGACAGAAACCTTCTTGTTTGACCATCGTTTCAACTTTCTAACTGACGTTGATGTCCCTATGGTTTATACAGTTGTCTCTTTTTGCCTAACTGTTTTGTAGACTAGGTATCCTCAGTAACAACAAATTTAAATTTAATTAAATCAATGTCGTTATCAATTTCCTTAAACAGTATGTATAATGCTGACTTTCTGCACGTCCTCGGTCCACCAATTCATACTGCACATACGTAATTTTGCAAATCTTCGTCCGATTCCTTGGTAAAGGGCTGTCCATAAATCATGTCATACTTTTTTTCAACATTTTTAACCCTCTACCTCCCCCCTCCCTTCCCTTTGTCACAAAATTCGTTTTACAAGCTACTTTTAATAAGCATATTCGTATTAAAAAATGCTTCTTACTTTTTCCTTTCCTCTTGTCACAAAGTCGCAATTTCACGACCCCCTCCCCCCCACACACACCTTAAACATCATTTGTGTTGTAGTAATCCACAAATACTTCTTTATTGGCCTTTAGGATTGTCGAATTCATTGAAGAAAGAGGAAGTGTGCGATCCTTTCGAGTCAGTTTGAAATTTGTAAATGGCAAATGTTCCATTTTTCGCCATGAAAGTGCGTGTTTGAAAGTCTGCAACTTTTGGTTGGTTAAATAAAATATAACAATGTAGCATATCAAACTGAAGGAAATTGTAAGCTCTAAAACTTTGTCTTTGACGATTTTCATGAATACTGAACCTGGAAGGCACTAGGAGCAAATGTTTGACAAAAAGAAAAGATTTTTCCGAAAATCATCGATTTTTTGTAACATATACCCAGAAAAGTATTGGAAATTTGACAAATATGTGTAGAAACAGTTTCATAATAAGTTTATTTAACTTGAATTTTTACTTTAAAATCTTTTTTTCCGCCGTTTCCGACATTTTCTCTAAAAACCCAAAATTTTCTTTCCCCCCTCCCTCTTACCTTTAGCTCACCCCCCAGAGTCGGGGACTTTTAGTATGTTTACTTACTAACTACCCCTAACAATATTCTGAAGTCAAAAATTATCGCATATTCCATGCACGCTACAATGTGTTCATTGACTGGACTAATGTTAAATTTTACAGAATGAAAGGGAGAGAATGGTCTATCTGGAAGTAGCAGCACCTATTGAGGTTCAAAATTACTTTAAATATAAAACGTTCGAATATTTTTACATAAAAATGAGAAAATCCGCAATTTTTTCTTCGAAACTCAAAAAAGGGGGCCCCAGGGGCACGTGTTAATATTCATGGATTGACTTTAAATTTTGCAAGGATCATTTATTTGTACAATGGAACAAATTGAGGGGGCGTCGCATAAAATATCTGCAACTTCATATAAATAAGGACCACCCTAATATATATATATATATATATATATATATATATATATATATATATATATATATATATGTGTGTGTGTGTGTGTGTGCGTGTGTGTGCGTGTGTGTACGTGTGTCTGTGTGCTCATTTTTGAGAGAAAGCGAAAGCGAAAACGATGGGAGAAAATGCAGTCTAAAAATAAGCATGTAAACCTTTTTACAAGATCAGATGATGAAGTAAAAAAGGAAACTAACAATAAGGGAAACGCAAGAAGCTACTTCAATCTTTCAAGACGAGTAAATTCTTAGCATGAAATTGGGAACTCTCTGAAGAAACTCAATGCAGTGTGAAAAGTGAAGACGAGATTGAATTCGGATAATGGACCGATGCTTAAGTGAGTGGAAAATATAAATGACCAGATTCAAGTTGAAAGTAATTTATTTTCTCGATTTCAAACTGTTTTCTTCTTTCCCGTTCTATCACGCTTTTGTTTTTCTCATTGGAAAAAGGTTGATGAAAAAGTTATTTTGCAATTTAGTTCCGTTCTTGAAGATGGGAAGACAACTTTTCTAATACTCATACAGCTTTGATCGCAACTTTACGTTTTAAATTTTCAGTGCTTCTTATCGTTCATTAATTTTTGAATTTTTTTCGTGTTTATTTCCTTTCAAATTTTTTGGTACTCTTAAATACGGCACACTTTCAATTATCCGAAACTCCTTTGACGAGAAACTCTTTTAACCGACGCCGCTTTACTTGAATTTCAATTACATTATTTATTTATTGGTGAGTAAACGGCATCATTTTATGATCACCGGAAACAGCAACCGTTACTGCAGGTACCGAATTATTCGTACATTTTTATACCTTCTGTGTATTTTCTTTTGTTTTCAAACAAACCCGTGCATTTTTGGTGCACTAATAATTCTAACTCTTACAATACTGTTAAATCCTAAAGCGATCGAATGAGAAAGTAAATTAGTATTTTATTTATTAACTATTATTTGTACTGAATATACATGTTGAAAATTGAAGAATAAAACAAAGTTAACTACATTAACTACAGCTTAATAAACGTTAAAGTTTACTATATTCTGTTTTACTAAACGAAAATTATATCTTCCGTTCTGTGGGATAGAATTTTCTTGCTTATAATAATGCTAATTTAATTAGTAATTATTATTCAACGTGAACATGTGTAAATCCATAGTTATAGTTTCTGTGGTCTCCTAGCAGCCATTTCGAAGTAGGGGAAGAGTGAGTAGAGTGAGACGGAAAAATTCAATCACATTTTTTATTATGAAAAAACATTGAAATCAATTTCTTTTAAATTCTATAATATGTGTTACTGTAATAAGTATTGTTAAAGTTGGTTTAGAAAAATCTACGAATTCACACAAAAGTAAAATAAAATAAAAACGAAACGGAATTTCGTCTCAGTATTCTCCCAGTGAGTGGGATCAGTAAGATACAGTAAGGGGGGACAGTAAGACACACATTTATCGAGCTGGCGAACATTGAAAAGCATCAAGATCGACCTGAAAACTCATGGATGCTTGCTGCTGTTTGATTTTACCCTGAGTTACGGGCTTGATCAAGTCGCATTTCAAACAAAAAATTTCATAATCGGGTTTTTCGTTAGGGGCTACGATGCAGGTGATAAAATTAGCGAGTCCCATACGATCCGAGAGCCGTAGGTTGGACAAACCTAAGATAAAAATACTCTCGATAAAGTTCCTTTCAAACAAAGAAGAAATATCAAAACCGGTTCATCCGTTAGGTATCATTGGGTAAAATAAAATAGGGGATGCGATGCCCCAAACACAGACACACATACGTCGCATTTATAATCCAATTCCTTTTTGCGTTGGGGTTAAAAACTAAAGTTATATAGATTAAGTACGAAATCGAAATAAATACGGCAAATAATTTACATAAAATCTAGCAAATACATATATATTATTTCGATATAACGACCATAACTCCATTTAACACATTTATTGTGTTGATGCAGGGTTTTCAAACTGACTTTTTTTTATATTTTTGCCTACAGTTTAGTTGTAGTATTTAAATTCCATTTAAATCATTTTTTTCCCCTTCTTATATAAAAGTACCACGGGAATAGTGAGAACCGAACTCATGCCGTGTCACTGTTCCCTCATTGCTATGTCTGAAATAAGTAAGTGCCATTTTGATAATAAAAAAAAATAAAATAAAAACCTGTTACTGCTAAAATTAACGTTAAATGAAAGGTACGTACAGTAACTAACAGTATTTAATCTATATCAAACAAGGCCAGAAACGATACAACAAGATATGCAAAAAATTAACGTTGATGGGGTTGAATTAGTATGACGTAAATATTTTTCTCACCTTAGATCTGAACGGTACTTTCTGAAACAATGCTCACAGCATGTTGATTTGACTTTACAAAGGTATTGCCCATAGACTAATAATAAGAGTAGACCGAGCTATGGCAACCCTTTTGCTGCTCATAAACCAAACCATGTGACTGGTGGATATCCTAGCAACAGCGGGCGTTGATCGTAGCAGACGATCAACGCGATTGATGGAACACGGAAGAATGATCTTTTATTCGCAACTCCAACGAACTATAGGGGGCACTGAAGTCACTGTCTAATGGCGGACTTGAAAACTAAAACAAACGCACATGGTAACGAAGAAAATGCTAAAAGTGTTGTGATTTTTGTTCGTACGTATCATTTTTTCGCTTTATTCTTTTTAAATTAATTTTCAAAGTCTTGTGGATATTCTGGCCCACGTAGAAAGAAATGAGAATTCAAGAAGCATTACTAAACGTCAAAGATTAATGCAAACTACGTAGTCCGTAGTTCTGAGCAGCTATTTCCACGATGTTGAATTCGATATTTATCAATTCTTGATAAAACTAAATAATAATTGTGGCCTGACAAGAATAACAATTAATGTTAGAAAATTCAATATGACATTACAAATTGTTATCGAAAGAAGATGTTCCTTTTTGTCTTTGCTTGGCTAGCGCTTATTGTTTTCCATTTGTAGCCAAATTATTTCTCTCGAATTCCCGAATCGGTTCATTTAAAAATTTTCTGTTTCGATTTTTCTAATTTCTGAACTACGGTTTATTGTGTCATGTTATGCAAATCATCAACAAAATTCTCACGGATATATGGTGGTAGTTTTCTTTTCAGTTGATTGACCATTATTTCCTTTCACTTATCGAATTCTGTAATCTTACTACCATTTTATTCTACTCATGATAAAAATTAAAAATGGTTTAACTAAAAACGCGAAATCTCGCCAAGGCTACTTTGCTCGCACTGTACTAAAATTATAACCCTAAACAAATTTGGCGAAACCTTTCAGCTGAGAATAAAAGGAATAAAGTAAATTCTTTCTCGATTATTCATTTTGTTCTACGATAATATATTCAAGAAAATATTTTGCATATTGTCCATTCCAACTAAATGCTGCAGTAAAATATGGTAAGTTTAATTAATTTAAGATTAAAAAAACTCCCATATTCTTACTAATTCATACAAAACAATAAATTTTTTTACCTTGTATAACGTTATCCAAGTTTGTTAATCCAGAATTTTCGCTTTCACCTATTATTAAGGAAATAATGAAAAATAACATTATTTTGAGGAGATCGAGAATACTACTAAGGGACGAATTAATTTCTGTAGCTGAAAGCAAACTAAGACACATAGATTGCGTTAATAAATACTCAGAACAAACTGCCTGTGTTTATGTCAGCAGACACACATGGAACGCAACGTGGCAAAGTTTTAGTTTCATTTGCAGTTTTGTAAATCACCGCAAGGTAGCGTATTCGAGCGCTGGAGTTCCGAATAGAGTCCGATTTGTAAATTTGTTATTCTAAGTTGTAAATATTTTGTTAATATAGCGAGTTTTTCGTTTAGATAGTATTGTGCATTTTCTTTATTCAACTTCAATAACTCTCTAAGCAATTAAAGATGCAAGCGCCCAAAAGGAATCGGCAAACGGTAAGATTTTTACCTACAATTTCAATTTTAGATACCGATTAGTACATTTTTGCGTTAACGCAAAACGTTTACGCCATTACGTTTACGTCAACGCTGACGTAGCAGTTCCGAATGAAATAAAAGTTACTGAAAACTGTGATCAAAAATTAATTACTAATGTCAAAAAAATGCATAACTAAAAGAAAAACAGTTCAACCATCTCTGCACCTGGAAAAAAATTATAATAAAAACACATTACGTCTTAAAATACATGTCCAGTGCCAAACTATTAGATAATCCTGCCATCTAGCAACCATGCTGCCAAAGTTTTCGCCAAGCCTTCCACCAGTCACATGATGTATCCATGAACCAATTTTTTCATCAGCTAGTCCGAGAAAGCTCTGTCTACTCTTATTATTAGTAGAGTATTGCCAGTTTGGAAATAGCTAAACAGAATATAAATTGCTGCTTGTTTCACTGTTCTCCATGTCTCACAATACCCACGCTTCTCCTATCCTTTTTAATTCGAAATTTTTTATTTACCGAAGGTGGCCTTGCTCCGATCAATTCGTTTAACCGAGATTTTATATTAAGGGTTTTAAAGTTGAAATTAGATAGTTTTATTTACGGTTTGTTTGATGCAATTAAAATAATCAAATCCGCAAATATTTTTCCTATTTCTTCATTTCTCATTTTTTAAATTTAAAATGTTAGGTTTTTTTAGAATTAGTTATGTGGGTTTTGTTTTAAAACTTGAAGATAGACCGACTTGAATTACTTGAGACTGAGTTTTCAATACTAATAATATTTCTAGAATTACACGCAAACTATTTACTGAGTGTTCAAGCACTAAAGGACGTATTTGTGCTCCTCCTCTTATAACAGCGTTATCAATACTTTGAGCATTGGTAACCCTGTTCGTAAATTTTCACATACGTCATCACATAATTTGCTATTGTTTTATCCTTGAAAGAATAACGAAAAACTGTTTCAGTGTCGACGAAAAAAAATATATCCAAGCGTTTTTCAAAACCAATTTTATTATTAGTAAACCCAAATTATTTTAAATGGTAGTAATTTTCTAAGAATCACCTGTAAAATATTTACTGACTGCACTTTTAAAAAAATCGTGAAATTTTACGGTAAAAGTTCCTGGCATCCACGTTGCCAGTAACTTGACCGTAAAACCCTATTTTACTGTTAACGCAAAATGTGCGCAGCAAGATCAAAGTTGGGACCTTTGTATTGACATGCGACTGTGCTGAAAACCATACAAGTTGTAAGAATTGGCGCTGCAACCTTTTTTTTTTTTCGGTACAATTTACTGTCCGTTTTACTTCCTTTTACAAAAAATTAAGTATTGTATTCGCAAAAAAAATTTTCACTAAAAAATCGACCTTAATTTCCATTTTAATCACCCCGAATGAATATTGATTTTTTTTCGACTCGACCACACGTGGATAAGTGCATAAGAACGTATAGACACGCGAAATATACAAAATGACGATTCCCGAGTTAAATACAACGAATTTTCTCGTGACGTCGGCATGTACGTATGTATGTGCGTATGTACGAATGTGCGTATGTACGTCGCATAACTCAAGAACGGTAAGTCCTAGAAAGTTGAAATTTGGTACGTAGACTCCTGGTGGGGTCTAGTTGTGGCCCTCCCTTTTTGATTGCATTCGGTCGTTTCTAAAGGGGTCTTTTGCCCCTTTTTGGGGAGAAATCATTGTTAATTTCGATGTAAACTCAAGTGGTGCTATAATTTGGCGGAGACTTGGCGATACATCGCCAGTCTTTTGGTCGCCAAGTTTTGTCGCCAATTTGTCGACAAATTTGTTGATCTTTTTTAAAAATATTTCAATTTAGCAACTGTTGATGAGATTTAGAGAGTAAACTATTGAATCACATTAAAATTGCCAGTAATGGGGAAATGACATTAAATTGGAGTAAAAGGAACTGATGTGATGCACACATCAGCTCGTTTTCTCTACCGTTAACACTACATTTTACAGGAATATTTACTATAAAAGTTTCCTGAATTTTTAACAGGGCGTACTAAAATGGAAGTGCATCGTTTTTCAGTGTTCTTCCTATGCCAGTATCACGGCAATTTATGCTTTTCAAAACTAGAGCAGGGGAACTACATGTTAAGAAATGCATAAATCCTTTTCTCGTAGAAAAAGACGTGTAATTTATCGAGAGTCAGTACTGAAAAAAAATTATATGTATCCTAGAAAATACCATAAATATTTTAAAACGTAGCAGACTTACCGATTCTAAAACCACTTTTTACCATAACTCTCTCAAGAACACAAAATCTACTACAAAACTTCATGTTTCGAAGAAAATACGAAAGAAAAAATGCATCACTTAAAACCGACTCCAGAGTCTTAACCAAAACAGTCAAAAGAATACTTGTAGCTCATAGGGTAACATAAGAAATTTTAAACCCTTGGGTAACATTAGGCGGAGCTGTGCCAGCAATTTTAATGACTGCAGTAAAACCTAGCATCAAAAATTAAAGACGTCTTTTGCTTAAAAGATGCTCACTCGAGGAATTAAAGTTTGTACCTAAGCTATTATGCAAGAACATAGAGAGTAAAAAAAGAAACTCAAAATGCATTTGTAGAATAAACCTCTGATGTTTATGGCATTTTCCACAGCAGTACAACATCAGATTTCTTTTTTAATTTCGAAAGTATATCAAATATTCCTCACTCAGTGTTACATTGCAGTTTTGAAAGTCTACTACAGTTAGTTGCCTTTTACTGTTTACTTACAAATTCGTAGTTACAATCAAAATATTTACCTCAATGCGAAAAGTTAGAAACATTAGAACAGCGTTAAAATCGTTCTAAAGGCAATGATAATAGAAGAGATGTGGTTTGGAGTTAAAAGCACTGCACTATAGGAAACTGCTTTTGCACTGCTTAGTTAAAATCGACTTCTTGACTATGACTTTTAAGGAAATGAATTGTTTAAGTATCTGTAATTTAAAAAAATTATTCAAATTATGTATCTTACAAAGTAAAAGTCTGTCCTATTTGGGAAACGAGTAATTTACATTTGAAGGGGAAAATCTTGTTCGGCTAAGTTTGGCAAAATCGAAGTACTGTTGAATAAAATTTGAAATGGGGGTTTTTTGAGTATTCTCCCGATCAACAAGATACCAGCCCGTCATTTGTTAAATGGGGAAAGTGCAAGATTTACTTTTTTTCTTGTAATTCACTCTTGATAGAGTTGAACTTGGTATGAATATCTCTTCTGTACATATTGCATAATTTATAAACTTTGTTTACACTTTTATACAACACAAACCGTTTATGAAATACGGACCTTGAACATTATAGATTAAAAGGGATCAAAAGAAGACATTTGGTAACTCATTTATAATGATGTATTCAAGATTTGTACCCATTTTCAGCTTAATGCAATTTTTTCTGATTTTCAATTTTTTTTTTTTTTTTTGTTTATTTCTTTTGGCCACAAATAATATCATGCTTTGAAGAGGGAGGTTCATGAAGCTATGGCAGTTCGTGACAGGGGGGGGGGGGAGGGTAACAAAAACTAGCATCACGAATTTTTTAATAAGAACTTCTTTAAGAAAAAACAATGAAACATGTGACAAAAAGGATAGTGGACTGGAGAAATGTGACACTTTGCGGCAAAGAGGGAGGTCAAAATGTTGGGAAAAAAAAGTTTGACATTATTTATAGAGAGCCTCTAAGCTGCAACCTCGACAGGAGTAAACTTCGTAATGGTTATGAGACCGTTATCTCCATCTAAAGTCCGCACATTGTCATACAGGAATAACAATTAGGTGTTTATGACATAAAAAATAGACAAGTTTCCCAAACAAGTGGGAGCAAAGAAAAAAATAAGTGGAAATTTATGTCAACGAGGAAAACACATGGGCAGTGGAGATAAATGACTATAATGCATTCGCTACCCAACTAAAAGTTTACAGCCCAAATAAATGGAGCCCCAAGGAACCCCCTTTAAAATTCAACAAAATAACTTAGGTTAAAATACATGCTGTATATCTTTTGTCGGATGTCATTTGATAACAAGTAATACATACAAAGTTTCAGTCTTTTACGCCTAACCGTCCGTAGATTATACGAGACACATCATGCCACCCTAAATGGTGTAAACAAAGCAGGGAAAGTTCTTGTTGCTCATATCTTTCTGTAGCTACCGGTATGTAAATTGTTATTAAAAAAAGTTTCTTTAGTCTTTTTCTGCAGCCATACGCTTTATATATACATACATTTAAAAATTCCACGACAAAGCTCGTCAAAATACACTAGGATACAAAATGAATTTTCGTTTGGAAGCCCCTGCGTGTAAAATTACAAGTAAAACTTGATTCATAGCTGAATAAAATTAAAATTTAGGTTTAAAGTTAAAGTGGAAATTGCAAAACGGAAAGCGCATAAAAACAATGCTTGGATGTTTTTTTCCGTTGAAAGTTAACTCAGTTTCCTTAATATGTAGTTTTATAACCTTAATTCTACCACTCATATATAATGAAAAAAATTATTCATTCACAATACTTTTTATTGCTAGGACTAAGAATAAAAATGCTTAAAGTCTCTGGGAGGAAGAATGAATGCTAATGGTAAAAACTTTTTCAGATTCCAAATGGCGAACGATTTCAGAGATGTGAAACATAAAAATGACAATTTCGTGTTAAGAAATGTTTATTTAATGGGATTTTCAACGAAACATTTTATGATCGTATTCGTGACTAGAATTGTGACCTAACTTATTCGGCAAAAGTATCGTTTTAGAGAAAAAAAACGAGTTTTACGACTCCAAAATTCTATGTAACTATAGCGGAGGAAACTTAAGTTTAAAATTCGACCACCGAGTATGGGTAGTACCATACCAGTTCATAGAAATTCAAAAGAGCAATTTAATTCGAAATTTTTTGCAGAGTTTTTGCCATTTTGCTTTTATTGGCAACTAGATTGAATTGCGTCCTACATTTTGTTCCTTACGTGCTTACCAATACATATTTATAAAATGAGATTTTTTGCGTTGAGTTTTATATGCCCATAAAAAAACTTCAATTTTAATGCAGTTTTCATGCTTAAAATGATTTTATTGAGGATAATATCGGCGTATCCTAAAATTGCTATTCTTTAAAAGAAAAAAAGTCCGAAAACGTATTAAAATGTACCAAGTTTCAGAATATTATGATAAAATATTATTGAAGTATCTTACCTTGGTATAGTTCTAAGCAGTTATTGTTTAAGGTATTAAAATAGTAAAGGTTTACTTTTGTATAAACTAGGGTAAATGTAGGGTTGATTGGGATGAGACATCGTATTGTTTAACAACATACTTTATTAAGTCATATCAGCTGTAGTTTTGATAGAAGAGGAACGGCTCGATTAGTTTCAGTGAGTTTGAAATGCTGGCTTTCTATTAGGCTGCCTCTGTTGCGCGTGGTATACATGCATTGTCATAAAAATTGTGAAAAATCAAGATGGTTAGTTATACTTTAAAACGATAACTTTTGCACTTGCTTTTTGTTGACTAATTAAAGCATTGCCAGTCCACCAGTACAGTCTAATCGCCGATGAGATGGAAAGACCAACATCCGGTTTACAGGTGGAAATGGACGCATCTAGTAGTTTTCAGGGATGCCAGCTTTTACAGACGTGTGTAAGCCTCTAAATTAAGCATAATCACATTAAATTGACGAAGAACAAGCATAAAAAAATTTATTTTTCCCCCTCACCGAGATGGACTCGTCTCAACTGGACGTTTGCCAATTCAATAACATCTATGGGCAGGCTGTAATTGATCGATGCAAAATCATACGCATTTTGTCATATTCTACATGAAATATACATTTTGTAAACATTTTTTAACCTTGTTTATTCTTTTTTTTCAGCTAAATGTAATGTCGTGATTGAATTCCCAAAATATTTTTGTATGTTTAAAAAAAATAGTTATCGCAAGCGACATCTGGAGCACTTTAAAGGAGTCAGTTACCATGGTTTTAACTATTTAAAAAAAAAAATCAGCGAAAAATATTTTTAAAATTCAATTACACCATTAAATTTAGCTTAAACAGAGCCACAAAGCAGGGAAAATATTTTTAAAATAATGTGTATTTTGCGTGGAATATGAAAAAATACTTATCGTTTTGCTATGAAATGTCAGACAGATATCCCCCGTAGAATTGTCCTAGCAACAATCCAATTCCCTCAAATCTTTGAAAATTTGGAAAACAAAACTTTTGCTACTTGAAAAAACTCATTAAAAAAATACGAAAACGGAATTCAGCTCAGCTTATTCTTTACAAAAAACCACTTCATCACCCCTTATCATCACCTTTCCCTCGTCAAAATATGCCTACGTCTTCTTTCCCAACTTTGCCATTTTATGTGCCATAAGGTTCCAGCAAACAGAAAAAAAGAAGGTGTTCTTTGATGGATGGAGCGAGACTGAAGGCGCTTGCACCTCTCAGCAAATGAAGAAGCCTCCTGAGGTGTTATGAGTTATACGAAGGGTGATACACATTCATCATTCCTTCGTATTTCGTCAGATGCAGTGGAGTGACACTGCGAGAAGAAAACATGCTTGGTGACGCATTGGATACCGAATTGAATAATGGAATGTAAGTGGCATTTGAAAAAATAACTTTCTGTTTCTTTAAAGAGAGAAATGAAGAGTTTGGCATCAAATTACAATTTTTATCTGTGGATGTCTGAAATATGAATACTAAAATGAAATGGGCAAAATTTCAGTTCCATTTATTTACCTTCCTATGTTTCCACCATGTGTTTCAACAACGTGAAACACGGGGTGTTTGTAAAGCCTTGCACTAGTAAAGAAATTTTATTTAAAAAAAAAACCTAGTTAAGAGTTTATCAAATTTCTTTTAGTCCTTATCAAGTTTTTTCTTTATTAGTACAATATTAGCCAAAGGCATGCAGGTGGCGCTAACATCGAAAACTGGAAATGGAACATTGGAATACTAAAATCAAATGGGCAAAATTTCAGTTTCATGTACTTACCTTTCCATGTTTCACCATGTTGTTGCTACAAGGTGAAACACAGGGTGTTTATAAAGCAAGGGCGGATCTAGAAATGTTTTAAGGAGGGGCGTTTTTTAAGTTACCTCTCACTACGTATCTGGTTTATTCATGTTTGGGAGGGAGGGGGACAGGAGGGGGGTACCAGAGCATTTTATCTAAAACAACTAAAATATAGAGATTTAGCCAAGGAGGTCCCCGAACTTTTCCCGTTGAAAGAGACATTTTAAAATTTCGTTCTATAATTTCAGTTTCGAAAAAATTCCAACAGAATGTTTTAAAATTCTTTCCCCCAAACACCAAGTCATCTAAAATTGCGCTTTTTGGAGAAATATTATCAGAAGATACTTACTGAACCCGATTACTTGCCGCAACACAACCTGATATATCTGAAATCACGTCTTTAAGATTTTAATTTTGGAAATGCCCGGGGGGGGGGGGGGGGGGGGTTTGCCTACACTACGATTGCAGTTCAGCACTTCAATTCGGAAAAACTACTGGTTCTGAGTCCCACAAGGGAGGGGCGATCGCCCCAATCGCCCTTCTTTTGTATCCGTTCCTGTTATAAAGTCTTGCACTAATAAAGAAAATGTATTTAAAAAAACTATTTAAGATTTTTTTATCCTTATCAAGTGTTTTCTTTATTAGTACAATATTAGCCAAAGGCATGCAGGTGGCGCTAATATCGAAAACTGAAAGTGGCGTTTTGGAAAAAAAGAACGAACTCTCAGAAATAAAGGGACCAAGTGGTTTTTGAGTGTTAACTTCACAGAGCTATTGGTTTTAACGCATATTACAAATTTTGATAACACAGTTTATATTCATATGAAGATTTATTTTGACCAAACTTTTACTGCCCAGGCAGTTAAGCTTAACTGAGCTAATGTCTGGCGCAAAGTAGAAAATCGTCTAAATCTTCCCAGAGCTACGAAAGATGCACGCGTAGAAGGGGCGACAAGAATTAAAATAAAAAAGTAATTATTTTTAACTCTAAAGCAGTTTTTTTCTGATAAATTTTCTTTATCAGAGTAATACTATAAATTTTGATCTTCTGGGAGTTAGCTGCTTCGTCACAATTGCTGTAGATGAGACTTTTCTTTCTAAAATTTAGGTTTTAAGGTTTGAATTCGAAGCTCAAATGGTTCACTGTTCAAGTCAAACTGTTGTTTGATTTGCTTTGCAACTTAAATGTCTGTTATTTATAACATTAAACACTATTTACTTATGTAAGCTATTTGCTGCGTTAATCTATTATTTAAAACTAGTGGTACCCGCACGGCTTTGCCCGTAATAGAAAAATAAAAAGGTATTTTGGTTCGCCTGTATATTTACAAATAATGTACAGTGAATTTTCTCGCCAATTGGCTTGTACCCATGTTACGGTTCCGTTATGACAATTTCGTATCTCGCCAATTGATTTGTGCCCATGTTACGGTTCCACGTTATGATAATTTCGTAATTTACTTGTCCGTCTTATCATAATTTTGTTCTTAAAATTGGAATAGAAAAAGAGCCACATCGAATTTTCAAAAATCGCTCCGAGGTGCACACCCCCATGCTACAAACTAACTTTGTGCCAAATTTCATGAAAATCGGTCGAACGATCTAGGCACTTTGCGCGTCATAGAGATCATGACAGCAGAGATCCGGACGGAGTGAGGTCCTGACCGACAGAGATCCGGACAGAGAGACTTTCAGCTTCATTATTAGTTAAGATATAAAAATAACTATAAGTACAATTCAAAAACGTTGTACGCCCTCCCTCCCTCCCTGTAACTTTGAATACTGCTGTTTGACGGAAAATCATGATTATCACTGAACTTTTTTCGATTGCAGAAATTCATTTTCTGGGAAAAAGAATCTGTCTTTGTTTCATGTTTAAAAATGCATCTTTAGGTGAAAATTTACCACTCTAAAGGTCTTACGCTGCATAACGTTTATTAAATTTCGTTACGGAGTACAGAACACACTAAACAACTTTGTACGTATTTTCTTTGTTTTATTCAACAGTCAAGAAGATTACTTACTGATCTCACTTCGGGAAATCCTGATGGAAAAGCGTGTCGAAGTCGATTTAGATTGCAGTTTTAAATGATCAGATTAGTCATATGACTCTTTTCAATTTCGTTAAACATCAAATGAAAAAAAGGATGACAAGATCTTGATTTTCATGTCAAAATTCACCGGATATTCAACTCAATTTTGTGAAATCGGTCAAGATTCCAAAAATATAGTTCCTCCAATGATGTCTCGTTATATGAACGTAAAGCACTGCTGCGAAAAATCTACAAAAGCTTATTCAATCCATGAACTGTTAACAGTGTTTTAATCTGAGAGTGAATAAAAACATAAAAAAATGAATTAAAATTTCTGAAAAGTAATAATTTTTAGAAAGACCGAATAATTACTTGGCGGCAGTTCTTGATCGAGAAAACTTTAATTTTCCAGAAACGAATTCAAGTTTTAATTTAATTTTTTTTACAAATGTTATGATACTTTCTAAATTAAAGCACTGACACTAAAACAGGTGTTAGTACAAAAAAAAATATGAAATTTTACAGGAGAATCGCAAGATTTTTTGGAGAAGCATAGTTTTTACCAGAGAAAACAGTTTTTAGACAAAGAAACAATTATTTCGAAAAACTGAAAACATATAATTTCTATCCATTTTTAATTATTAGTTAAACTATCATATTAATTTTTATTAGCAATTTTCCCAATTTTTTTGGACCTACACCCTTTTTAATACTTACTGTATCAATTTTCATACGTAAAGTCTTATTCATGAAATAGTGGTATGAGCAAGGTTCCCGTTTTTAAGTGTACGGGCGTGTTAAACACGTATTTGCAATGCTTCTGTGTCGCGTTATGAACGTTTTTCGCGCTGCTGTGGCTAAATAAATATCAATCTCCGTAGACCGATTCAGAATATATATATATATATATATATATATTTGAATTTTTGGCATCTTGAATTCAAATTATGTTTTTCGCAATCACGAGCGTGTGTGTGTATGAATGCGCATGTCTGTTTGTGTAGGCGTGTGTGTGTGTATGCGTGTGTGTGTAGGATGTGGACGCAACCTAGAGACTTTTCGCAAGAGGAGCAGCATCGTGAGGCCGGTCGACGCGACGGTGGTGCTGGCAGAGGGAGGTGGGAAAATAAAATGATAGGAATTCAAATCAGTCAAATGAAAGCAATAAGCAATCCTGATTGCTCAAAAAAACGTTGAAATACATGCAGATCAATTAATAAATGAACTGCAAAAATGCAACTCGAATTAGAAACTAAATTTTTACTCAAAGAACTAATATCCTCAAAACGTTCTGCTAATCATATATAATACGGGTTTTGTTGATATAGCGCCATTTTGGTTCTAAACTTTTACACTTATCGCGAACATTTTAAAGAGAGAATTGAGACATTACAAAAATAACCATACAAGTTTAAAAACAAACTTTCAAGAGCTATAAAACAAAGAAAAAGTATTTCAAACTGGGAAGTTATTTTTCTCAAAACAATTCATCTTCTTAAGTTTCCAACAACAATGTCAAAACTTCAACGCTCCACGAACGCTTTCTGGATTCCTTTAAATTAAATCATAAGTTTCTAGAACTTTGCTTTTCTTTTGGAGATGCAAAAAATACTTCTTTAAAACTATTAAATGAATATGAAAAGAACTTCTAAATGTAGTGCTTATAATGATAGTCTATTAGAAAAAAAAAGATCTTTTAGAAATTTTTTTGAGTGTGTATTTACTCTAAAATTCAATGAAGAGAAGTAAAAAAGTTCTCAGAAGACTTATAAGTGCTCTTTTGATTCCAGTGGTTTTTTAAAACAAAATTGAAATTTATTTTTATGTGTACTAATATTATGAAAATTGTCTGTGAAGTCTATTGAATTAAATTCTTGCAAAGCATTTTGTACTTCTGTTTCTTTAGTATTTTGTGAAATTGCAAGCCTTACTTTTTTATGTACCTTACAGGTAAAGGGCTATGTACTTTTTTTTCTGAAAATCTAGTTCTGTTTAGAAATATTCTATTTGTAATGTTTTAGGATTTTATTTTTTGAAAAGGGTTTTTTTTCCCTTTGAATCACCCGTATGCGAAATTTCAATAAATTCGCATGTATTATAATGAGTTCTACATACATTCAACCAGGATTACTTTAACTATAACTACCATGTATGAGACACTAATTAAACATTTGAGCCTTGAAAATTTTTCTTAAAATAAAATTATCGACACTACCTCAGACGATCAATATTTCTGCAAATACTCATACTTTAACTTCTCATGGAAGGAAATCGCTTAAACAAAATTTTAATTTTGTTACTTGAGTAGCGTTAAAAATTTAAACAGCCTTTGTCTGAAATGAAGTGAAAAATATAACAAATGGGAATTTATGTAGCAGTGTGGAAAACGGAATGAATACTTCAAAGGGTAGACAGGAAGCCCGTTGAAGCGTCGCATAACTTGTATGTGTGCTCAAACAAGATAATTTATTCCTCAGACAAATTTTACAGAATTCTTTGAAGTCTTAAATTTGTAGCACAAAGCGAGAAGATATCCTTTGTATTTCTCACAGCGACTATTATTTTCTCTTCTTAGATAAATACTAGTGAAAGGAATGTAAAATGTGATTCTTCGAAGTGTAAACCTTAGAAAAGAAATGATAATCATAAAGAACTTCATACAAATTAGTAGAATGTGCAATAATTTAAAACACAATGCACACTGACATAAGGTAAGAAATTGTACGAAGTATTAAAATATCAAATAAATGCTTGAAATTTTCATTTATTTTGGACTCTTAAATAAATCTAAATGATTACTGAAATTCAATTACATTATTAAGTTTTAGCAGAGGCTTACCGGAAAGGAAAAAAAAATGCTTCGGATAAAAGAATTGAGAACAGGTTTTAGAAAAGTATAGTATAAAACAAAAACGAATCTGAAACAAAAAGTTAAAAACGAAAAATAAATAAATGAAATGCTTAACTTTAATGAGCCATATTAGCGAAATACCTGTATAACTACACTCGAATTAAGATTTGGTTACTACCCATAAGTGTTGGTTAAAAAAAAACGTTTTTTTTTTGGGGGGGGGGTGGAGTGGGGGACCTTTTTTTTTTGGTTTTATACCAAAGTTTTTTGATTTAAACACTATTTATTAGAACAACGATTTAGACTTGGTACGTCATGAATATTCAGTGAATTGCTAATGTATAGTTAATATTCACATTTGCATCTAATTACTTGATGATTAATTAAAGAAATAAAAATAAAATCTTGTAATTTCATTTCCTCATAAGTAGAACTTTCTATAGGTGAAATATTGCTTGAAAATTATTTAACTACTAGAAAAAAGTTCCTTAAATTTAATAAATAGAGTTTGGCACAAATGAATAATCAAAGAAATAATTTACTGTGATAGTTAAGACATAATTATAAATAACCAAGAATAAAATTTTGTAAATCAATTTCTTCATAATTATAGCTTTCTTCGATAAATATATAAATAAAATAGAAATTAAAATAAAGTATTCTTAGCATAGAAAATATTTTGCAGTATCTACAAATGAATCACAAGTCTGATTTACGTTACTCAATTTTAAAAATTAAAAGACCAACACATATTTTGTTTAACGAAAAACAGTTGCAGATTATGTAATAATTTACGCAATGTATCACTTATACAAACAGTACAAATAAGCATTAAGAAAATCATTATGCTTTCATTGTAGAAAGTATTTTTCTTTGTTTAATGCGTTTAAGAATATAATTTCTTTTTTAAAAAATCATTTTAATTAAAAGCCTCAAATAAAATTTTCTGAAGTTTTTTTCCAATTCTAATGTAGTTTTTTTTTAACATGAGGTACATATCTGCATCAAACTTCGTTCGTTTTGAGTTAGGGTGACTATAAAAATATCAGCGACATGCACACAGACAATTCCAAAAAAAAAGCTCAAAATGTATTTAAAATCCGCAACAGAGTCATAATTCGAAATTCGAGAAATTTAAACGACTCCAGTAAGCTCTCAATATATTTTTGATGCAAAAAAGTAAAAAGAGTAAAAATGAAACAAAAAAAAAAGAGGGATTACGCTTTACAGATTAAACTATGTTTAAATATATCTTCGAATTTACTTCATGTTGGTAATTGCTGCAAATATGATCAGCAAAAGAATCCTGATTTGTTTTTAACATTAACAAACAGAAACAGCAGACTTCTTTAAGGAACTATTCTGCTAATAATGTAGCTGTTGGATTTGACCAAGTGATTAATATTCCTGCAGTTTTTTTTTTTTTTTTTCGCAAACAATACCGCTCTATCCACCATTTTGACAAAAATGAATAAGGTAGAATCCATGTCAATTGAACAAGGGGCGCAACATGATGGTCTTGCATTTTTTTGAATTTAACAAATGTTAAAATTCATAAAAAATAAAATAAAAAATGCTTTTTTTTTTTTTGACCAAAAAAAATTTCTGGGCCGAGAAACAGGCCGCCATGGCGGTCCTGTCATGATTTCTCACTTAGGTTTTTCGTCAAAATCTTTAAAGAACATTATCTCAGGAACGGTAGGAGATATTTTGTTGCGATTTATTTTATTTAAAAGTATATTTTTTCCTTGCTTAAAAACATGTGCAACATTTTGAAATATGTGCTTTAGTGTTTTTCTACAGTCTTTTGAAAAAAAATAAGTTTAATTTTTTTTTTCTCTCAAAAATATCAATTTCAAAAAAAAAAATCCTTATTTTAAAGTTTATTAGTACCACTGAGCGCTATGTTCCCTGAAAAGGAGAGCGTCCACTTTTTCGTTTAACAGATTTTAGAGGTCTTTAAAAAAATGAGGGTTTTTAAGGAACTCTTTACGTAATGGCAGATCTGAAAATTCAAAAGAAAAAAAAAACATTTCACTACAAGGGGCTAGCTAGAAAGCATTTTTAATTAAGTTATAAGCAATTTTCATTTCGAGTCTTCACTTTATCCAGGAGTTTTATTTCTTTTGAAAACAGAAACGCAGTCTTCAGCCGATTCGCTGCGTTTCCCCACGCAATCTTTCGGCGCTACGCCGAAAGAATCGTTAAGCGAAATGTCATCTTGTTCTCACTAAATTTAATATCCTGAGTAAAATGGTGGCTCAAAATGAAAGTTTTGTTATATGACTGAATTAAAAGTGTTTTCTGGCTACTTGCTGCGAAAAAAATATTTGGATTTTCAAGTCTGCCTTTGCGTTAAAAGTTCATTAAAAACTCATTTTTTCAAATGCCTCTAAAATTTGTTAAACGAAAAAGTGGAAGCTCTCCTTTTCAGGGAACGTAGTGCTCAGTGGTACTAATAAGCTGTTAAAAAAAGTGAAAATTTTAAAACTGACACTTTTGAGAAAAACCAAAAAAAAAAAAAAAATATTTTAAACTTTTTTTTTTCAAAAGACTGCAGAAAAAATACTAAAGCACATATTTCAAAATGTTGCATATTTTTCTAAACAAGAAAAAATGTACTTTTAAATAAAATAAACCGCAACAAAATAGGTTCTACCATTCCTGACATAATGTATTAAAGATTTTGACGAAAATCTCAAGTGAGAAATCATGACAGGACTGCCATCTTTGGCGGCCTGTATCTCGGCCCAGGAATTTTTTTGGGCCAAAAAAAAAAAAAAAAAAAAAAACCGCATTTCTTATTTTTTTTATGAATTTTAACATATGTTTAATTCAAAAATTTCCGAGAACATCATGTAACGCCTCTTGTTGAATTGACATGGATTCTACCATAAGGATTTTATTGGTCAGTTTAGATTGCTTACGGATATTACTTTCCGTGATTAACATTCCTGAAATTTTTGTCTTCGCAATTGATAGACTTTAGCCACGTTATCAAATGCTACAGTGAAAATTTGATTTCTTCTTTGGAATTTTATTTTATAGTCTGCTTTTGTTGCCCGTTCAAATGCAGTGTTAATTTAATTCCCTTTTTTTCCAAAAAATAATAATTATTATTTTGTAGACCATAAATCTAATGTTATTGACTTTTAAAAATTGTTTGTTGATTTTTTTTGACAGGTTCTTTCGGACTGAATATTAAAAAGTTATTATTGTATTATGTAGTTTCAAACAATTAGGTACGATAATTATGATAGATAATTATTTCAATTATTTTTTTCCTTGCCATTTTTCTTGTTTTTTTCCCCCGATTAAGCGCTTAGACATGATAGTTATGCGTAACTTCTTTTTAGATCAAATTTGCCTTTCGAACATCTCAAACTAATCAAAGACATTTAAATGAATGGATTTAAAACATGCTTTTCGTTTTCCATTTTGTCGTCTTAAAAAAAAATAATTTTAGGGTTTTTTTTTCATATGACAATTTCTTAGCAGTTATCTTTTGTGCTATTTCACACGTCTTATTATTATTTTTTAACTATTACTTCATGTATCATGGCCTAACGTTTACAATATTATGGCTAAAAGGTTTCTTTTTTAAACATTATGAATGAAAAATCTGAAAAGATGCTCTTAAATTCATGAAAAACTTTACATTTTAAGAACACGAAGTAATCGCCTGATTATAATTCTTAATAGCGAAAAATTTAATTTGTGGGAAACGAGTTCAAATTGTTATTCTTTTTTCAATATTAATTTGGCAAACATACCTAATGTTTCTGAAGTTTAGTATAATGTTGCGTTTAATAAAATTCTGTTTCTCCATAGGCTCGCATCATTTATTCCCCCGAAAGCGATAGGAGTTTTCTTCGAAAACTATAAGAAGAGGCAAAAACGCCATTCAGGAAAGAGCGGTATATATATCAACAGGATTTCCGGGCTCCTCGGCGAATGGAAAGTTTTCCTGATACCAACAGAATTTATTTTTCTTTCTGTCCTCACGCAATTTATCCAGGGTTTTTGGATGATTCGTAAGAGTTTCTTTAATAGATAAAAGGCAACTTTTTATCGCTTGATATTAAGTAATGGCTTTGCAAATACGTGTGAATAAACCGCAGTTGGTTTTAGTTATGATCACCAGTTTTGTTAGTGAAGTTAAGAAAAAATTTATCTTCAATACTGAGATTCATGGAATAAGTTGGATTCAACAAGCAATATAAAAAAAAAGTTTTTTAAGCCAATTCCAACTCATGCCAATTTTGTCTCGTGTGTTGAAAATCACTCTTGTAACAATTGTAAAATTGGAGATACATTTCAGTAAAAGCATTGCTAATTGAATTCAGGAAAAGGATTTCTAATTGAAGGTTCACCTGTATTTCATCATGAAATTAGTTAAAAATAATTATAATTCACGCTCTAATTACCTTAAAACATTAGAACACATTTTATCTGATGCAGAAAAATCAAGGGTTTCTACAGATATTTATTTTTGCGAGCATTTTTTCGTCCTCATATTAGAGGGTTTCTGTAAAAATGTTGATTAAAATTAGAATAAACTAATAATTAATAGTTAAGTAATCAAAAATTAGACCAAACTCAAAATTAAGGACGTGAGTGAAAATTGAGTTGCAAGATTTGACGAAAGGGTATACACACCAAAAGTAGTGGGTCACTTTCAGATGTTCACATTTTAACAGATTACTCGAGGAATAAGGGTCCAGTTGTTCCGTAACTTTCGTCACGTGAAAGCTATGCTCCAGCTGTCATTCTCCAATAAAATTTAAAAGGTGACCAGAAACAAATTGATGGAACCAAAAACGTTTTTGATCGTCTTTCATCGTAAATATCTGAGAATAAGCTGTAAATTTCAGCAATTAGTTAACTTACGTGGCACAATAATTGCATACATTTTCGTGAAAGTATCATTTATATTCACGAAAATATAAGCATTTCTTCGAAAAATATCAAATTTTTTAGCAGTTTTTAGCTCACATTCCCCGCGTTTTCCGCCCTGGCATACCAAACTCACAGAAAACTTGGCAGAATAAAAAAAGAAGTATAATGCTAAAATTTTAAACTAAAATATTAAACATTTGATTAAATATGAACTTTTAAAGCAATTAAAACTTCACTGCGCATGCGCGAAGGATTGCAATTTATATCCTTCATATTTAAAAAACCATTTAGATTATCTAACTTCAGTAATTAAATTCCAGTTCAATATCTTAAAAATTTAAAAAGGTATTAACGATCTAATGAGATGAGTTTTAATATTTCTCGGATAGGCGACGAATCGAGAGGGATCGTTTGCAAACAATTTGTTTTTGTCATGAATCGCATCGTACGGTTGAGGGAACGCGTTGCAAATTTTCGAACGAGCCCTTACAATTCGTCGCCTTTCAAGAATTATTTAAATTCGGCTCATTAGATCGCTGATATCTTTTTCAATTTTTAAGATATTGAGCTGAAATTTTATTAAGTGTTTGGGGATCTACTTAGGTTTTAAAGTAATCACGCTATAAATTGCTATCTTACGCGCATGCGCAGTGAAAAGTTATATGCTTTAAACCTTGCTATTTCATCAAATTTTGAATATTTTAATTTTAAGTTTTAGGATTATACTTCTTGTGTGTCAAGTTTTCTGCGAGTTTGATAAGCCAGAACGGAAGATTCTGCGAGTTATAAGCCAAAAGAATGCTAAAAAAATTGATATTTTGAAAGAAATGCTTGTATCTTCGTGAATGTAAGTGATGCTTTCAAGAAAATGAATACAAATTATTGTACCGCGTAAGTCAACGGATTGCTGAAATTTACAGTTTATTCACAACTAATTACGATTAAGTATGATCAAAAGACATTTTTGGTTTCATAAATTTGTTGCTGGTCCTGCATTTGCATGGGTGATTAAATTTTTACTTCAAAATGACAACTGGAGCATACTCTCCATCTGACGAAAGTTACACAACCAATTGGTCTTTTATTTCTCGAGTAATCTGTTAAAATTAACTTTTGAAAGTATCCCAATACTTTCGATGATATAGTGCATATAAAAAGAGAGAGAAAATGAGATTGTGAGCTAGCTAATATTAGGAATTAAAAAAGGAATATTATGGTTACATTGCTCGTTATTTTACTAATGGTATAACGAAGATGATTCCATGTTTTTGTTCTGTGTTCATTTTTTTTAATTACATAGTATTAGTTTACAAATTCTTTTAATGTTGCAGAGCTAAATGCTTAATATCTCTTAGAGGGTGGTGTTAAATGTGCTCTGTAAAGCAAATCCGTTAAAAAAAAACTTAGAAAAGGCAATAATTAATACGCACAAAAACATTCATATTTGTTGGTCAACGTTCTGTAAATAATTATCTATTGGTTTTTTGTTTGATTATAATGAAACTATGTAAATAATAAATATAAAAGCAAAAATTGCGTTTATGTTTTCATAAATCATCAAAATACGTTTTTAAAACAACGTAAAGCTAGTCACGCTTCAATTTAGTATTTTCAAAATCAGTTTTCATTGCAATTACAGCTTTCACGTAAGAATAAATTAATTCTTAAATACGTTAACCCTTGTGTTGTAAAAGAGTAAAACGTTTAAAAATACACCATTAAAATGTTTAAGAATCTGTTGCTTTTAATACATAATTTTAGAATCAGATGATCACTGCTAGCGGCTAGAATTTAATAAAAGCGGTCCCCCGGTTGTATAAATTTAATCTCTTCTGTAAGTTTCGCGAACAGTAATCCTTGCAAACATTTTTTGGGGAAAATATTAATATCGGATTTATAGACCGCAAATACCATATGAGGCAGTGACAAGCAGAGAGATATAAGTGGCAAAATTAAAAATTTGATGATAATCAGTACAAATGGTAGGTAAATCTCTCCTCTGTCTTTGGGAGAGATATAATACTATTAGCCCTACTAGGTGCTGCTATAGAGCATGAATTAGAAAAAAAAGTAATAAAAGTTTTACCTAGGAAGTTACCTTTAAACGCGTTCTACTCAAAACGTGAAAATGTCCACTTGCATCCATTTGCTTCTCACTGCCTCATATGGGATTCATTTATTTTCCATCTTTTAATTTATCTATTTACTTTTGCCACATGCTTGTTGCTACGTGCTGCTGCATGTTTTCTTAAATTTTTGTCATCCATTTAAAGCCAGCAGAGTCAATCATTTTCGCCTGACACTATATGCTGAAAATTAAGATGGATGAAAAGGCAGAAATCTAATATTATTGGAAAATTGCATTTCTATTTGTAACAGCTGTTGTATTAGTTTTTCTCGTGAGCCTCTAGCATGAACAGATTTTTTTTGAGGGTGGAGGGAGATAAACCTGAACAAAGTTTAAGTCCAATGTTGTTTCTTTCTTTTTCTCTTCAGGAAATTCAATAAATAAATATATTTCTGTACTTTAATGAATAAATCGAAATGAAAAAATTATAACGAAGACACTATAAATATATAAATGAAATTACTTCAAAGTTACTGTCATTTTGGAGTAACGAAAAGTCGCTACAGCGAATTGGTTTCTCTGATCCCTTCAAATTTGTCAAGAGGGGATTCGACTGTACAATTTCTAGATTAAATAATGCAATTTACAACTAAATTAGAGTTTTTCTGAATTTGGGGCTCATTTAATTAAAAATTTGTCATCAGAAAGATTTCACTGCCGAATAATTTTACAACTAATCTGGTTTAAACAATCATTTCTGCCATCCATTTTGTTAAAATCATTGCTAACTTTCGTTGCAATGATTGTTCTTACGCATTATCACATCCTCATATATATATAATAGCAAAAACCACTGATTGAGTAACGCTCTCACGTCATCAAAAATGAAACTCGCGCCATAATATGCGTGATGGTATTATTTCATTGTTGAAGCACCAAAAATTCAGTAAGTTATTTACAAGGACGGATTCAAGGGAAGGGAAATGGGGGGCGATCGCCCCTCCCTTTAGGGACACTTCGCCTGCAATTGTTCCGAATTGAAGTTCTAAAATGTAAGTTTGGTCCTTCTTGATGACGATAAGAAAATGAATAGCTCAAATCTCCCTTCCAGAAACTTTTTGGAATTGAAGTTTCAAAAAGGCATGTTTAGACGATGTGTGGCGAAGTTTGGAAGCCTTCCTCCCGAGCATTTTGCAAAATGTAAGTCATGAAGACGCGATTGCAGACATCTCGGGTAATGTAGGGGAAAGAATGAGTCCAGTGCTGACTATCCTCTGGTAATGTTTCGGAACTGAAGTTTCAAAAAGTGCAATTTTAGACGACCTTCGATGATGTTAAGGAGGGAGAGGGGTTAAAACACTCCCCTGGAATTATTTATTACGAAATTCAAGTACTTAACTGCAATTTTAGAGTACCTCTTTCAACAGAGAAGGGAAGGAATACTTTCATCGACCTCCTTGGCTATATATTTCTATAACTTAACTGTTTTAGATTAAAACCCTCTGCCCCTCCCGCCTTTCCGGAAGCATGTGTAAATCAAATGTGTATATAATCAGAAATAGGTCAGTTAAAAAATCAACCGCCCCCTAATTGAAAACATTCTGGATCGATCCTTGGTTATTTATAATTTGATATTATTTTTTTGCAATGTTTGACATGCAGGGAAATGCTTTATTTTGACAAGGCTGAACTGGATCCGATAACTTCACTGTCTTACTGGTAAGACTATTAATTTGGAAGAAAGAAGAAACGAAGAAGTGGTTAATAATGAACGCTATTTTCTGGAGTTAGGGTCAATCCAATACAGTTAGGGTTAAAATTTCAACTATCAAAATATCGTACGTAGAAGCAATTTTCATCCGTCATACCTTAGAGGGCGATTTTCTAATTAGATATACATTTCGTGCTTTGAGGATTTACGTCATCAAATATATGTTAGCTCAACTATGGGCTAGTTCATGCACTTTTCAGAGATGAAAATTAATGCGTGATACATAATAACAAATTTTTTAAATAGAAGTATTACAGCACCATCAAAAAAGAAATCAACTAAAATAGGTTTAAAAATGCAGGGAAACTCATTACACGTGTTTCGGACAAATACAATATTCATCAGTATTAGGAAATAGAAATACATGACAAAAATAGCTATTAGTAAGTCAAAAAAATATTATTCAATCTGTTTGGTCTTTTACACCACTTTATTTTTTTATATTTCGGAATATTTAACTAACTGGCAGGTTTTACCATCAGTCAATAGTTTCAGTGAATCAATATTCGGTCGGAGGAACGAAGACTTGTGCGTTTTCACTTGGGAGCTTCATTTACAGTAGGATTGACCAGGGCACATTTACGAGGATTTTTTCAATGAATTTCTAATTTTTATGTTTAAACCTAGGAAATTGTAGACACCGTGGTTTTATGAAGCAGTTAATGAAGTTGAAATTTGTATATTCAGTTGCTGCTCAGCTTGTGTTTTTAACCGTAAAAAAAAATGCTTTTTGAGTCCAAGTCGGTTGCGTAAACATGCTCCGAGCACGGGGCAAGTTGACGCATCGAGTGGGACACGCTTACGCACATTAAAAATGATGCCAAGGAGTAAGTAAAATATATATTTAACCAAATTTAAATATTTTATTTCTTTTAAAACACTTTAAAAGTAAGAAAATCTCAAAAAATTAAATAAAGAACATTTTATAGCCCTAAAATCATAGGACTTATTGTTAGTTAAAAACAGAAAATATTTAGTCATTTTCTTCATCACTTTTAGATTTTACTAAGAAAAATAAAGTATTTCTTTTCGCATACTAGTCATAGGACTGCTTTTTAACATCTAAAACATGGAACCCTGTCATGTCCTATTTCGATTGGTTGTGTGCTTTTAAACAATAGATACAAGCGCAATTTTCTACTTCGTAAACAGAATCTTTCATTCCTTTTACATCATTTCCTTTTTACATCAGTGTATACTAACTTTTTCCCTGTCGCACGTTTTGGTTTCATACTTTTTTTCTTTGATGTCTTATATTTTTACTTCAATAGAAACTTGTAAATTTTAAAGTAATTTCGCCTTTTTGATTTGCTCTGCCCATTTTTTCTTTCCTTTTTGTTTTCTTTGTAGCTTCTAACTGCTCTTGTCTGAGGACTTCTTTAATCAGAATATCAGTTAGGATTCTGAGCATCCTTATTTTTTTTCCTTCCTGGTTCTTAAGCATTGGTCCTACTTTTTCAAATGGTCTCAGTTGGGGTAGTACACAAGTGACGATGTGAAAGGCCTACTGAGAAAAATACATGGATTATCGATAAGCTTTTTCATTATTTTGACATCTAACGTAGTTCTCTTATAGTTTTGAACTCAATGTCTCACCATCTTTAAAATAAAGAAAATGTATTACAGGCTGAATAGTGCATAAAGTTCAAGCTGAAAAATCATGAAGACAACACTATATGATTGTACGTTTTAAGATACGAATCTTTTACTTAATTTAAAATGAATGTTTATTTTCAAAACTAAATAACCTGAAAATACTAAATATTTGAAACAGTACAGAGCGAAAAAGGCGTCCGCGATCCGTTTAAAAGTAGGCAGGAGTAGTAAGACACAGTAAGAACGTGCGTAAATGTGCCACAATGAAAATGCGTAAACTTGCCTCGTCGACAAGTTTGAATTTATTTTTAACGTGCAAGCAAATCTAATAACTTTTCTGTCCATACAAATACAATTCTCAAAAAGGAATAAAATTCTACTAATTTTTATATATTTATTTCTTCTTAACTGTGTATTGTTTACTCCCAATAAGCTTTAAAACGTTCAACACAAAATGTACTCAACTTGATAGAAAACAGATTTTCCTACCCGCATGCTAAACCGAAGCTCGACTGATGCTCAAAAACTTGTGAGAATATTGGATAGGGAGCATCATCAATCAGATATGACTGTTGGCTCTCCAATTATAACTCGTTTTGGAAAAATGGCACTGCGTAAACGTACACAATGCGTAAATGTGCCCCGTGTTACCCTACAATAAATAATCAACGAGAGCATAAAATTATTTAGAAAAAATCCCCCCCCCCCTTTTTTTTTAAAAAAAAGATAAAACATGCATGTTTTTCTGACAAATTCAAATTTTCGCAATCGTTGCATGTTAGTTTGAAAGTGTTTCTTTTTTCCTTACAAAAACTTTTTTTTCTTTTCTAGTTTCTATGCTAAATGATTGATTTCCTTGTGTTTCTGAAAATATATAAATTTCAGCCTATCTCTTTAAAGTTTTTTTTTTTTAAATTCTAAATACCCTACAAAGAAAAAAAAACCTCAGCTAAATGGCAATGATTTTAAAGTTATACAATAATACATGACGCACTATGCAAAAAAAAGAAGTTACGTATGAAGTAAGAAATTTGTGCAATTGTAATATTAGATAAAAAGTGCTATTAAAAATTGAAAATTTTGAAACGAAGTTGAAAAGTTATTTTTTAGAGCAGAAAAAAAATTTTTTTTTTAATGAATTCATTTAAATATCATTATCATAAAAAATTCTTAAATTGAACATAATTTAACGAATAATATAAAATTGCTGCATAAAAATAAACATAATTATCATATTTGAATGAACGGAAAAAAAAGAAAAGAAATAAATGAAATGTTATACAGCATTTTTAAGTGGCCAAAAAAAAAAAAAAAAAGCAGATAGTGTTACTTAGCTCGCGATTTTGTCCTTTCAATAATTTAGCTTTCATGGTTTTCATTGGTTCCGCAGCAATAGAACACTTGACTCACTTTGTACTAATTAAAAATACAAAATAATGACAAATATCAAGGCATGGCAACGTGAATTTAATAAGCAATCTTAAATGATCAATAAAAAAAAAAAGAAAGGAAGAAAGAAACACACATATAAAGCGATTGCTGAAATTTGTTTTGCAAATCTTTTAAATTCAGTACATGTATAAACTAGTGATGTTCCGGATATCCGTATCCGTATCCGTATCCGCGGATATCCGGGGGAAAATAAAGATCCGTATCCGTATCTGTATACGTTACTTTTTTGGCGGATCTTAAACGGATCTTTTCTATTCTAAAAATTCTTTAATATTTGAATAAAGGACTCTAATTCCGTTTAAATTAGGTTTTATTCCCTAATTAAATTATAAGGGATCATTTCCGAAGCCAATTTCTACCCCCCGTCGCAAAAAGGAAGGGGTAATAAGTTTTAAAAGTGTGTATCTGTGTGTCTATTTGTGGCATCGTAGCTCCTCAACAGATGAACTAATTTTGATAGTTGCTTTTTTCGTTCAAAAGGTGACTTGCTCGAAAGTGTTTTTAGCTTGGCCTTTTGTAGAACTTTAATTACTGGAGTTATTAATTAAAAACCGACTTAACGTTTTTAACAATTATGGTAGTAAAAGCTATCGGTACGTAAAAATATTGGCCCTGATTGAAAGAACGAAGTTTTCTGCGTTTCATATTTATTTGGAACTTTCAAGTTATATACAGTAGAAGCTATCTTGATAAGTAAATTTTAAATGCTTTTCTAAGCCTTTATACGCGTGATTGGTAGCGATTTCATAGTCGGAAGATAAGGAGAAAAAAACTCAATGATTTAAAATTTCTATCTGCTGTCAGTTCATATTTGTCAGCAATGCGTGTTCTGACCCGCGAAATTCAGCTCAATCTGAGGTCGGCCCTCTGGGATATGTTTTTTTTTTTTTTTAAATTTTTAACTTAATATTGGTTTTTGTTATTGTTGTTATGTTATACTTCATTTTGGTTTTTCTTGGCATCCTTCAAAAAAGTGAGACTAAATTCTCTATTCGCTGTTTGTAAAGGTGTTCCCGGCTCTGCTATTTCATCGGTAGGGGTAAGTCGGGTGAAATGAGTCAACGCTGCATTTATGCTGAAATAAAATGCGAAAAAAAAATTCTAGCCTGTCCAGAAGCAGCTTTACATTCTTGCTCCTGTATCCTACATCCACCAAACTGTCTAGAAATAAGCTTACTCCCCCTCAATTTTAACGGATATTTCTTCAAAGAGTAAATTATGGTCTTGATTATATTTTTTGAAGAAACAGTGCCATTACCCTAACGGGAATACCTTCTGTAGCAAATTCTGCACTTGGGTAGTTGGTTTGGGTAAAAACATTTTGAGATCCGTATCCGTATCCGTATCCGCGGATCTTGCCACTATTGATCCGGATCCGTATCCGTATCCGCGGATCTACTTTTTTAACGATCCGGCACATCACTAGCATAAACACATTGCTTTTAAAAGTACGCTACATTAAGGACATGTGCAAGTCTTAAAAGGTGTCAGTGATAAAATCATTGAATTGTGCACCTATTTCAGTTCGAGAAATAAACGAGCTGATCACATGACATCCTTTTACGTTAATTTAATGATAGTAGTGCCTTGAATTAAGCAAAGAAACACTTAAATATTTTTACTCCAAGTTTGTTGCAAACTGGATCAAAAAAACGTTTATGCAGATTAATTTTCCCCAATATTGGACATTTTGATGGGATTCAATGTTCAACTTTCTAAACATTGCCAACAGTGGCCAAAATGAAACCAGATTTGAAAAAAAAAAAAAAATGTCGCCAAATTTGTCGCCAAATTGGCAACAAAAGTTCGCGACCAAAAGCTTGGCGATATATCGCCAAGTGTTTTCCAAATTATAACACACTTGAGTTTTTATTGAAATTAACAATGATTTCCCTCAAAAAGGTGTAAAAGACCCCCTTTGGAACATTCGAATGCAACCAAAAAGAGAAGTGCACAACTAGACCCCCCTAGGAGTCTACGTACCAAATTTCAACTTTCTAGGACATACCATCTTTGAGTTATGCGACATACATACGCACATACATACGTACATACAGTCATCCATCACGAGAAAACTCGTTGTAATTAACTCGGGGATCGTCAAAATGGATATTTCGGGTGTCTGTACGTTCTTAGGTATATATGCACGTGTGGTCGGGTCGAAAAAAAAAAAATTCAACATTCGTTCGGGGGTGAGCAAAATGGAAATTAAGGCCGATTTTCGAGTGAAATTTTTTTTTCGCGAATACAATACTTCCTTTTTTGTAAAATGAAATAAGAAGATTAGCTTGCATCGAATTATGTCTCGAATAGAAATATAACGTGATGTAGTGCAGAAAAAAAATGTTAAACTTTAAAAAAAATCGAAGATCATATTGCATTTTCTTTGCAGTTGAAGAATAACTATCTAACAATTAAAAAATGCAAAAATATTATCAAAACAATTTTCTCAGAAATGAAAGAATTGCTCTTTGAAGTAATATTTCGACATATTTCAAGAAATAATCTCGATAACTTTCCGCTACGTATTAAATTCTTTTTTCGGTTTATTTCTCGCACTTCCTGCGAGAATTCACTTTATTATTGTTAATAGAAACTTCCCTTCCGAAAAGAAATTGTCCAATTTCTTTTATTGAAAAGAAGAAAGTGAAAATACTTCATGTAGGTCAATGGATACATGAGTGTGAAACAAAATGACTTCAAAGAAATGGTCCTTTTTTTTACTTCAAAAAAAATTGTGGGTTTTAAGTATTTCATTAAAATAAGTTTAAAAAATTATATTTATTTAATGAGACCTATTGAATAAATTATTATGAGATTGAATTTTCGGAAACAATGGGAATGTTTCCAAAATTTTAAAAGTATTTTTTTCTGAAAGAGCATGCGTAAAAACATAGGATCTGACCATTTTTTAAATAATTTATTTAAGTTTAATATTTAAAAAAAAAATACTTAAATCGTTGCACTTTTATTGTTTACACTTCTGTCGTGTGACATCACAAATGATGAAATGCCATTCAATGTTGCCATTCACAGTGCAAAATATTTAATTCGCATCTTTACTCACGTGTATTGGCAACGATATGGTTGATAGCAAGCGTAGAGCGCAATATTTGATTCGCTGCTTGATTATCATAACCCGGAAACGTAGTAGAAAGATGCGCCAAATTGCATCATTTGTGACGTCATAAAGACCACGCCTTGTTGGAAAAATCGGACATTTTAAAAAAATAATTAAAAAAAATCTGTTGCGAAAATGAAAGTATTTTCTGGGCCTTTTTTTTTTTTTTTTTTGCTCATTCTATCCATTTCAATGACTAAAAGTAGTACTTTTGACTGCATGAAACCACCCCATTTCACAGCAGTTGCAGTTGTTCCAAACAAGATGTGTCTTTCAGAAACTGCTCAATAGTGAATACATTTCTCTTTATATTAAGTGACTAGTCAAAAAAATTGGTTCAAGGAATTGCGTAAAAAAACTTATATAAAGTACATTTTACCCTATTCAATAATAATAACTTTAAGTGCTTATCAGGGGCGTGCACAATGGGGAGAAGGGACGCTTGTTGGCCTGGGTCCGAGCTTTTTTAAATGAAGGTGAAGTTATGTTTGGATGTAGGGTAAACAATATGGAAGAGGGGTGGTAAAAGTCATTTGTGACGGGCCCCAACATTTCTGTACACGCCCATGGTGCTGATACTATTGTTAAAGCATAGCTGTTAGTTTAAATTACATAGTATGCCCCATACCTGTGTTCCGAAATCATTGCATGTATATTGAAAAATAAAGCTATTTAATAAAAATAATAATAATATTGTGTGCAATTCAATGTTAAGATATTTAGGAAGCAGCACATGTGATAATAATAAATACTTATGATGAAATATGTAATAATATTTGTAAAGCAAAAAAAAAAAAAAAATGTTATCCAGTTACAGTAGCGAGCTAAAGACAGAGTTGGTGAAAAATATCGTTTGAACTAATTTAAAAGATTATTTTTAAAAGAATAACACAACTTTAACACAAAAATAAAGACAACAGATTACGGTATTTTGTCTTGCACAGCGCAAAGATTTTCTAGAATATGATACGAGAAAATTTATGTGGTTATATATTATTGTATTTTCCATATTTTTATTCCCTGAAATGAATATTCATGAATCATTTGAGCCGTGCAAAAATATCTCAGAATATTCCAAAGATTCATCCCACACACAGCAAATAAAAGAAAATCTGTATCGAGGCTATAAAAAGCAGCTTTTAGCTATCTGGAAAAGACAGAAAATTTGATCGCGTTGTGAACTGCATATCTAACAACAGGATTTCCGGACAGAAAAATAGTGAAGATAGTAAATGGACAGTTTCCTGATATTACCGTGATTTATTTTTCCCTTTCTGCTGTTACTACTTATTTACTTGTGAATTTATTCGTGCTTTGCAATAGATTCTCTTCAACAGTAGCTGCCAACCAACGGCCTGCGGGCCATATATGGTCGGCGAAGTTAATCAATTTGGACCGTTGGATTCAATATTGTTTGTTTGATTTTACGGAATGAATTTAAAAAATATTTTGGAGCCTTCCACAGCAACCAGTCATCTTCATTTGGTATTATGAATGATTGCTGCAACATTTATAGCCAGCTAGTCCGAAATTGGTATTTAAATAGCAGATAAAAACTTATAAACAAACTATGGAAGTAGGGACGATAACTGCAGTTGTTGCTTTAATTTTCCTTTTTTTTTCTGTATTTTCCAATGATATGTGTTCTGGCTCGTGAGATTTATCTTAGTTTGCAGGGCTGCCATTAGGTAAACGAGCTGATGTGTACATCACATGTCTTCCTTTTACTCCAATTTAATGTCATTTTCTCATATTGGCAGTTTTAATGTGATTAAATAGTTTACTCTATAAATATCACCAACAGTGGCCAAATTGAAACCTGATTTAAAAAAAAAAGTAAATAAAAAAATCGCCAAATTTGTCACCAAGTTGGCGACAAAACTTGGCGACCAAAAGACTGGCGATATATCGCCAAGTGTCCGCCAAATTATAACACCACTTGAGTTTTCATCGAAATTAACAATGATTTTCCCCCAAAAAGGGGCAAAAGACCCCCTTTGGAGCATCCGAATGCAACCAAAAAGGGAGGTTTACAACTAGACTCCACTAGGAGTATAAGTAACAAATTTCAACTTTCTAGGACTTACCGTTCTTGAGTTATGCGACATACATACGCACATACGTACATACAGACGTCACGAGAAAATTCGTTGTAACTAACTCGGGAATTATCATTATGGATATTTCGCTTGTCTATACGTTCTTAGGCACTTATCCACGTGTGGTCGAGTCGAAAAAAAAACTCAATATTCATTCGGGGGTGAGTAAAATGGAAATTATGGTCAATTTTTGAGTGAAATTTTTTTCGCGAATCCAATACTTCCTTTTTTGTAAAAGGAAGTAAAAATGACTGCTGGTATTTTAAGATGCATATATCAAGTACAGTGAAAAAGGTTTTTTTCACTACGAGCACCGACAATGTTTTTTATTTTCTTTGAGGCAAAGAAAAAATCAAATTTATTTCAACCGATTTAGAAAATTAGTCGAAGTAACACACAACAGGATCTTTTCATTCGGGTATATACTCTCACAAAACATTTGGAGCACGTAAAACTGTCTAAGTTCAGAAACGTATAGAATACGTAATTGAAAACTTTGAAGAAGACTGGTTTCACTTCAACTATAGGTACAATAAGAACCAATCTATTTCGTTTCATAGATAACGGTTCAGCTAATGAAATAAAGCACAATATGTGCGTAAAAATTTATCGAAGATATAAATGTTTTATTTTTAATTTACACCAACACTTCCTTTTCTTATTTTCCCTCAGGCGAAGAGGAAAAGACTAACAAAAGTTAATAAAACTAGTAAAGAAAATGCCTTTAGCCAGTTCCCCCAATCCTTCTAAAACCTTTACTATGGTTTCTTCGAAGTTTTCTTATTCACTTAGATTCTTTACACAGCTCTAAATTTTTTATCGCTAACCATACTGTTGTTCCGGCATTTTTCTTGCGTTTCTTTATGTGTTTGCTTTATTCTTCCTGTTTCGATGATTTTAAGCTGGGTAAAAGTTTGTGTTTGACACGAGAAGAATTTAAAATTTTGGAGTTCGCCAGTAAGTGAATTACTCCCTCAGTAGTTGTTCTCTGTTTTGAAATTCTTTGTGTAAAGTGGATATATGGAATGACTTAGATGCGAATCTGTCTCAGATGACAACCAAAAATAAGGTTTTATGAATGCTAATTTTACTCTGCTTGTTTTCAGGATTAATTGTTATGTTATCTGTGAAAAGTCAGAATGTATGTACAGGGTGATCTAAAAAAAAAACAGGTCGGATTTATTTGATTTTTGCAGCATATTAAAGATCTCAAAAAGCTGCGGGAGAACTTTACTCGAAGTTCTGGGAATAGTTAGAACACCCCCTAATTCATCATTTAAGTTGTTTTTATGTTCTAAAACGAAGCGCATCTTGATTTTTAAAGACACATATTGCGACTTGTTTTCGAATCGTAATCAAATTTGGTAGGGAGGTACTTCGACACCTAAGAAAAGTCGTACGGGCTGAGGGGGGTGGGGGCGAACGCCAAAAAAGTACGGAACCGTTCGAATTTTAACTGTAGGACACAAAAAATGGCATGAAATGGATCTTTCTATCCGAAATAATAACCGTATCGTCTTGATTTTAGTCTCTTTGAAATCCCGTGAAAAAACCCCTCAAGTGGTTTTTATTCCCAGGGATTCGAAAACTTCAAGTGTCTAAATTGATCAGGAAAAAGGTTATCAGAATTTTTAATTTACTAAATATCAATTTTAATTTGGTTATTTATCGTCCACGCTTTCTTGCTTTTGCTTTGAGGCTTTTCCAGTAATGGTAGTATTTAAAATATTCGTGAATTTTAGTCTATCAAAAGAAAAAAAAGAAATGGTGAAAAGGGGGGAAAATGCTTTTTAACTGTATACTATTAATTTAGAAAACAAAAATGACTTTCTTTACAATTCCAATTTGTATCAAGTCATAAAGTAAAAGGTTAAATTATTAATGCTTTAGTGTTATGTCAATGAAATATTTTCTCGCCTGTCAATGCGGCAAAATTTCAATTTGCAATCACAGCACTGCGTAGTGAAACTCGAGATCGTAGCTTAAAATAGAACGAAAAATTTGCTCGACATGTGGTTATAGTTAGTGTACAGTTTCCGCCGAGTAATCAAGCATAATATTGTTAGTTATATATTTGCAACCGAAGGCAGAACGTCGAGAATAGAATTAATATACTGTGGAAACATGCTCTGCACTAAGTATGCTTTTAGAGACGTTAAAATTCTCTCAATTTACACCATTTGTTTCTTGCTGCATCAAATAACCATTCAACGTTAACGTGCTGAGATATTCTGCCACAACAAAAAACTATTTACATTACAATCTCCACTAACAGTAAAATGGAAAGTTTAGATGTCTGGGTGCGTGGATGTGTTTACGTTTGTCTGCGACTCGCCTAGAGTCAAGACCGTTTAGTCGATTTTCATGAATTGTAGCACAAGCTCGAGTTGCAGCATGAGGGTATGCAATAGGGTGCGATGGAAAAAAAAAATCTAATAAACGATAAGTACTACTCCGGAAAAGGTACCATTTATAGAGACATTTTGTCATGCGAAAGGATTTCAACAGAAAGGAACATCCTTAGGGCCCACTCGCGGTTTGAAAATTGCAATTATTGCGTATAAACTAGAAAATAATGCAATGATTTAATCAAGAATCAAAATTTAATTTCATGTATTGCACGTAAGAGTAGGATATTTGAAAAGATTACTCACCGTATGCGATCATTTTAATAATCTTGACGAAGAAAATGCTCAAAAAGATTTTTTTAATTTGGGTATTTAAAGGTTATTTTTTACTGAACTGTTCAAAAATTTTGAACATTAATGCCTGCCGGAGGTTTTCAAAAATCTTTATCCAAAAAACTAACAAAACTAAAAAATTATTCTTTTGATCCAAGACATTTAAAAAAAATTATGCAGATTCTGAATATTTTCTTAAATTTCGGTTTCAAGAAATATTAAAAGCGTTACTTATAAAGTCGAAATACCAAATCTTGTAGCATTGATGCATGTCAGAGACGAATATGACCGAATCAAATAAAATGAATTCAAAGCGCGAATGTGTTTAACAGGGTTGCGGAGTCGAAGCGAAAATGGGCACCCCCGACTCCTGTAACCTAATATCAGTCCAACCCTCACTCTATGTCTAACTCTGAATCCACATCCTTCGCAAAAATGCAGACTTGGAGGGAAAATGACCGACTCAGACTCCGAAAAATGTAAAGGCTTCGACTCCCAACTTCGACTCTTTACTCCAAAATCAGTCTGACCCTGAATCCGCAGCCTTTTTACTTCCTTTTACAAAAAAGGAAGGATTGTATTCGCGAAAAAATTTTCACTTAAAAATCGACCTTTATTTCCATTTTACTCACCCCCGAATGAATATTGAGTTTTTTTTTTGATTCGACCACACGTGGATAAGTGCCTAAGAACGTATAGACACGCGAAATATCCATAATGAGGATTCCCGAGTTAATTACAGCGAATTTTCTCGTGACGTCCGTATGTACGTATGTATGTGTGTATGTGTGTATGTATCTCGCATAACTCATAAACGGTATGTCCTAGAAAGTTGAAATTTGGTACGCAGACTTCTAGTGCGGTCTAGTTGTGCACCTTCTCGTTTGGTTGCATTCGGATGTTCCTAAGGGGGTCTTTTGCCCCTTTTTGTGGGGAAATCGTTGTTAATTTCGATGTAAACTCAAGTGGTGATATAATTTGTAGGACACTTGGCGATATATCGGCAGTCTTTTGGTCGCCAAGTTTTGTCAACTTGGCGACAAATTTGGCTATTTTTTTATCTGATTTGGCCACTGTTGGTGATATTTAGAGGGTACACTATTGAATCACATTAAAATTGCCAGTAACGGGGAAATGACGTTAAATTGGAGTAAAAGGAAGTAAATGTGATGCACACATCAGCTTGTGTTTTTGAATGTAGTATAATAATAATTGGATGCCTCAGTTGCCAAATCGATTAATTCCACTTAATCCTTAATTAGAAATCCTTATTTTTGCTTTAATACTGCTTAATCAATGCTCAAAATGTAAATTTATATTAAACTTTTGATTCAGTACATTTCTGATCAGAAAAAGTTACACGAGAGCCTATTCACACCTATGTATAAGACTATCTTCTTCATCACTTTTCTCGGCATTTTGTTTTATGGAGTTAATCGATTTGGCAAGTGAAGCATCCAATTGTCGACCTAAGTTGTTTTCATTTTCCTACTAAAGTTTTATTCAATTTATATTATTTTTGGCAACGGAAAGTAAAAGTAAATGCGGAGTGCTTTATTTTTTTTATCACAACGAAAGAGCTGCGCAGACGATTTCATACTTGAGAAAAACTACTTGTTTAAAAAATTTTTTTATTATGAACTAGCTGTGGCGCCCGGCTTTGCACGGTTCAAAAATAAAAGTTATGTAAAGTGACGCATGTTCAACAATTAGGCTTAAATAAAATAGAAAAAATATACTGTACAATTTCCCGTCGAAATAAAGGTTCTTAAATTTCGTTAACGGCAATACATTCTGCTGGCAGTACAAAAAAGAAAAAATAAATAAATAAATGTCCCCCCTCCAAAAAATCAAAAGGGTAATTTTGTATCTCAGAGCAAAAGCAAGAATTTTATTTGTTCACAGTCGAGGAAAGCAATGGCAACAGATCTTTCTTTTCGATGATTTTATACACGACAGTTAAAACTGAGACGAAGCAGTTGATAAATTTCCGTTTAATATTGATGTTCCATTTCTTAAAAATGCTTGTAACATTTCTCCTGGTGATTACAGCCTTGTTTTATTTAATTATTATTATTATTATTATTGTTCTTTTTTCTTTTTTTTTTGAAATTCGAAGGAAGAAAACCTACGTCGGGAGTATTTTTTGCCAGTTTTCTAATGAGACTAAATTCATGACAATCGGATAAATATTTCGGTTAGAAAGAGCCAATGTCATTTTCTTGTCCTAAAGCTAAAATTCAAGCGGTTTGGTATTGTTACGGCATTCGACCCCTCCCCCCGCCGCATGTTCCTTTTCGGCTGTCATATATATATATATATATACATCATATATACTCACGTACTCTTTGTTCTTTTTCTATAGATTTATTTATTTTCCAAAGAATATTTATTTATTTATGTATTTTTATTTTTAGCAACGAGGGTGGGGGGACACACATCAGTTTTAATCAAAATAAAGAGCTAAAACCTTTTTTTGATTAATTGTATTTGTTATTATGATTTATTTTTATTTATATTTATTTATTTATGTGTTTATTTGAAAGAAGTTAAAGAGTTTTTTTTTATGTAGAAGAAATACATTAGTTGCATTGTTTAAAAAGTGCCACAACTTTATTTGGTTGGAATTTTATTTTTTACATGCCTATTTCACCGGATGAGAGCGGCATATTTTATTTTTGAAATTTGATATTTATTTTGTGGACTCAATCTTAACTTTATTTTTCGTTTAAAACCTATGCAGTTTACCGTTTGAGTTATTACTTATTGAATGTATTAATAATATTAAGTACTACATTTTCCTAAAATTTAACTGCCCTGCCGAGTTTTAATTCAATAAATAAAACTCGATCGAAATTCACAAATCTAACAGTTATACTTCTTTTGAACCGATGAAGGTAAAATTTCTACTTATAGTGGTAGTAAAATCATGGAAGTAATGGAACGGAAGTGATGCCATGAATGTACAAGCATCACACTACACTTTATTGACAACCGGAAAACTTTGAAGCCGGAAATGATGTGCCAAATTCAGGGACAAGTTTACATGAATATATGCAACCTTGTTTTATTTTGCATTTTGTTCGCAAAAACTACAGTTGTTGACGGTTTAGCGGCTAATCAACTAGTAGCCGTAGGTGACAAATTTTCAAACATACGGAACATGTGTAGAGATCTTAGAAAACAATATTACTGTACGCATAACAGAAGTTACTTGTAATTATACAAGCTAACCAAATGGCCTTTTCCACCTCGAGCTAGGCCGTGCTTGTATGACTAGTATGCTATATTTCCATTAGTTGTGTTTATACAGTGCTATTTTAAGAGTATCTTACAGCACACACATAATTTAATATCAACATAAATTGAAAACGGCATATTAAATTGTTATGTTCAATATTTTTCGCCTACCTTTCTCTAAACAACCACAGAAAATCAAATCGAAAACACGTAGCTAAACTTCTTTTGATCTTCCTACAAAGCAATTCAGCTAAAGAAAATGGAATAAAAGATCAGGAGCAGCGAGCAATATTGCCTAAATAAATACCGAGTTTAGGATGTGAAACACAAATTCAATTTCGACTTCACTTCAAATCTCAAAGCAGCGGAAGAAAACTACTCTTTTTTCAAGAAATAGGATTCGTTGCCCGAGACACACTTTCTCAGACATTTACTTTATCCTATCGTCTCAAGATTAAATATAGAAAAATGCGTAGCTAACTTGGAAAAATTCTTTTACAAAGTTCTTAACCCCTTTGTCTAGAAATTTCATTTTTAACTGTCACTTTAAACTATTTCTTTATTATTATCTGGTTGTGATCATTTGAGTTGGATAGTTTAACTTTTGAAATCCATTCCTCTTCTTTGTAGTTATTTTTTCATTGCTTCATCGCCAATTTGACATCCATAAAGTGTTTAAGGGTTCTCAACAGATTTACCATGTTAACGCGAGTAGAAAGAGAGCTTGATTTTTAAAAATCTGTACTTAAGAAAAACAATTCAGTAATTTGATTTTTTTATGATTGTAAATGCATATATCAGTAAACAATTTAGTATACTTATATTAGTTTTAAATAAAAAAATATTTTCTTTAAAATAGAAAAATCTGAATGCTTTTTTCGAAATCATGAAAACTGAACGTTTTACTCCATGCATTATGATGAGCTAAGTAATTGGCTAATGTTAACAAAAAAGGTCTTAAATCGCACAAATATATCATAATCAAATACTATACACCTTTTCTTCAAAAAAATTTAAAATTTCGATATTTTTTAATTTATAAAGCCTAAAATTTCTTAAACTAGGAATTGAGGGTAAAAATTGTCATAAAATTTTTTTTTCACATATTTTAAGTCAACTTGCTGTTGACTTAAAATATGTGAAAAAAATATCAACTTGCTGCCAACTTGCAAGTTGCAACTAAGTCAACTTGCTGTTATTATAAGTTTTAAAATAAGTTACAAAAAACATTCACTGAAAATTTCAAAGCAATAGAACAGCAAGTTTTTGAAATATAATGTGCGAAACTCCAAATTTTGCGTTTTTGAGAAAAATGCGTTTAAAGAGGGCGTAGCTGTATCCTGTCAAACGCAAATTTCGGATTTAAGCAAATATATTTTATTTAATATCTCAGGAAGTTTTTCTCGTATCGATAAAAAACTGGTACTAAAATATTCAGAATAAATGGCAGTACACCATATTGTTTTTTTTTTTTTTTCAAAAAATTGATTTTTTTGAAGTTTAACACTACTTAGACCCCTTAATAAAAAAATCATTTGACTTTTGATGTCTTGAACTCAAAATATGTTTTCGTAATCACGTATTGCGATAGGAACCTACTTGTTGAGTTTCTTATTTCTACAAATGGACTAGAATGGAAATGGAGTCAAGATTTACATCCGTCATATTATAACGGGTCATTTCCTAGATTAGGTAATACGAGGCATGTCCATAAAAAAGAAACTGTCCATAGGATGTGGTACTAAAGATCTGATTATGATGGCAAATTTGCAATCGTCATTAATTTTACATTTACAGTGTATATACTTTTATAGTATTTTAATTCCTTATCAATCTTAAATTATAGGGATTAGTAATCTGGAAATTTTGTACTGGGATGAAGTTTGGCTTTTGAAATGTGTTCATGTTGATGTTTTTCTTTAAAAATTGTAAATGTATATAAAACCCTTTTTAAACGTAGATCCGCATAAGTGAAATCTTGATTGGACGCAAATTTGTCCTCTTCATTTATAGTAAAACAATTATATAGTCTTGCACTCTTGACATGCTAAAATCAGATCAATATCAACTTTGATCTAGTGAGAATAATAGGCAATCCGTGAATGCTGGAAAAAAGGGGAAAAAAAGAAAATGAATATGTTAGTTTAACATTTCTTAATTTCTTTGACGTGGGGAACCCTTTTGAATATCTTGTTTTTTCGTGGATCCCCTTTTTTTCACTTCCATAGTAGTTTTGATGCTGGATTCTACAAATGATTCGTTTGCAAGAAAAGAAAATAAATAAATAAATAAATAAATAAATAAATAAATAAATAAATATATATATATATATATATATATATATATATATATATATATATATATATATATATATATATATATATATTGACTCTTAAATGTAATTTCCGAAATCAGCACACATTTTCATAATTTTTTTAAAAACAACATTACTAAAGAAAGTCATTTTAAGTTTAAAGTTTAATGATATGAGTGGCCCTTAATTTGATTGACAAAGACCTACGTATTAGCTTAAAATGTTAAAAAGTTATAATTGACATAGTTTGCAGCGTTAGCTAGTTAAGATAATTTTGATTAAATAATCTAAGAAAGTCTATGTTGATATTTAAGAAAGTCTATGTTGATATGAAGAAAAATAGGCACGTTTAGTTTTGAACAAAACTTCTTGTTTTTAATGATTTGCTTAAAAATTTTACAATCATAACTAAGCAGACCAGAACTTGACTCTCGGTGGACCACGTGTGGCCACTACAGCGTTACAGTTCAAATTTAAATACCTTGTCACGTTATATTTCGTAGCTTATTTAATTTATCGTGATCCTTTAAAATCCCCTTTAAGATCCCTTTTCCCTCGTGAATTTCTATTCAAAATTCATCGTGACTTTCAATTTCAAAAGGAAAGCACCAAAACTGGTATTTGTCCCTAACCAAAGCACTGCGTGTTTGTCATTACTAGCAGCAAACATTTAGTAAGCAAAACAATATGAATTAATTCATATTCCCCTCTTCAATGCAGAGCATTTCTGTGCTTTTCTGTTCTTTAAAAATATGATTATCTGCCATTTCGAAATTACGCCATTTTATTGCCTTTTTATTCACATCATCACATTCGTTATGATGTTTTGTTTAGGTTTCAATTCTTCATGCTTAGTTATTTAACCACCGGAGCATAGAAGGTATGTTTTATTCACAATTTAAATTTCAGTTTAATCACTTTTTCCAGACATTTCTCTGCGAGTGTATCTTTCATTTTATGCCAACAAGTAAAATGCGATACTGAAATACGAGAACGATAGTTTAAAATAGAGAAATGGTTTCCCAAAAATAGTTTTAATGACTTAAATCCTTTTAATATTTCACAGTTCATGTTTAAAATCGAAAAACTAAATAAAAATATTAACATATGAATTTAATGATTTTTTTTTTTTAATTTTGCATTTTTATTCATAGTTTTTCCAAACATGTGTGGACTTAAGAAATATATTTTCTTTCATTTTAAATATTGCACATCGATTTTTTCTTAATAAACGCATTGATGCATTGAAAGTAAGCTTTAGTTTTCTTCTGTAATTTTAACTACCAGAACTTTTTTAAGATAAATCTTCCTTTTAAAAATCTCCAAGCAGCATGTAATTATGCATCAGGGATATCAATAAACAGCAGAAAAATCCATCCTCCCCGTAGTTCAAACTAATTCTTATCTAAAGAATTTCTCAATTTTGTTCACATGAGTTTCCAACGAAAAAAGTTCCACTTGCGTTGAAGAGAAACTTGGAAAAATCCTCCAATAACAAACGCAGTCATGTATGTAAAGCTTCCAGTTACCCGTGAAAGTTATGTTGTTTTTTTTTCTTTAGTAACTTTCGCTTGATTTTGCTGCGTAAGGGCCGACATTTTCCTGGGGATGATTAATGAAATTATCAATAGCAGCTTTTCTTACGACACACGTTTTTACTGTAGAAAAAAGAAATAAAACATTTTTTGAACTCAAACTTTTTTTTTTTTGCAGTAGTAAAAAAATTGGCATGACTTTTTATGTTGAATAAGATCTCCTCAAAAAACTAGTTTTATGTTTGACAAAGAAAAAATAAGATTGGCATATGGCATATAGGCGTTTATGGCATATTTTTGTCTTTTATTATTATTACTTTTAACATCATCATTGTTATTATTATTGCTATTATTATTACCATTACTATTAATATTATTACTATTAATATTACTATTATTATTATTTAAAAAGTTAAAATTTATATTACCATTACTATTAATATTATTACTATTAATATTACTATTGTAATTATTGTTACTATTATTATTATTATAAAAGTTAAAATTATTAATATTACCATTAATATTAATAATATTTTTATTGTCGTTACAATTAATATTACTATATTATCGTTGTTATTACTATAACCTATTATATTCTTATTATTATCATTACTATTAATATTACTATATTATTATTATTAACTATATTATATTACTATATTATATTTATAACTACTATTACTATTATTACTATTATTATTATAATTATTATTATAATTATTATTTCATTGACATTATTATTATTATTGTTATTATCACTATTATTATTGTCAACATCATCATCACCATGCTGACATTTCAAATTGCCTCCCCATTTTAATGCTTCAAAAGATATAATTAAAACTGGAAAGCAGGAGGAGGGGGTAACTTCGTGTCGGCGAGACTGGGGAGACACCCCATTTAAATATTACTGTTTTTTTTTTCACTATTGTTATTACCACTATAACTGGAATGCGAAAAGAAGGCGGATGACCTTGAAGCAAAAACATCATTTGTAATAGGTTGTTCGTTATTATTTTGGAACAGATAGGATTAGCGAGACCACACCTTTTACTATTCAGTGCTTTCTGGCAGATTCTACCTATTACAAATGATGTTCCGCTTCAAGGTTATCCACCTTCTTTTCGTGGTAAAGCTATAATCACCACCGCCTTCATCATCATCTTTATGTTCATCATTATTTGTTACTAATTATCAATTTGTAGGTGCTTCTAATTTTCGAGTTGTTTACATTTGATGAAACAAAAAAATTGTTCACATTTAATATTTTAACAATAAAGTTATATATGACGAATTTCTTTTACGTTTCTTTAATATTATTATTATTAATTTCATCCTGGCATTAATGTTTTTGTTTACTACTATTGTTGTTATTATTATTAATCACTGCAGCCTTCATCATCATCATTTTTATGTCCATCACTATTACTAAATTACCAGTTTTGAAACGCTTTTATCTTGTCTGCTACCAATAGCGCAGACAAAAGGAAAAGTAAGAGAGAGAGAGAGAGAATGAAAAAAGGAAGAAAAACACTACACTTCAATTACTACTTAATGATGATGATGAAGGCAGTAGTGAGTACTACTTAATCACTACTACCTTCATCATCATTTTTATGTCCATCACTATTACTAAATTACCAGTTTTGAAACGCTTTTATCTTGTCTGCTACCAATAGGGCAGACAAAAGGAAAAGTAAGAGAGAGAGAGAGAATGAAAAAAGGAAGAAAAACACTACACTTCAATTACTACTTAATGATGATGATGAAGGCAGTAGTGAGTACTACTTAATCACTACTACCTTCATCATCATTTTTATGTCCATCACTATTACTAAATTACCGTTTTGAAAAACTTTTGTCTTTGTTATCTATTGGGCAGACAAAAGGAAAAGTAAGAGAGAGAGAGAGAATGAAAAAAGGAAGAAAAACACTACACTTCAATTACTACTTAATGATGATGATGAAGGCAGTAGTGAGTACTACTTGATCACTACTACCTTCATCATCATTTTTATGTCCATCACTATTACTAAATTACCAGTTTTGAAACGCTTTTATCTTGTCTGCTACCAATAGGGCAGACAAAAGGAAAAGTAAGAGAGAGAGAGAGAATGAAAAAAGGAAGAAAAACACTACACTTCAATTACTACTTAATGATGATGATGAAGGCAGTAGTGAGTACTACTTAATCACTACTACCTTCATCATCATTTTTATGTCCATCACTATTACTAAATTACCGTTTTGAAAAACTTTTGTCTTTGTTATCTATTGGGCAGACAAAAGGAAAAAATGAGAGAGAGAGAAAGAAGAAAAAAATTAAAAAAAAAGGAAGAAAACGAATTTTTCGGACTTTCTACTTCGTTTATTTTTATTAAAGCAAAATTTGCAGATGTTTGATAACGTTTTACTTTTTTTAAACATCTGCAGGTCAAAACATTCTTGACACAGTGAGTTCACATTTTATTCGTTTTCTACTACACACAGGCTGGGCTTATGGCGTATAGAAAAATAAAACTGTGACATCAATTGCCAAAACATTGTTAAAATAAAATTGTCAAGGACTGAGTTGAAATTACTTAAATTAGTTTTCCGAAAAGTATCGTGAGAAATTGTCTTAAAATGGTCACGTTTTTATTTTAGCATTATTATTGTTATTAGAGTAGGTATGTGATAATTCAGAAGCTTACTTGTATAACTAGAATATTACTTTATCTCTAAGTTTTCATTGTACCCCTTACGCGTGAGTAGGCTGTGGGAACTTACCATAACTCGGACTAACAGTAACTCGAGAGTTTTATTACAAAGTCCTTTGAAATTTCGAGTTATCTCGAGTCGGCCGATTTAGCTAAAACCAAAACTTCGCCAAACGCGCTATAGAGTGCTAATAATGGAGTCAGAAAACTTGCTCTATTCATTTTGAAAAACGTTTGGATGGCAATTTTTGTCGGAATAATAAACAAGTATACTTTTAACATTCTGGAGATTGATATCAATCCTTAAAGAAACATACTTTGGTAATGAAATATGCTGACCCAGAGTTCAAAAATTAAGCCACAATGTTAAAATTTAGTGGCATAAAACATCTCAAAATAATGCATAAAAACTTAGCCATATCTTGACATCTTGAACCCGCCAGAAAGCCTAAGCTATGTGAGAAAATACTTTCTAGATAAGACCAACGGACGATAGATTACATTGATTAATGTGTTAAATAAGCCTAAAGATATTAGGTTACTAAAGTATTCTATCTTATATGCTCTAACATGAGAAAAGATTTAACAAAAGAAAAAATACCCAGGTAATTGTAGCAACTTCTCTTCTTTGTAAGATAGAACTGAAACAAATGTGCAGCCACTTTGACTGATGCAAATGTCAATTGATCCATTGGATTTAGAACAGAGATATTTGTAAAAAAAATATCAATATAATACCTTTTGTACATAAGTAATACAAAACAGTATTTTTTCATTTTAACTAGCATGCTAATATAATACCTTACTTCGTAATCTTTAAGATCTTTAGCGCTAAAAATGTAATATATATATATATATATATATATATATATATTTTTAATATCAAGACAATTTGTTCTTGACGAATGAAAACTTTTACAGATTTTTATTCATAATAAATATAATTCTAAAAAAATTCATAAATAGTAATGTTTTTAAGATTTTACCATAAAAGTACATAAGCCAATCATCAAAAATAAACTATATATGGAGGAAGGAATATTCGGTTTTGCAAAATTAAAAAACAAAAGATATTGTTAAAATTTACCTGATATTTAAAAAAAAAAAAACTGCTTATTTTAACGCGGAAAAATGAAAATGAAGCTGACATGCATTGAGCATGTACCCATAGCTGCCAATTGCTACAAAAATATCGTAGTTTCTACGAACAAAAGTCATGAATTACGAGCTTTTCATCCATATGCTCACTTATTTCGCATTGAAAAAGGGGTTTCTTGTAACCTCAAAACACGTAAATGTAGTAATCTGAAATTTTACGTTGTTATTTCTTATTTTTATTCATTAAGATATTCTAAAGTTTGCAGCTGTGCATATACCCCTTGATCCCCCCCCCCTCTTAAAAAAGTTTAAATGACGGGTCTGAACTTAAACTTACATAATGATAAAAAGTAATACAAGCTTGGTAGAGCTTATTAAAAGAGAAAGAAAGAGATAGATCTAAGAAGTAGTTGAGACGAATTCACTACAAACCACGAAAGTAATTCTTCAAACGATTGTGTTTATAATTTTGTGCCTTTAAAATATTTCATAAAAGCTTAAAAATCAACAGCAAGAGGCAACGTTGGCTATTTCCTCTTACTTCTCCGCACAAAGGTATCAATTTTATTTCTTAACTAACGGCAACTTTAATAAAATTATAATTCGTAAAAATTTTACGGAAAGCAAATCCTTATCTCTGCTGCACGTGTTTGTCTTTAGAGACCACAACGATAACAGAAAAAATGTCTAGTTGGTACTGATATTTCATGCTGCGGATCGGAAATGCAGCTCTTCTGGCTAAGAAAGCCTGTGTAGCTTTGTCGCGATACTGCCTCTATCGGCTGTCCCTCGGGATGGATAAATTTCCCTTATCTGTATCCTGCAATACTCGTCACGAGTTTTCTCAAGGGGTATCTTCAAGTCTTTTATTTCCTGTAAATTTCTACTAACGATGTGTAGACAATGAGTAAAAGCGGGAAATTAGTGCGTAGGCGGCACTTCAAGAGGAAGTTTAGATTAGATGGTTCATGCAGAAATATTAGATTAAAGGCTATTTTTAACCATTGTTTATTGATTTTAGACAATAAATTAAGAAGAAATTTGAATTATAGCCACACAATCGTGCTGAACACTCATGGGACCGAACAAAGGTGTTCAGATCTTAGAGCAGGAATAAATGGAGGGAGCAAGTTCAATTATTGGCTTGGTAAAAGCTGACCCAAAGACCCCTAGTCACGTGACTCATCAACAACGAATGGTTAGCATGTTCTGTGTAAAACAAGCGAAAGAAACCTGATTTTTTCCAATGCTTTGCTTTAAAATCTGTCACGTGACTTGGGGTCTGGGCTTCACGAACAGAAGTCTTCACTCCTCCATTATATCTCTTGTCAGTGGTTCAGATAGTGTTTACTATAGAGGGTGACTGTATAATGCGCATGTATTCACCGGGAACATCAAAATGTGTTCAGAATATCGGGGTGTTCACATTGAAGATTGTTCAGATATTCACTGTATCGTGTAGTGAGATTAATAGTATCAATTCAGCTTTTGTTCGAAATTTAAATAAGTATTGTTCTTTTTCTTTTTTTAAAAATAAGATGCTGTGTTGCAGATGAAAGAACTTGTTTTGCTACATATACAAAGCGTTTATACATATCTTTTTGATTTATAGTTATTCAAGTTGACTGTCAATGAGTGACTGTATTTTGAATTCGCTACTCTGGTGCAGAGGAAGAATTTGTTTTGACTATACTTTTAGCGTTTGAAGGATTTTTTTTAATAGTTATGCGAGCTAGTTTTTACAATTGTACTGCATTCTGAGCGTGAACACATACGCATTCTAAACCATAAAAGAAGACCTTAACAAGTTTTTAGCACGCAACTTTGCAACTATACTCAAATTTTAATCGCAAATTTTTTTCATACGAAATTCCCTAGTTTTCAGCTTTCAATTATGTATAGCAGCTTTGCTATAAAGGTTAGTTATACCATACTCTTAGTTTCTTTACACCATACTCTTTACATCACTCTTTAGTTTCTTAACACGTGTAAGGAAAGAACATCCGTATAAAAATAAGACTCGAAATATAAAATGCAAAAAACAAGAATGTTAAATGCTAATAAAAAGACTGCTTGTGAAATTACTCGGAATCAAAAGCGTTTAAAGCAAATAGTCTTCAGAAAATGGAGAAAAGAAAAAACGGCGCCGGCTAGACGGCCTAAAATCGGAAATCTAATTTCCAGGATGTCTTCTGATGTCTTTGGAAGGAATGGGGCCTCAAAAAGAATTTCTGCAATAAAGCTGCGAAACACCCTGCTGCATAGTTCGAAAATAGTTGTGTAAGAATTCTTCTCCGAGCGTTTCTCATTGGTAGGTGATATTTAGGCTATCATTCGATCTTTTGACTATCCTAAAGAAATGTTAGTAAAGATTATCGTAACTGAAACAATCTTTGTCTCTTTTATTTTATTGATAACGGAAGGAAATGTAATATAACGTGTATACTAGTCCTGGCCCCACAATGTAGTCCCGTAAAAATTTTTAGGTCCAGAGATTTTCTCTTTAGAATCTTGATCTGTAGGTATTCTAATGTGAGAATATCTTGGGTAGACATGTTGAATCCTGCGCGAAATAATTTTACAGGCCATCAAAGATAGCGGCCATTTTGGTTCACTTGCTCATTACGTTTTTCGCAACGGGCGTACCTACAAATTTATTTTTAGTTTTGAACTGCAGTTTTTGGAGTTAAGGAAGTCAATTAATGTATTAATTATGTCATAAAAGCTGATATAGCTGTTTCCACAATTTTACGTGGAGATATCTCCGACATTTGTTGTTGAATATTCTGGTTACTAAAAAGGGTACAAAAATTAATAAATAATCCAAAATGCTCATTTTAAACTCCTGTTTATCACATACATGTTTCTTCAACAACACAATAAACGAAAAATACAAGATTAATTACTTTTAAAAAAGGTTACGATCTGTTTTTGCATTGCATGTTATTGCACTACGACGGACGTCTGTATCATTTGATGCCGCAGTCACTCTTTTTGAGCAATTTTTATCAGCCCAGTCTATGTGTGGAAAAATTCGTAGATCTGCATCTTCTCTTGAGTTATTCTAATTAAGCTCTTCAATGATGTGTCTCAAATCTTCTATGAAAAGTATTGCAGATTGCTTCTTCATTAACTGTTAAACCACTAGCAATAGCTGAAAGTGTAGCATTTTTTGGACATTTCTTCTATTTCCTTGCGTGCTAGTTACTGTAAATTTTCCTTATTTGATACCGAAGACCAGAATTTTTCTACCTGCGTAGGTACTAGTGTTTTTCTGTCAATTACAGCAATGTTTGTTCTGCCCTTAGTTGATTCCCTTCTCATCTTTTCGGATTATTTCACAACATGCTGCAAATAACTATCGAACACAGAATGAAGTTCATGAAAAGAGCATACAGGAATGAATCCGTACAGAACATTGCTGATAACTTCGCCAAAAGTTTTCTTTATTTAGCGGACTTGTGGCATGAAATATATAACGAAGGCAGTTTTTATTGGGGATACTTTGCAAAATAAAAAATGTTCTGGGAACAGATATTTCTGCAATCTAGCTTGGTAGGTGAATCACCACCACCAGGGGCGTGCACAAAGGGGGGGGGGAGAGAAGAGAAACCTGTTGGCCTTTGTGGGCATTTGTGACGAGCCCCAAATTTTCTGTGAACGCCCCTGACCATCACATAATGTGTTCGTTGGAAACAAGTCATGAGCTAAAATATTTTTAATGCATTCTCCCCTTTCTTTCGCTATTTCCATGTCTTTGTACTCTTGTTAAAGTTTATTCTTTCCCATTAGCTTAGAAGTGATATTTTATGAAGAACTGTGTGCCTCAAAGCATGGTAGATTGACTTTGGAAAGTAAATCAGACAATTTTTTAAACAAAATGTATCCAGTCTAAACTGGCGGTACTGTTCTGATCAATAATTCATGATATTCATGATGCTGAGAAGGCGAATCTTGACACTACCATTCACAAGTTGTTTAGTGAGAAAGCTGTAAAGTTGCTCTGTTTCAGAAATATCATAGGGATTTACATGTTGATAGATAAAATCAACAATTCTTTTGACATTTTCATTAAAATACTGGCTACGATTGCCTATAAAAATAAGGATGCGGGACACTCTCACAGTGATCCATTAAATGAGAACTAGTAAGACCACGAAACACCTTGCATATCATTAAAATTTCATGATACTCTAAATGCCACTCGGCAACATACTTTTTCTCGTCTGCCCTGCAATTTCTCCGGCACTTTTCTGTGACCGTTGAATCGTTTGTTCCAATTTCATCTCTGGCTTCACAGCATTGAATTTTAACAACAAATTTACCTTGAATGAATTTTTCTTACAGGTAGGGACACTCATTTTCTAGCGCCCTTATCCTCTCTACGTATCATGTTTCATACATTAGATAAATGATGCAATCAAATACACGAAAGACTGGAAACAGTAATTCAACAGTTTGAACGCATAATTTGTGATTTTCTTCACGATCAGCAATAATCAAGTGTTTTACAAGTGATACCAGTGAACGAAACACTTCCCAACATTTGCACAGTTCTGATTTGTCACTACATCCTTTAACAAAAACTCAATCTCTGTTTTCAAGCTTTCAATATTGGTGCGTAGCGATTTAATCATTATTAGACTTTTTTCCTCATCCTTTGAGCCAAGAGCATCCTGAACCGTCTTTACTCGCTTAGCAGAACTTCTCTTGTAGTTTAAAATCAACATCTTATAATGATTTTCTCAAGATTCTCAATTTTTTTCTGCAGTCTTCACAGCTTCTTGTGAGCTAAAAGCAGCAGCAAGTACTTTTGGAGATAAATGACTAAAAAAACCAAACAAAGGTTCATTCTTTCTTTTGGAAGCACAGAAAAGAATCCTTTCATTATACGTTGTTACGAGAAATAGTTTTGTTTCATTAATTAAAACCAATCCATTTTCATCTACATTGGGCATCAACTCTTTTATTTCTGAAAGAATAAATTCATGCCCAGCATTTAACAGAGGCTTTAATATTTCATTTGCCTTTTTAAACAGTTCAAATTTTGAGGATAGATGTTGCGCAGACTGTGTATCGGTTTCTCGCTCATATTTCGAATATAAGAACTTATACAGTTTGGAAGTGCATATGAATTCGCAGCAGAAACATTCATATCGCTGTTAAGATCTGCTACTCTGTCAAAAACTTCGTCTTGATTTCGACCTCCTTCAGTACTTTCTGATTCTTCTAAAACATTGTTTTCACTTTCAAAATAACTTGTCTGTGCATTTTTTTCTACGATTTTTTTAGCGTTTTTCCTCTCGTGTATTTCTTATAGCACTAGCTGCTGCAATGACACACTATATTTTCTCGCCGCGTTTTTCAATATTGCGTCTTTGCGTATTTCAGCAGCTTCCCGAACTCGTTTTTGTCGAAGAACATAATTTTTCTCTTGATTCCTTTTGACAAACTACATATTCGTTTGATAAAACTGTCTTCAAGATGTCTTCAATTGCCTACCAAAACTTTCTGAACTCAGTTTAGAAATATCAGCCATTGCTAAAATAGTTATTGTCACAGAAAAACATGAAACAAAAAGTTTTTGGAACTGTGGAATATTTTTACTCGAAAACAATTACTTTGATAGCAGACGATAAATAACCTTGAACAGCGTGGAGCCGAGGGGGGGGGGGGGGTGAAAAAAATCCCTATAGCCACTGGTTTTAACATGAATGCAAATTTTAATACAGTAGCTTATGCATATGAAAGGGCTGTTTTGATCAAAAACTCCCCTTCATCAGGCATTTTTGATCAAAAAATCCCCTTCATAAGGTATTTTTGACCAAAAAATCCCCTTCAGAAGGTATTTTTGTTCAAAAAATCTCCTTCAGAAGGTATTTTCAATCAAAGAATCCCCTTCAGAAGGTATTTTTGATCGAAAAGACCCATTCAGAAGGTTTTTTCATCAAAAAAAACCCCTTCAGAAGGTATTTTTGACCAAAAAACCCCCTACAGAAGATATTTCTGGCTGCGCTGGTGACCTTGAAAAATATTGATTTACACAAAAGGTTTTACACTTTAAAATCGTTTGCTTTCATTAAGAGTTATTAATTTTTGTACACTTTTAAGTAACTAAAATTTTTTAAACAAAAAACGTCAGAGATACCTCACGTAAAAATTGTGGAAAAAGCCAGAGCGGTTTTTATGACATAACTATTACATTAACTGACTTTCTACGGCCTAAAAATTTCACTTCAAAACTAAAAATAAATTTATAGGTACGCACGTTGCGAAAAACGTAATGAGCAAGTGAACCAAAATGGCCGCTATATTTGATGGCCTGTAAAATTATTTCGCGCAGGATTCAACATGTCTACCCAAGATATTCTCACATTAGAACACCTACAGATCAAGATTCTAAAGAGAAAATCTCTGGACCTAAAATTTTTTACGGACATACATTGTGGGGCCTGGAATATACAGATGCCCCTGGTATAACTAGGAAAAATCGTACAACATTATATCGAAACCTTGTGATACGAGACTTATGCATTTATTTATTTAATTTATTATTTTATTATTCTTTTTTATGGGTGTACAAAACATAAATTGGGGAATTATGCACCGTGTTGTATCGAAACCGCGTATTGCGAAACAAAAAGGAAATTCAACTTTTAAAAATATTCTGATATCAAAACCGTGTAATAAATTCATCTTTTATACTTCCAGTGCTTTGCCGCTAAGTCAAAAAGACCTCAAGAAGGGGGGGGGGGCTGGGTTGTGTGTTTTTGAGAGTACGCCACATGTTTGTAAGTAATTTTAAGAGCAGTCATCTCAGCCCAAAGCTGCCGCGGAGCACATTTTCAAAACAAATTGGGCAATATTTATCTCACCCAAACCAAAGATGAAATTTGTTATCATTGTTTAAATAGCTGTTTAATGCTACAATCGACTATTTACTGAAAAAAATAGATTGAATTACTAATTTTGATATTAATTTAAATCCTCAACTTTCGTAAATTGAACTGAAGTTCAAATAGTAATCGATAAATCAAAAATTTAAAAGCACTGATTTGTTGAACAAAAGTTACGATAGTTTTCGCCATGATCGGCTTCTGAAAAAAAAAATGTAATTGATGAATCTAACTTTTCAAAAAAGCAATAAATTATCGATCATTAGAAATCGCTAAATAGTTGGGCCTTTTGCAAGTTTTTGATTTTAAATTTCTGATTAACATGAATTAGAATATGGTTGTACTGACTTTTTAGCTAACGAAAAGAATTAAATGTGTCCAAATATTTTCAATGTGAATTTAGCAATTCCAACGCAAAATTGAACTCGGCTGTTAACAAAGATGCAATTTTGAAACAATTTTTATCAAAGAGTTGATATATTTTCTATACTCACATAAAAGATTATTACTTTGCAGAGTATCAAACAAATTTAACAACTTCTAATCTTAGAAGAACGCATTTTGAAGAGTCTTTAAAGAATGTGTATTGGAAAGAAATATATAAATATGTTGTGATTTACGTATACATAAATCAATTGCACAGTTTATAGTTTTACATGAACCCATTTTTAAGTGTCTCATAAAAATAAGTCTAGTTAAAGAGAGATAAAATATGTACTTTTGCGTATAAATAAATCAAGTAATAACAAACCTTTAAAGAAAATGCAAAACTAAATATTTTTATTGTTTATATGTTTAAGTGTATAATAGATAGGTCTATATAGCAAGACAAATTCATGAAATCATCAAATTTCTCTAAGCAATTCTGATAAAACGGCTTGCCCCAGAAAATTCCGTACAACTCATTTCATAAAACTGTTCCCTTTCGAAATTGATTCCGCTCTAGTAAGATCCGAAATTGAAGACTTCTAGCAAACTTTTTAATGGGAAGTTTAGAAAATGATAACATAAAATGTATGTAGCGGTTTTAATCTAAGGGATAGATTTCTTGGGGTTCAACCGGAAGTTATTTTAACGTGTTATGGCTATGCGTTTTTGATCCACACTGAACTTTCTTAGCATTGAGGTAATTTTAATTGAAAAATAAAATTACTTGCGCTACATGTTTAACTTAAATATTCTTTATCCATTTGTTTATTTCTAATTGTTAAACTGTTCCCATTTCGTTTCAATTCTCAAATTATGATGCAGGTTTATGTACTACGTATCTTTTTACTTAAGTGATGCTGCATACATGATTCGAATTTTAAAGAAATTCTACTCTTTATTTAATTAAATCAAGAACACTTTTTGAAATCTCCTAGGGATTTTATCCAATGTTTTCTATTTTAATTTGGTCTTGCTTTTTTTCAACTTTTAAATCAAATCAGACAAAAACTGGTAGTTGGCCTTGCTAATGTTCAGCAAAAATAAACTATTGATGACTTTTCAATGGTAGGATGATCTTTTTCTTGCTTATGAGTTGTGGTCATGAACTGTGGCCATAAGTTGAGGCTGCACTAAGCACCGAGTTGTGAGCATCAGTTTTATATCGTAGTTCTGGAATTCAAATTTCATTTTCAAACACAGCTTGGAAATTTAACCGATTAGTCTTAGATTAAATATGTGTTTATACTATAAAACCTGCTTGTGTTTACTACTTTAAAATGCGTTATTATAATTAGGATAACAATATGTGTATGGTAAAGTAATATAATATTCATGGTTCTTTATATACAGCTGTACTGCTCATAAGGGTAGGTGTGAGCATGATTGGAAGAACAATAAACTGTTCATTAAAATTCGATTACATATTTTGCACGTGAATATGTACATTGTGCAATGATCTTTAATATTATTTTTATAATTGTAATAATGTTTTCGAACGTAATTGTTTTTTCAGTTCCTTGAATAATGATTTTTATAAAGAGGAATTTCGCACGACTCACACAATACGTACTTACACATTTTCTCTACTAATAATAAAGCTGAAAGTCTGTCTGGATTTCTGTCCGGACCTCTGTGACGCTCATAGCGCCTAAACCGTTCGACCGATTTTCATGAAATTTGGTAAGCAGTTAGTTTGTAGCATGGGGATGTGCACCTCGGAGCAATTTTTCTATTTCAATTTTAAGAACATTTTCCGGAGCAAAACTCTCATAAGATGGACGAGTAAATTACGAAATTCTCATGACGTGGAACCGTAACACGGGAAGAGCGAATGAACATAGCCAATTGGCAAAAAATTCATCATCCATTATTTGTAAATATACAAGCGAACCAAATGACCTTTTGATTTTCTACCACGAGCAAAGCCGTGAGGGTACCACTAGTATCTTATAAAACGAAAAATTACACATTTTCCGCTAAAATGCAAATTTTTCATTTCTAAAAATATCAATGCCACGTCATTTATTTATATTGTAAAATAAAAATAACAACGTTTAATTGCATAAAATTGCAGATTACTGCAAAGCCGTGTTTCGGGATTACAAGGAAACCCTTTTTCAATTCAAAATGAGTGAATTTATGGTTGAAAAGGTTTTTGCCTTTGGAAATGTATTGCAGTCCCTCTACCAGAAAAATTGTTTTGATACAACTGAACATGTCATGTTGACATTGGTTGGAACGAAACATACAAAAAAAAATTCTGTTTTCAAAAGTTTAATTCCTTGAAGGAAACCTCATTAACTTAGTTTTACTGATTATGAGATTTCTATTGTTGACCGTACAACCTTCCAAATATTCAATCATCCACATATTACGTAAAAAAACTTTTAAAAACACAAAGAAAATGAGCAAAAGTAATCCTCAATAATTAAATGCATGCAGTTCGACAAAGACATAGCAAGAGCTTCGTCTTGGGCATTTCATTTTAATGAATAAATCTCTTTTTTGGTCAGATCAATACATGCCCGAAGAAGTTTGCTGCCAAAAAACATAACAAATGAAAGAGACGATCAATCCTGATCAAAAACACCTGATGCCCGAGGCATTTATTTCTTTATCCCTAAAGACATTAAAAGAATGTAATTACTGCAGTTTGAAAATAGAAGATCTCATTTTTTACATCTTTTAACAGTTTACTAGAGGAAGTTCCACTCCAATGTGGCTATTTTTTGTACTAAGTATTATTAAAATATTTGAATAAGAGAAGTTTTAACTTTTGTTATAATTCTGGTAAAACTCGAGCAGTTAAGAAATATGCATTTATCGTCGCTACAATATTTCTCTTAATTAGTTTTTCCCCCACTGATACGTAAACTTTACTGGCATAGATTTGTTTTCTGTTTAAATATAGCTAACAGCTCCAGATTGAAGTGGGAAGCTTAACTTTGAGCTTGCAAAAAATATAATCAACAACAGCGCCATTTGTTTGAATCTTTGCAAAACATATTTAATTTTATATTGAATATATTGAATAACAGCAGAAACAAATGCAATCTATGCTCCCAAAGTTTCAAACTTATGAGTGTCTGATCACGGGTGCCCCGATGAAAGGTCACGGAAGTTCAATGTGACCTCCCAAAATATTCCTTGTCATTGGCGAAATTTGGAGTTATATTCGGCAAAATTATCATGATTCGCCAAATTTTGGAGTTCTATTCGGCAAACTGAGAACTACCGCTCTCACAAACATTTAAGTTCAGGACGCCATGAGTTTACTGATCTTACATTTTTCTCTCCAGCAGGTCTACAACGAAAGGCTTCAACCAGTTTTACTTCGAGTGGTAGGTTACTAAAACAATTATTCATGACTTTCACTTACTGTTCCTACTCTTTTAAAACGATTTCGGAGTTCATTTGAAGTATTCAGAGGGTCGCATGCCACCTACGGACACATATTTTGTAACACATATTGAACTTCTAAACCGATTGTGTAGAGTGCATTAAACTACTAACATCAACCTCATGGGGAAATAAATGGGGTGTTTCCATTAACCCCCAATCTCTGGGGGTAAAAGTAAACATAATTTTCTTCAATAAAAACAATCTTAAAAATACAATTTTCGTACCCAGTTACACTAAGGGTGCAAATCTTGAACACGATGCATAACATTTTATACCCGATCTGAAGCAGAAACGTGCAAATTCTGCTTTTCTATACCCCAACTGACCCTACTTGTTTGTTTCTGATCATTATGATTTCCGAAAATTCTGAGATTCAGTTTCATTAATTGTATTCAAAGAAATATTTTTTTTTTTAATGTCAGAATGCAGTTTCGTAATTTTTTATGATATCGCATCAAATCACAATATCATAATGGGATTTTAATAACTTCCAAGAACCATTAGTTGCAGGTGTGCCATTGTAGTTCTTTAATGATTGTTATTTGAATGCATTTAGATTTTAGGAGTTTTCTTTAGGAGTTATCTTTTTTAATTTGCTGAATGACTTTGGCACGTTTTTGCTTTTTGACGTTTGTACTAAGCAGCCGTTATGATAGTTGAAAAAGTCATTTGATTGCAACTTTTTGAAAAATTAATATTTAAATTTTCCCTTATGTCAGTTTTTTTCAAGGTAATTCTAATTTTAAAAATTACTGTGATTAGTTAGTTATCATATCTCAGGCACTTTTCATGCTAGTGTTTTCCTTTTTTTAAAATTTAAAGAACTTGTTAATTTTATTTCGTTTTTTCAAATTTTTGTAGATTTCCGATACTACAGTACTCAATTACTCTTTTCCTGTTATCCATTAATTTTTCTGCGGAATAGAGTTTTTCCCGTTTTGTTAGTTATTTCAACTCTCTGTCTTAGTATTTTTTTTTCAGGTACACGTTGTCATTGGAATTTGGTCCCTCAGAAAGGAGTTTGAGTTTTTCCCTTTTGTTACATAGTTGTCGCGTTAAACAAAATTCATTTCATAACAAGAAATGCTTTCCGATAAATTTACAGCAGCAATGATTGGAAAAATACAACAATAGTTGCTCTGAAAATTCTAGAAGTTTTGCAGGGAAATCATTATTCATAACTAAAAAATCATCCGCCAAGATATGACGGGTGAAAATTGCTTCTACATTTGAACGAAGCTATTGCCTGTTTGGTGATAGTTTGAGAGTTGAAATTTTAATCATAACTGCGGTGGATTAACCCCCAAGTAGATAACATTCATTGTTGACCACTTTTTCGTTTCTCCACCCCCTGAAATGGCACAATCTTACCAGTAAAATAGTTAAGTGACAGGATCCAGTTCCGCCTTGTCACAATAAAGCCTTTCCCTGCATGTCAAACATAACCGAAACATATTATCAAATTATCATGCCGTGGCGCGAGTTTCACGGTTGATGATGTCAGGAGCGTTACTCAATCAATAGCTATTATATATATGAGAACAAGCTTGAAATTCCCCTTTAATAATTATATTCCATGCTTCTCATTTTACATGTCTTAGTTTTTTCGAAACGGTTGTGGCATTCTTAACCTCGTATTTCTTAGTGTAGCAAAAATAGTGCTATCTTGATGGAATAAGACTAACCACTGCAGAATGTTCTTCAACATAAGAAACTAAACTTCCTGAAACTGTAAGAGTTAATTACTTTTTTTTTTTTTTTTTTTTTTTTTTTTTTTTGCTTTTTGATATATTTATTTTATATTCGTAATGATATTTACGGTCCAACTACAAAATTAAGATTTTCGACATAATTATTTTTAAAATATGCATGAAAATTAATTATAGCGGAATTATTTTGTTTTAAGAGATGATAATGCAGCTATTATACTCTCAAACTTTCTCTTGCCGCTCTTAATCCTTTATTTTCCCTAACATGAAAACTATTGAGAAATATTCAGTAATAAAAGCCTTTATTTCTACAAACTACGCATTTCGGACATAACTGATGCATTTTCTTCATATTAAAGTTCCAAATCATACCAATAATATACGAAACCTGTGTTACCCGTTCAGAAATAACTTATAGGCTGATATGACGCACTAAACTCTGCAAAATTGTCATCTAAAAAGTAATTTAAGTCGCTGTTTACTTTCATGAGTGAAATTTCTGGAAAATGTTGCTGCAATTTTTGTCTATCGTCCCTTATTATGACGGGGTTGTACACTTTATTGAATCATCAAACTCTCCTTAAGGCACTCTGAATTGGTCACAAAATGATGAAATGGTTTACGATTTCCAACGTTATTTCCCCTTTCAAAGCAAAAGGGAATTTACTAAAGAGTAAAAGTCCCCATATGTTGAACTGATTCCGTTCACCTTTTGCTTTATTACTTTTTGAAATGAGTTTTACGATTCATTGGGTTGAAATTGAAATGGTTTTTCAGTTAGGGACGAAAGAAAATTACTTAAGAAAAGTTTATGTAAGGAAAAAAGTTTATTTTCAGTGGGTTATTCAACTTGTGTTAATCATAGGGCTTTTCTAAACCTCGTGGAGTTGGACACTGCTGGAGGACTTCGACCGAATTTTTATAAGAGTGGAACGGTACTAAACAATCTTAAAATTAAATTTTCTCTAAGACACTACAGTGTTACATTTTTTTAAACAATTTTATTTCACACAAGAAAACTAAACATTCTGCGAACGAACTTGAGAACAGTTCAGTAATTTCTTTGGAACAAAGTAAAAACAAATATTACAAACTGAAATTTATGGCCAGAAATATTTCTTATAGAAACACGGTCTAATCTTCAAACAGTTTCTTAAAAAATCAATTCAAGAAGGAACCTAAAAAAAATTATCCATGACTTGGAACTAAAAAATGTGTGAAAGTCTAATAATGTATATAATTTTGTCAACAGCTGAAAGATAAAATAGATTAATATAAATAATGATTTATACTAAGAACATGCAATAACTAATAGAAAAAGTTTCATTTGAGATCTGCTTAAGGTTATCGGTGCAAAAAGGAAATAGTTCCATGTTTAAAAAACTTTAAAGAATCACAAAAAAAAGTTTTATGGTCATTCCATAGTGACTAATGTAACATTCGCAGCTGATTTTCTAACTCTTTTTACTGAAAACCGAGAGTAAAGATTTTTTTTCGTTTAATATGCAGATTTAAAAGGTAAAAGTTGACTATTTTTCCTTTCTACCAAGAGTATGAAGCAAAATAATCGCTAATGTTTTTTTTTTTTTACACAAAAAAAAGGCATTTGACTAGTGCAACTTTTTTGCAAAATTGAGAAACTATACTTATGATACGAGGCAAATTTTTCTGAAAGTTACGCAGGCATTTAAAATTGACTGATATATTTGTAAAAGGTAAACGGTCTAATTCAAAAAATATACTACAGATTTATTACAGCTGAATCATTTTTGGTCCTTAAAGGTACTTTTACGAAAGATTGTCTGATAACGTAACGTACTAACGTAACCATCGAATAGCCTGCAATGCATACATACCAAAAAACATTTTGTTATTAATCTCATGCTCTTACATTACTTTTACACCTTTTAGGAACCTTTTCTTATGTCGCACAATGGTTTTTTTCTTTATTTTGTTTTATATATTAGTATAATCATTCAGTTCAATCAACTCATTTTGAATGTGCAAAAAAAAAAAAAAATTACTATTTTTACTAACTGAATAACATTACTCTTGAGCTAATTACATCCTACATATCATACATATCTAAAATGTTAACTTTATGCAAGTTGATAGTTACACCAAATTCTGGTATTCTGCCAATGTACTAGTTACCGTTATAACTCCGTAGTCTTTTTCAACGACATATTATTCTTCAAGGTTTACTGATTTATCGAACAAATAATGTTGCACATCCTGAATTAAAATGTAATATTGAAAAAAAAAATGTTCAAACATTTGCAGAATGCATTTTAATTCCTGATGTCACCGTAAATGCTTGAATTTCTAAATGATCATTCATGCATTTTCTGTAATGTGCTGCAGCAGTGTTTATTGTCACTGTATCATGTAACATTTTCAAATATTTTCCAACGAGCTACCATTATTTAATTTCAATAATAAGTGGAGATATTTTCTAAAAAATCGAAACGTTCTGCTTTGTAAAGATTGTCTTTCTATTTTCTTAATTTTTTAGCTTGGATTCTTGTGTTGAATGCATATTCAGCAGACTACTCATTTTGCTTTACCCGCTCTTCATTTTAAAAAATAATAATTCTGCTTGAAATTGGAAGTATTTTTTTTAAGACCTTTAAAAAAGCCTTTTTTAACAGAAGGTCTATATTGTAACATTACTGGTATTTTTACCCTAAATACTTCTAATCAATGTAGATTGTCTACTTATTCAAAATTGATCATGAAAATGTACATTAAATTAAACAAGTTTTAAATATCAGCAGTCATTTTTAAAATGTTACATTAGTCACATCTAAATTGTTACGTTAGACACACTAATCATTTTATATCTGCAGTAGACCCTCATTTTAAGCGGGTTTATTTTACACGGTTTCGATTATACGCGGTTTAAGATTTGACAACTTTATTTTATTTTACGCGGATAAGTTTCGGTTTCACGCGTATGCGGCAATGCAAACAGATAAAATTTTCCCCTCTTTCGAAATCAAACTCCTAAAGAATGCAATTATACGTAATAAACTGCATTTTGGTATGCTAATAATTGAGCTTGGGCCACTGGAGGCATTTTATGCGATTGGTTCCAGAGCTCTTTCCAGAAGTAAAGTTCGTAAACTCACACTCTTCAGAACTCACAGGAGGAAGAGCTTTTAGGAATGACAAAGGATTCCAAAACCAACAAGGATACCAACATCGGTGACACACAACCAAAAACGTTCACATTGAAAATTTTGCGCCATTCCTAGACAATAAAAATGATCTTTCTGATTTGTTGGTGAAGAAAGATTCTATCATGGAAGTGACGCAAGTGATCATAGATGTGTTAATGCTCTGCAAAAAATTACGGAAAAAAACTCTTAATGCCTGCCAAAACTATCATAGCTAGCTCCTCTTTATAAACAGAACACGAAATTAATTTTTGTTTTCTTTAAGCATGTTGTTCATTAAAAACCGATATAAGTACACTTTAAACTGATTATACAGTAAGTCATCACTAGAAGGAAGTAATTTTTACTTTCTTCTATATCTAATATATAGAAGAAAGTATTGGATTCGTGCAAATTTTCGAAGGATTCGAACGTTTTGAGGTGTGCTGAGTCCATTTCGACTATTTTTGGAAAATGTCTGTCTGTCTGTCTGTGTGTGTGTATGTGTGTGTGTCACGTCTGTGTGTGACCAGTTTTTTGTGGCCGCACTACAGCAAAAACTACCGCATGAAATCGAACGAAATTTGGTACACATATGTGCCGCTATGTGAACTTGTGCCCATTGGTTTTTGGCGCGAATCCCTCCAAGGGGGGGTGGAGCAATGGGACGTTTTTTGAGTTACGCGTGCTTGCTATTCCTCAGGAAGTAACTGGCGGAATCAAACAAAATTTGGTCCATATGTTGCCATTAACAGGAACAGCTGCTGATTCAATTTTGGTGTCAATAACTCAAACGGGGGTTGAGCTATAGAACGTTTTTTGTCGTCAATTGTGACTGCTGTATCTCAAGAAATAATGAACGGAATGAAAGAAAAATTTATCGGCAAGTAGCCCTTAGTGGGTATAAGAGCTGATTTTATTTTGGTGTCAACAGCTAAAAAGGGGAAAGCGCAATCACCCGTTCTTTTTTTCCATTGTGAGTGCCCTTTCTCAAGAAGTAATGCTACGTTCTGGTTGAAATTTGGAATATATGTGAATCCATATGTAAACAGGCTTTGGTTCAATTTGGACGATAATCGCTCCAAGAGGTGTTGATTTTTTTTTTTTTTTTGCGAATAAAAATAGCTTTATTAATGCAACAATAAGATAAATCGTAATAGATTGTCGTTTGCGTATTTCTCGTGATTTTAATTGTATGGAAATGATCGGAAATATTATCTCAATGATTTAAAATTTTTAACTGTTGCCATCTTATGTCTGTTAATAAATAAAATATTTGTAATTGATTTAAGCAAGGCTTTTAAAATAACTTTCATTTTTTCGCTTTTTGCTTTGCTTTTGCAATAATTCAGACATTGGAATGGTCGTCAAGTTTTTTCATGTGAAATTTTGTTTTTGTTGGGAATATTGCTTCCTCATCAAGCATGTTGAGGGATCAGAAAAAAAAAATATATATAGAAGAAAGTTTCGTGATGGCCACAACATACTAGTTTTATCTGTGGAACCTAATCTCTATTGTAACATTACTATTAGGTCTCAATTTACGCGGTTTCGATTTACGTGGCAATTTCGTAGAACGAAACCCCCGCGTAAAACGAGGGTCTACTGTACTCTATCTAAATATATATTTTGCTTTTTAAAAATAGATATGATATAAATGTAAGAAAATAAAAATTGCTGTTTGGTTCAATCATTTGTTTTTATTTTTAAACAGAAAAAAGTACATTTTTGTGACTAACGTAACACAAATATTTTTAGTGAAATAACCAAATTAATCAAAATACTTATCTTATATGTAAAAAAAAAAAACAGATAATTTTATTCGGCCAACAGCTAATCTTTTAGAATAAACGTAGCTCTTTTAAAAAATTGCAAACATTTTTACATTACGCAAGAAAACTTAGACGCATGCTTTTTGCGCAAGCCTTTTACAGAACCTCGCACGTTTAGACCCAGAAGAAAAACACCGAAAGAAATTTTTGCAAACTGTTACTGGATTTATGTAATAGAAAGTATGCTGAATGATATGATAGGTCACAACTAGGAATTTGTGGGGGAAAAAAATTCTGATGCTGAGGTTGAAATTTTTGTGGAATGACCCTTTGAAAGATCATTTTTATAAATTTTGTTTTACATTTTATATCATTTTAGAATTTACCTCTATAAAACCAACTTCAATGACATTATTTTCAGTATTTCTTTTAGGTCTGCTTTCCTCTGTCTGAAAAGAGGAGCTTCTTTTCCGATCACCTTATCTTATATAATTAAAAACTGAACGTATGTACCTATCTCCCGAACAACAGTGAACTGACCATCGAACTAGGTATTGATGGATTCGTAATCTTCCCGTCTTTCTGTTTGGCTATTTAACATAATCCTCCGGTAATAATTAGCGGAGATAGCAATCCTTATACATTATTTCTGTAGCCTGTTTTTGGTTTCTACGCCAGATCTTCCTCAATTCTTGATCGATTTCTTTAATTTACGCCTTATTTTAAAGCTTATGGTGCTGGCTACTGACGAAAAATAGACCCACGGTCTAAAAATTGTTTTTTTTTCAGCCGAAAAATCTGTTTTAAAGAACTAGAATGAGGTTTTCGGTTAAACTTATAACATTAATTTGCGCTAAAACCGACAGAGCTGAATAGCTTGATCGGCAGAGAGTTCTCTTCGTAACCAGGAGAATGCGTGTTCGGGGCCCACGTCCGGACAATCTGCAACAAAAAATTAGAGAAATATCGCGCATTACATGAACACTTAATTAAGTGAATAACAATTATGAAGAAATAGAATAAATGAGAAGGAAACGCTTCTTGCTGATATGAAAACTTGAAGTGACTTTTTGCTAAATTACTTCGGAATTGTACGTTTTTTTCTTTTAAAGCTTTGGCTCTGGTAAGAAAATTACAGCATAATGTAAGCGAAAATATAAGTAACAGGTTTAAGATTTCAGACTACAATAGAATTGTTTTTTGTTCAGAAAAAAATAATAAATCGTATATTGAAATATATATTCTTCTAATGAGTTTTTGACTCGTTGTACAAATAAAAAAATTACTACCTCAATTTGAAGGGTAAAATGTATATTTTTTCTTCTTTTTGCAAAGAAAGAAATAGCTTATCCCATTTTTACTACATTCGAAAAGCTACGCTTAAAAAAGAGCATAGTTCAATTTATTTTGTATTTTAACCGTGCTGTTAAATGATGAACACGTGCTGCCATCTAAGTCATAACGGTTCAAGCAGCCTGCGGTAACAAATTGTAAAAATTTTCAAGAATAAAAAAATGTTTCTTCAATATCTTATCTTATATATTACTAGCCGCCTGCGGCGACCAGCTGGTTCGCCTTTTTACGCCATTCGCCTTTCTATGCAAGCAGTCACCTACGGCGGCTGTTTGGCTAACTTGTCATTTAACTTTTTACTTCAAGTTTGCCGCCTTCGGCGGCTGTTTAAATAAATTTGGCAGCAGTATTAATCAATCCATCTCTATCTTTTTTTGTACCATTCACATTTTTACGCAAAGATTGCCGCCTTCGGCGGCTATCTACCTTTACGATCTATCTCTAAATTTTCTTTTCCATCTCTATTTATTTTAACCTTCCCGCCCATTTCCTAATAAAAACAAAGATCACTCAAAAAACCGCTTTTTTTATTTAGGTAGGGGGGGGGGAAAAGTTATCTCCAAAATTCCCCGTAGTGTGCAAAAAGTAGCGTTTGACAAAGAAAACAAATCTCGCTGTTTTCATTAAAATAAATGCGCACAACTATGCAATGTAATCTACTATAGATACAGCAAAACGTCGAGCTTGGGCGGGGGGGGGGGGAATGGAAAAAGAAATAAATGCAATCCCTAAATAAAACAAAAAAAAAGGAAAGAAAAAAAGGAAGCGCTGCCGAAAAAACACGTGGTCATCACTTCATAAAATGTTGAAGTAAGCTATATACGTAAAAAAAAGATTAACATTTGTTTGCGATTAAGATTCCGTCATAAATATCGAATCGAAATCCAAGTAGTGACGTCACAGGCATAAAGGAATGAAGAACCTTTTTTCGACCGATGCGTGAAAAGTCATAATGTGTTCAGCATTAAAAAAATTGTAAAAAAAAAAACTATTGCGTATTTTTAAAAACTTTTTTCTTCTGAAGAGGGCCAAATGTTTTTACTATTACCAAATTAAATTTTAGAAATGAGGCTTTGATACTTCTCGCAGGATGATATTAGAAAAAAATCAAACCCAGAAAAAACTGCAAATTAAAGGTTTTTTCAAAAATTCGTACAAAATACAAAAAATGCTCTGTCTTCAAATTTTTTTCATTCATCATATTTAAAATTAAATTTCCTACACTATAGTACAAAAATAATTTGGGTGGTGCGATTCTTTCGGGGTCTGTGAGGTAAAAAGTACTAAAAAGTGCAAAAAAAAAAAAAAAAACACATAAAACATTAAATAACACTTTTTCTAATTAAAATATCAAAAATCGAAGCCCGAGGTGCACATCTTCAGCAAAAACAACACATGTATACCAAATTTCATCTTTCTAGGCCTTACTGTTTTCCCGGGATACGCGCCACATACACACATAAACATCTTATTTTATTATATGTATAGATTCCCGTCTCATTTTAAAACGTATCAGGCTGGCTAATGGAGAAAAATAGACTTACGGTCGAAAAATCAAGTTTTCGAAAACGCCCCTTGCTGTTTCAAAACCTTGATGCTGCCTGTAGTTCTTATGCATTTTTTAAAAGCAAAGTTCTAATGCAGTTTTCCATTTTTTACGTCGCTTTCGACAAAAAAAAAAAAAAAAAAGCCTGTGTGTGTTTAAATTTAAATAAAGCTTTAAAGCACTGGACTTAGTTGTTCGGTTAATTTGATAAGTTTTTTTCGGTAGAGCGTTCGGCTATAAACTATCTGAACTTCGGGCAAGTTTGGGCTGTCCGAAAGAATATCAAATTTATATTAGTATTACGCATTACATGTACTCATAACATACAAACGTAATAAAATAAATGCATTGGGAATTCTACTTGGTGTTTCGACTCCTTTATGCAGGCTACAGTTATCATTCGGATAAGTTGACTGTTAATCGAAGAGTGTTCTTCCTTTTTTTTAAGCTTTGACTACATCCAGACCACTCAGCATAATGTAAGCATAAAAAAGTATGAGAATTACCTAAAGGAAATCCTTTTTGTGCAGAAAAACATTTTCATTGTATGCTGAAATGTAGATGTTTCTAATAGCAGTGTTCGACCTTTTGTACAAATGAAAAAAAAATACTACGCCAAATTAAAATTACGAGTTTCACCCAGTAAACCTTTAATTTTTTATTCGCGCGAATACGATATAAAGCATTAAAATTATCAACTTCATTAGCAAGAAATCATTTTCTACTCCTCTGCTTTCCGCTGAAAAAAAAAAACATTTTTTCTACGTTCGAAAAATTACACTTAAAAAACGGACTCAGTTCAACTGGTTTTGGTTTTGAATTTTAAGTGTTCTATTAAAAGAGAAACATGTGCGGGCATTTAAGCCGTAACTCATAAAGCAGCCTTCTATGTGAAATAGTTCATATTCAAAGATAAGAACACTTATTTTCAATCTAATTTATTACTTCTCTAGAATGTTGTTTCAATCGCTACGTGAGATCTTCGTCATTCTTTAATCAAATTCCATGCTTTTCGAACAATTTTAAATCGTATCATGCTGGTTAATGACAAAACATAGAAGCATGATCTTATTATTATTATTTTTTTTTTTTTTTTTTTTTTGGCAAAAAGCTTTTTTGCTGTTTTTTACTACGCATTCCTTCAATGAATAGCTTTCGAAAAGGAAGGCGCAATTGCTAGGTTTGTTGGGGTGTCGGGCTGTTAATCAGAATGGCGCCAATTCGAATCCGTGCCAATAAATATCTCTTTAATATTTCTTTTTTTCCCGTCAGATGCTCACATGGGCAGGACTATATTTGCCACAACCTTTTTTTTTTTTTGCATGCACAAATATTGCTTTTTCACGAGTCACTACTCAGCCACACTTTTAATGATATTTATGTTTGAATTGAAAATATGTACGACCAAAAGGTGAGCGATGATCAAATTATCACAACGTAGTATTTAACGAGGTTTTGTTACAGATGTCTTTAAATTACATACCTTCTCTTCTGCGCTTACTTTTTTTTCGGTTCTTCTTCATAATGTTCTTCCTTTGAAATTCTTAAAGAGCGAAATACCTTATGAAACGATTCGAAGCACAGTGCGGAGTTCCGCACGGGTCGACTAGCTAAAAATTATTAATTATGACACTTAGATTTATACATAAAATTCCTATTTTTGGATGGCTTTCCTCCATAATAATTATTATTCAGTGCTTCATCTCAACTTTCCGCAACAATGCTTTCATTAAAATTTATAGCGTGAAGAAAATCAACGAGACGAAAGATCTGTTGCCATTTTTTTCTCGAATATGATCAAGAATAATTCATGAAACATTTTGTTTTAAAGACTCTTCCTGTAATCGGGGATTTAAAATGTTTACTTTTTGGTTATTTTTCCACACTCTGCCGCAAAATTTTATTGATTTTTTTTTTCTTAAATAAAGCCTGAGTGTTGAACACGCGTCACTTGAGATAACTTTTGTTTTCAAGGTGGAGCCGGGCGACACAGCTAGTTTCTCATATTTTCCGAAAGTTGAGAGCGTATGCACAAACTAATCAAACCAGTGGTTGGAAAAACTACATTTTTTTTGTAGCGAACTACAACTACAACTACTTTGTTACAAATGTAGTTAACTACTACTACAACTACTTTTTTCAAAATGTAGCAACTACAAACTACTTTTGAAATGTAGTCGCTACTTCGCTACTTTCTAAAAAAATAAGTAAATAAAAAGCATACTTAATAGGTTGTCCCTCAAAAAATTAAAGTCAATATTTCAAGTCGTATACCCTCTTGTATTTTTCCTCTTGTGTCAAAACAATTGTGAAAAAAAGTTTCATATAATTTGCACAACGGCAATCCGTGCCGACTTGCACCTGAAAGTGTAAAACAGTACTTGTATGCTATGCCAAATAAAAAAAAAAAAGAAAAAAATTTTTTTTTAGAAACTCGAAATTTCTGTTAATAAAACGTTTCCCCTGTACCCAACACCCCACATGTACCAAAAGAACATTTATTCAAATTAAAAAACATTTAGATATGCCACACATGACCTAAAATTTATAATTTTATTTAAAAAAATGATTTTTTTGTCAGTTATCTTTTAAAAAATTGCATATAAATTTAAATAGAATATCAAGTTCAAAAATTACTGGCGAACACATTTACAAATCAACAATTACAAAGGAATAATAAATACATAATATAGTATTTTAAATGAAAATTTTAACTCAACCTGGAAAAAATCCATATCTTTGAGTACTATGTGGGAGACTTAAAAATTGCAGGAAAACAAAAATTTCTATTTAACGCTAATTACCCATTTTTCTATTTTACTGTATTTTTTTCTTTTTTTTTCAGCTTGATAATTTCGTAAAATCTTACTTTTCTGAAAATGTGTATCAAAAACTTAATTTTTTGATAAAAATTATAAATGTTAGGCCACGTGTGGGATATCTAAATGGTTTTTAATTTAAATACATGTTTTTGAGGTGCATATGTGGGGTATAGGAGCAATGTTTTATCTACATAAATTTTTAGTTTCTAAAAAAACATTTTATTTTAATTTTGCCTAGCATTACAAGTGCTGGTTCTCACTTTCAGACTAATCGGCACTTGTTGCCGTTGTTCAAATTATGATTTTTTTTTTTTTTTTTTTTTTGACGTAAAAGGATAACATATAAGAGTGTGCGACTTGAAAAATCAACTTTCGATTTTTTTTGGGGGGGGGGAGACACACCCTTATACACACACACCGTAAGAGGTTTGAACAAAAAACGATTGATAAATTAACTCATCAGAAGACACTATGAAAAATGCCCGTTATCATACTCTCATACACTGTAATGCTGGTATTTATTGTAAGTCCTCCAGAACAGTTCAATTTTTTCCTTTTCTATAACATTTTTAGTAGCTTCTTTTTATTAGGTGAATACTGTCGAAAATTTAAACCTCGCTAAAATATTTTTATTTTACAATCTTCGGTCTGTTCATATAAAATTCACAAAATTTTCAACTTGCGAAATCACCGCTATCTTCATTTTTGCGAAAATAAGTGCTTTTTTCCATATAAATATTGGCGAAATATGAAAATTACGTTTACAAACTAATGGCGTCAAACAGATAGAACGTATGGCGTCAAAATGAAATGCCTGAGGTCAGCTGGTATTTTTATGAGTCTTATTTCTCATTGCATCTGATGATGTACCTTGTGTAAAATTTACGCCAGTTAAATTCGTTTGAACCTTGATTTTTTTTTTCAGTTTATTTAAAAGTAGTTTCCAGAAATCGCTACAAACTACTATTTTTTGTAGTTAACTACTCACTACACTACTTTTTTAAAAAAGTAGTGCGCTACACTACAAACTACTAAAAAATGTAGCTACTACAGTAGCGTCGCTACTTGTAGCGCGCTACTTCCAACCACTGAATCAAACTAAATCTGACTCTCGGAAAGTTTTAATTGCGGTTTGTTTACATTTAACTGCTGCCATCAGACAATAAATCAATAAATAGTAAGCTGAAATCCCGTGCTACATATGTTAGGGTTTTATTAACATAGATTTTTCGATGTAAAACACAAAACCGGCGAGAAGTGGAACTGTCCCGTTCTCGTACCAAGGTCTCTTCATTTTAAAAACTCGATTTAAATATTCAAGCAAAATTGTTGATTGCATAACTCTTAAAGAGAGGTGATTAGCTAACTTCGACTTTCGAACAGTTTTTTGAAAAAAAAAAACTTTTAATAATATTTGAAGCATAGCAATACCATCAAAAACTCGCGTGATCCCAATGCCATGGATATTCTACTGTTGAAAGTTTCATCGCCTTTCGCTAACGTTATCCGAAATATACAACTCCTATATTGCACATAAATTCCTTCCCCTTTACGACGGAAAGCATTTCCAAGTTTTTATCGCTGGCTCTAACGCAGTGAACGATACTCTAGAGTATTTGCCATGAAAGGATGCTCAAGTGATGTAAACATTTCTCGAAAAGTATTTTATTAAGCTATTTGCGAAAAAAACTTTTGAATCGGATCTTGTGCTCAAGGTATTTTGAATGCGAGAGGTGTTTTTAAAGCGACAGGAAATGCTTACAAGGTAAATATAGCAATGATCCAATTCAAAAGGGTAACTACTAAAAAATTGTTTCCTTTAGGAAAACATACATTTTAAGAAAAAAATACGTTTTTTCATTACTTACTAGCGGTACCCACACGGCTTTGCCCGTAGTACGTAGAAAATTAAAAGATCATTTGGTTCGCCCGTACGTTACGTAAGTGACAAAATTAAAAATTTGGAAATATCCAATACAAATAGTAGGGGAATCTCTCCTTCGTCTTGGGGCAAGAGATAGCACTAGTAGCCCTGGTAAGTGCTACTGTATAGCATGATTTATTTAAAAAAAATCAATGAAAGCCTACCTAGGAAGTTATCTTTAACCGCGTTTTACTCAAAACTTGAAAATGTTCACTTACATCCCTGTACTTTTCACTGCCTCAAATAATGGATGGTGAATTTCTCGCCAATTTGCTATGTTAACTTGCTCCCCCATGTTGTGGTAATTTGCTCCCCCATGTTATGGCAATTTGCTTGTCCACGTTGTGGTAATTTGCTCGTCCATGTTATGATCATCTGCTCGGTAAAATGGCCTTAAAATTGGAATAGAAAAAGAACAAAAACGAATTTTTAAAAGTCGCTTCGAATTACTCACTCCCATGCTAAGAACAAATTTTGTGCCACAATCGGCCGAACGGTCTAGGCGCTATGCACGTAACAGACACCCAGAGATCCAGGTTTACAGACCTTCAACTTTATTATTAGTTTATAAAAAAAAAACAGAGTATACGTCACGATCAACTCATAAAACTCTTAGAACGCATCAGTTTGCTCAGTTTTAACTAAATAAGTTGAAGACAAAATGTTTTCAACTATCCGTTTCAAAGGGCTGACAACAGTTCCTGGTTATGACCTCCTGGTACTATTTGCGTCAAAATAATTCTACAATACGCAAACGTGAATACATACTGCTTGTCCTTATCCATCTATCTCTGTGTACCCCAATTTAATAGAAGTATAGAATGTCTTCAACGTGTTTTAATAGAATTTTCAATGAGTTATTTCAGACTAATATCCCTCTTTTTTTAGTTTTTCTCAAATAAAAATTAAACATAGACATTTTAAACGAAGGGAAATGGTATAGGGTCAGGTGGGGTAAAATGATCTTAAATTAAGCTAATTTCATCTTTGCTAAACTACATTTCAAAAAACATTTAATATATCTGAATTTTTTTGACAAATGTCCGACATTACACTATCTCAGAGAACGCTCAATTTCCCTTTTTCTTCCTTTCTACCAGAAGCTATGTTTAATTAGTTGCTTCTTTTAAGCTTGTTTTTATAATTATTTTATCCCATAGTGTGGGATAAAATAAATTTTAAATGCATAAAAGAAAAAAAAGCTTTTGAAAGTTAAAAAGATCAATTGGAAAACAGATACCACTTCACTACTGAACATTTTTGTGTATAATTTAATTTTTTTCAAATAAATGTAAGCACTTCGTAATGGCCTTTGCAGTTACATATTGGCTCGTTCAGTTTTTAGGCAATGTTATATTTTAAATTCAACAATAAATGTATTCCTGTAAAGAAATTACCTACAAAGTGATATTTAAAAAGATATTGATGGTAAATAGGATTTTTCGTATACTAAGTTTGACAGACAAATGCTCTAATCATCATTCTCCCACTGTATTTAGCTATACTTGACCAGTATCCAATTACGAGCATATACATGAAACACACCGCCAGCTCAGTCATTCCAGCCGATGACTGCAATTTCGTGCTTATTAGCACTCATCAGCCCGTCTTAGGAAGTGACTGAGCTGGAGGTGGAAAACCTCTTAAGGAAGCCAAGAGTGCCAAACAAACTGGTAGCTAATATAGAGTTAGCAAGCAATGGTTCGGTTCAACACGAAGATTGAAGGCACAAGGCAGTGGTATTTTCAGTAAATTAAGCTCAGTCACTTCGTAAGCCGGGCTGATGAGTGCTAATAAGCACGAAACTACAGTCCTTGGCTGGAATGATTGAGCTGGCCGTGTGTTTCATGTATTTCTGCCTTAGCCCATGCTATAGGGCGGTAACTTAGTGAAAATACCACTGCCTTTTGTTTTCAATCTTCGACTTAAATAGAACCATTTTCTTTGGTCACTCGACTGGTCTGTGCTAACTCTATATTAGCTACCAGTTTGTTTGGCACTCTTGGCTTCCTTTAGAGGTTTCCACCTCCAGTTCAGTCACTTCCTAAGCCAGGCTGATGAGTGCTAATAAGCACGAAACTGCAATCTTCGGCTGGAATGAATAAGCTGGCGGGTGTTTCATGTATTTCTGCCTTAGCCCTGGCTATAGGGCGGTAACTTACTGAAAATACGAGCATATAGTTTGTTTCAGGAAGATGCGATGTTTCCAGATTTAATTCGTTTTTAAATCATGTTCGATTTGTAGCAATTTTTCTGCCACCACAGTAAAAAGAATAGCAACCCTGTTTCTTTTCACGCTGTTCTAATCGCCGTGAAGACTTCGCTTCCGTCAACATATCCCGTACTTGCCAGTCGACATTTTCGATTCGTTTTCAGTTTTCTCAAGGCATTTTTTTTATTGGAGTTTCACTTGGTTTTTCTGAGGGGGAGGGGTTAGAGAGCATAACTTCAGTTCATACTATAGCGAGAGAAAAAACTGTCCCCATATAGGGTAAATGCGACATATTTCACCGCCCCCTAAGCTTTTTGGTGCCTAAGTAGGAAATGTTACGATCAGTTAGTCCAAAAAGAAAAAAAAATAATACAAAATAATAATAATAGAACCACCAATTCATGTCATGATATTTAAGCATAAATACACGAAACACAATTTATTTGCCGTTAAAAATTGGTTTTCCACAAATAAACTTTAACTAGAATGGAAAATTTTTATCCCTTTGTTATACCCCTTCCAATACACCTTCTAAAAGATGTAACAATGGGTTAAAAACCAAGCAATAATAATTAATACAGTTTAATAATTGTATTTTAAAAAACATCGCAAATTTTGGATTTTGTACAAAGTGTTTAAATAACAAATATACGGATTTGTGTTTGCCTCGAGAAGCATTGAGGAAACCGTACCTATATTTCTCCAATTTTGTCTTCAAAAAAACTTTTTGGCACATAGGCTACTCTGCATCAACTTCTTTTAACCCAATCTTGATAGGGGACGAAAATAGGAGCATCATTTTTGACAACATGGTAGCTTCCTGCTTTACGTGAAGTGATTCTAACATAGCAAAGCGCTCAGATCATACAATTTGAATCTTACTCTTAACAAGTATTTCAAATGCAACTAAATCAAAAAGAGCATTTACAAATAGTATTACAATCGTTCAAGTTTTCAAAAATCAAAATAATTGCTCGCAAACGGCAACGCGAACTAGACTCATGAAACTTTCACAAATAGTGTTCTTCCAGAAAAAATATCACTGGTAACGACGCCTAAAGACAGACCAGAAAAATTTAGGTGGACAAAGTTGGGCACGGGGACGAAATAAGGCTACTTTTTTCTTTATATGTAATTACATTGATGTCCTAAAGCCATGGGGGAGACAGTTGCCCTCTTTTGCTCCCCTGGAATAAAAAGCCCTTTGCTATTTTATCGTCAGGAAGTTCAACATGAATCCTAATTTTAAAATTTAGCTTCAAGCCTATTTAATTTTTTGTCCAGTGCATTGCTCCTCTTACGAGGCTATTCTACATTTCTGGGCAAATGATTGAATGCACATATATTAAAGTAACAAAACTTGATTTGTTTTTGCTGAATACTTACACATTATAAAATTTAAAATGTCATTAAATCCGTTTTCTTTTTATTTATTTTTTTTATACTTGAGGTAAGCAGCTCCCAAATTATAACAGTACTCTTTTTTAAATCTTGCTACAGAGTGCGGCAACAAAGAAATAGTTAAAGCGAAAATAATACTGGTGTCCCGTTTTTTTTTTCAAAGAGGCCTGTGCAGAATACAAAAAACACCTCTATAAAAATAAAATAATATTTCTCGAGATTTACACCCTACATAAAAGATTGGTTCTTTATTTCTAATCCGGCATGCTATCCAATTTCTAAGTTTCAGTTTTTGGATTAGTTTTCAACACCCTCCTCGCAAAAGCTACAAGGAAAACTTTTTTCGAGAAATTCTAAGCCTCTCCTCTCAGTCACATTCAAAAGTTTCTTTTCGTGTTGCAACCTAACGTATCTTCTTATTGGTTCCTCTTTGATATCTCACATTGCCAGATATGATTAGCGTACTAAGGAATGAGTTTCTGCAGATTTAGCAACGAAAAGATTTGGTTTCTATTCGACCCTGGAACTGTAAGCAGTATTTTATTTTCTGAACCCCATCTTCAATGAAACTAGCGAAAGAGAAGAAAAGTAATTTTTCTTTTTCGGATTTTGGAATGAAATTCTTGAACGAAATGCATTTCGCAAAATATTTTTCAAAAAGTTTTGAAAGAAATTTTAGATTTTACTTTTAGAATTTCTTTCTGTCTTTTAAAATCTGAAAAACGATACCAAACTCTTTTTCGCAACTGATAGATTATTATTTCAGATTGCATTTCTACATGATATTAACTAAAAGTCCGATATACATTATTTCTGTATTTTTAAGGATTTTTGTATATCTATTATTTGGACGCATTTTTGAGAAAGATTAAGCTAATACCAGATAATCAAGCTTTTAGAATATGTTTTTTTTTTTTTTAATCTAAAAAACCATACTTTTTTTTGCAACAGAAAGATTATTATTTCAGATTGAATTTCTATATAATACTAACTTAAAGTACCTAATGAACATTGTCGGTGTTTTTAAGGTTTTTTGTACATCTATGAGCTAGATGCATTTTTGAGAATGATCAAGCTAATAACAGATAATCAAATTAATAGCAGATAAATAGCATATCGGTATCGATGCACGCGTTTTTAAAAAACAACGTTTATGAAATACGGTTTTGCAAAGGTATTTGCAGTCTTTTATTAAAGTATTTGAAGCAGGGTTGGGTTTTCGCTGTCTAAAACTGGTTCAGGACAGGACAGGTGGTTTTTACCGTCCAAAACTGTCTAAAACTGTCCGAAAGTGTCTTAAATTGTCCAAAAGCATGCTAAAGCTAAAGCGGTGTAATCAAATCAATTCATTATTGCTGCAACAATCATAATGCATGTTTTAATTAAGAAGCAATTGATAATATTTTTCTTTGAAATATTCATTAAAACATATTTTATTTAAAAAAATTACCAATAATCTGCTATGTAAATATCTCTTTATGTAACAGTAGGTAGACTAATGAAAGAAAATTCACAATACTACCAAGACAACTAATTTCAGTTCCATTTATAACTCAAAGGAATGTTATTAAATGTGTAATATTTGGGAGCAAAAACAAAGAAAAGCTTAATTTTTTTTAAATGCTTTTTGCATTTACGTTTTAAATGATTTTTCAACGATTCTTTTTTAAATCGCAGATTAAATAACAAACAATTGATGATGAAATGAATGCACTTCTATTTTAAAACTTGTGTAATTTCTTTTTTTAATTCATATTTTTAATATGATACACTGTGTAACTACAAAAAATTCATTTAATGCATTTAACTCAATTATTGCAGTATATTTTGAACACAAACATAAATGTCAAATCATTCAGTTACTATTATGAAAAAAAAAGGAAAAACTCATGCGTACAAATTGAAACTTTAATGAAAAATTCAACTTCTACTTAACTGAAATTAGAATGAGCTACATAAATAAGTTACCTTTATATTCATATTTGAATGTTCACACTGAATAAATCTTCAACAAAAAACATAACTTTACATATTTTGTTCTGTTTTTGATGTTTCCTCGCAAAATAGTTTCTCTAAAAATGCAGTTTTGAGCACTTTCGGACAGTTTTAGACCCGGAGGTTTTGTACAGGACGATAAAAACCATGTTTTTTACCGTAATGTCCAAAACCTTACCAAACCTGATTTAAGGTAAGGGTACCGTTTAATTTTCTATGCAATGCTCGAAGTACATATTTTTTGTGTAAACTAGCATCCTATAAACGAATTATAACATTCGTACATTATTTTTCTAAAAATTTAATTACGTTGAGTGCATCTTGTGCCCCAATGGACGAGGGGGGGGGGGCGGAAACTATCAAGTAAGGAAACATGCACAAAGTTTTTCATACCGTTAAAAATGGGCACGGTAAAGTACAAACGCTTAGTTTTGTTGGTATATATAAACAATCACGTACTATCATCAAAACGTAATATGTCAACAATGTGATACTGTTTACGTTTAAAAAGATAAAAATTCACCCAAGAATAGAATTGCCTGCAATTTGTAACAAAATGGACCATGTGGTGAATTCCAGCAATCCCTATTGAAATACAATTTTCAAAATGTAAGAGAGATACTAAAACACTTATTTTCTCGCCTTTCCCGTTACGATTGTGATTAGACATTATAAATTCGAAAAGATTTATACGACGTAATCCAGTGAAGTTGTCTTCATTTTCATTATACGAATATAGTGCCTGCTTAAAGAAAGCAGCGACACGAAAAAAGAGAAGATGAAATCTACTAATCAAATTAACTTTAATGGCCAATTTTTTTAGAAACAAATGTTATTTTTGCACTTAAAAATACATAATAAATAATACTTTATGATGTTTCTTTATGACATTATATTAGATAAAACTTTCATAAGGAAATTTCGATTATTTTGCATTTTCACGTGACGTATGAAATAATTAATTTTAAAACATAAATAAAGCTAAAAATGGCATGCAAACACATAATATACAATTAAAACAAAAAAAAATGTGTAAAATCTATTAATCAGAACAAAACTTTGACCCCTGTTAAAATTTGCTGTAAAAATAATTCTTTCGCTATTTGTTAAAAAATATTTTCTGAAAAAATATTCATTAGAAATGTACATTCAAACTTACTTCAAAAAGATGAAGAAAAACCCACAGACGTTCTCCGAAACGCCCTGAAGTGATTTTAATCATGAATGCCTCTAAGGACTCTTTTTAAGAATTTTCATTTTTAAACAGCCAAAATCTGGTTTTTGTTAATTAGCTAATTAAGTTATTTGGTGATGAAGGTGGGAATATATTTCCTGCTTTGCATTAAGAGGAAGTGTTTTTTTTTTCTTCTTTTTTTAGTTTTAGTGTCTTGAGATATTTATTTTAATTTTTATCAAATTAACGAAAATACTTGGTTCGGAAGGAATTAAAAAAAAAGAATTTTGAAAAAAGTCATTTGCGGTGCAGGGAATATTCAAATTAATTTGAACTAATGTTTACTGAAGAGTTGCAGGTAGTAAATATCGCTAGGCAAGAAAAAAAAATCAAAAATCGGTTAATCTACATGGGTAGAAATTGCAAGGTTACGCAACAATTTGACACCAATCAACAACAATGTTATATTAAAAGAATAATATTCCACATGACGTCTCTACGTAAGACTTATTCATAAACAGAAGAAAAAAAAACACTGACGGAGCCGTAACACTTTGTCCAACTATTACTTTGTACTTACTTGCTGTTTTTTAAATTAGCAATATTTCGTCCCAATATTTTGCACAAATACATCTCGTATTCGGTAACGATACTGGCAGATTTTCTATCTCGACTAAGCATATATCAAGAGAACAATGCCTAATTCTAATGCATTTTGCGGAGAAATTTAAGTAATATATAACACAGACGGTTACTTCCATCTATCCGGAAAGTGTTCCACTCTCGGAATTAAAGCTGTCACGTGACGCATGACGTCATCTTTCCGAAGTTTCTTACTTTGATGAGTCCGAAATATTTCAACTTCGGTAATGAGCTTCGGAAAAGTGTTAAAAATTATCGACAGCAAAATATGTCTCTGAATTTCAGTTCGATGCCGGATAGATTAGTTTTATACATCTGCTATCGCGACGAGAGCTACAGTTTTGATTTAAATACATTATAAATTGTTTGGGGTACATTCTTTCTGCATTTTTTTGCATAAATTGAATTATGATTGTACATTTAGAGGGTTGATATTGCAAAGTTAATCAGATAATAAATTTAAATATTCTTGAAAAGTTTTTAACCTAAATATTTTTGGTAAAAAAAGTTTTTTATATAATTATTATAAAAAAAAAATAAACGAATTATTAACTTAACAGTGTGATACACTATATGATCAATCCCCAATGAAGGTTTGAACTTCTTTTTAGCTGTATCTGTGCATGTTACAGACTCCATGATAATTCAACATAAAAAAAGGGGGGGGGGAGAAAAGAAAGAAAGAAAAAGTTAAGGAAAATAATTTTCAAAAACAATTATAAGACGGCGGAAGACAACTATGTTTTTTTTTCTAAATATTGAAAAATATTTTGACTTTTGTAAAGCATTAAAGAATTTATTTTTAAAAAAATCTCGTATAAAAGTTAAACATTTATGCTTCCATTTTCTAACTAAAATATATCAAAGCAGATTTATCTGTGTAAAATCAAGAACAATGTGCACATATTTCTTGCTAACAATATTGGCAATAAAAGAAAGCTCCAAAATCTCGGCACTTGATAACCAGGTCGAATCCAGAAAACTCGGCCAACATAGGGCGTAAAATTCCCCGCCATAAAACCTGTTGCATGTGCATTCTCGATAACCCGGCTTTTTCCTCAACTTGGTCACTTTTCGGTTCATATTAGACCGAGTTTTTGGGTATTTACTGTATTAAAATTGCATAAATAAAAATTGCAGGCATGTGTTTCGAGATTACGAGAAATCACTTCATTTTCTTGCAAACATTTTTGGTTTTAATGAAAAGACTGATTATGACTTGCGCAATTTTAACGTTGTTATTATATGTTGTAACTGAATGTACATAAATAAACATTTTTACTTGCCTATTATTTTCTTTTTCTGCGTTTTAGTTTTTGTAAAATCTGAAAGCTAAAAACACCTTGACATTATCAAGAACAGAACTTAAACCAGAAATTTGGAAAATAAATAAATACATAAAAGAATAAATCACACTTAATCAATACTATTAAGTACTTGCGCAACAATACCGTTGCGCAACTATCTGTGCGTGTATCTGTATCTCCTCCGGACTGTCAATGTCTACAAGGTCAATACTGGAAAGTTAGGGGGTGGAGGGTTTCAGGACATCCTGAGGAAGCCATTTCGCCCAGTCTCACCCATATAAACCTAATAGGGACGGAATTATGAGTTGATAAAAATAGAATTACAGCCATCAATTGTCACACTCCGCAGGGGATGGTTCTCCCAAGTTGAATTTAAGTTTTTAGAACCAGTTTGAATTTGAAGTGCCAATTCGTTTGTAAGGCTTCTGTAAGTCATCATATACTCAATGCTGCTTTTTTTTTTTAAAATGTAATATGAAGTGGCGCTTGAATTTGAAATGTTTTAGGCACAAAATTAAGTTATGAAGCTCTTCCCAAAAACATATTAAACGTTCAGGTTGTATTGAAAAAATTGCAACTGATTTACTTTTTTATAGATAACTGAAAGAGTTCGTAATTTTGTTTCAGTCTTACTTTTAGTCAGTTTTTCCGTAGACATCGCATTTTAATCAGTTATACCCCCCCCCCCTCCTCAACCTCCAACGAAAGAAGAAGTAGTCAACTCAAAATGTTTACATAATAATTTTGATTTGAAACTACAGTGTGAAACCCTGGGTTTTGTGTGATACACTTTCTAAAATAATTTGAAACAGTGGTGCCATCTGAGGGGGGAGGGGTCATGGCATAGACTGCGGAATCGAATAATTTAGGGGGTTGTTTATGGGAGTATTTTTTTCTTTTTTAGGAGGGGCTGCAGATTTGGAAGGTCATCGTGTTTTTTTTTTTTTTTTTTTTTTGGGGGGGGGGGTGTATTTGCTCTTGGAGGTATGGGCACCTCTGCTTAAAACTTGATTTTATATTTCAATTTCAAAATTTATTTCCCTCTAAAATTGTACCCATGACTGAATGGGAACGAATGTACGCAATTTTATGTTTTTGTAGGTACATGTGAAAGGGTAATAATTTTATTTGAGTAAGAAGCTTTAGTAATGATTTCTGCTAATATTCTTTGGCAACATCCCAAAGCAAAATAACTGAGCAGCAGACACATTGTCTACTGAGTCAATTAAGCTTGCATACCGAAATTGAACGTATCTTTTTGTTAATTTGTTTTTGTAGATAGATAGAAATAATAATAATAACAATAAAAGAGTCTACCTCGGGATTTTTTTAACAGGAAAATAAAGGAGTAGAATGTAAATATTGCTCCTAAGTGTTTCAATATTTTAAAGCTGGTAAAATGATAAAACAAATAACAAAATAATTGGAGTGTTGACATGATTTTTGCGGAGGGTTTTTTTTTTTTTTTTTGTTAGCCCCGTTTCATTAGTCAGATGGCATTTCAATGAAAATAAGTCAAAATAGATCGTTATTAAAACATAAGTTGACAGTATGAAGTTGGGGAAAAAAATTAAATCCACATCATGGAACAAAATCGTAATATATCTTTATCAAATCTTCAATGTTATAAATTAACACTAGTATAGTGCCTAGAAGGCACTATGGTGAAATGGAGAAACCGGATGAAACCGGTTGGTAAAGGTTATGTAAAAGTGTGTTACCACCTTTACCGGATGGTAAAGGTGAAATGGAGAAACCGGAACAGTACATTTTTCCGGCAAGAACAAATTTCTCATTCATATAGAATTGATCACTGTTCAAGATTCAACTATTTCTTATTGGCATTAAAATCACTGCTGTAGTTGGTGGTGGGGGGGGGGGTGAGAAAAGTTTGGTTTCCTTCGAAGTGTTTGGTTTTTTAATGTAAAAATAATGTAATGTAATCTTCATTGGATTCAAACCACATTTTCTTCTGGTATGTCCCCCCGAACAGCAAGATGAGATTCTCCAAACTTATTTTCGTATACGGTACTTGTTACGGTATTAGAGAATTTACAAATTCATCCCTGATGTATATTTTTTCCGCGAAAGACCGAAATTAGAGACTGTCAACACTCACCGGTGATTCACCGGAAATACTCGGAGTTTTCGCCGAGAGAAATATTTTTTTGCGATGTGAATGTCAACATTAACCGGATAAAGTCGAATTGTACGCGAGGGAAGAGAGAGAATTGTATATTAAAAATTCTTTACAAGTAGAATTACATTACATTGTTCCAAGTTTTCCACAAATTGGTTTTCCTAACTTGTAAATGAAATAAAATTATGAAGGAAAATTTTTAAAAAAAAACTGCACTTAATATCTTTTATTCCTCCGAGATTGTTATTCCAATGGCTTTGTAAAATACCTTATCTAACGTATCTGCTCTATAAGCCCTCATACATTTGACAACCGATCTCATTTCTCAGATCATTATCTTTCCAGATCGAGGAAAACAGAAAAAAATGCATTAAAGTAGAACAAATCGATGAAATAAATTACTTTCATCTTGATCCTACTCATTTACTTTTCTCGCTCATTTAAGCACTGCCCCATTATTTGAATTCCATCTCCTTTCTTATTCTTCACAAAATACATTCATCAAAGAAAAACTAGTTAAATGTTCGAATTCCGTCGGGAATTTCGTATTTTTATGCCTCTTTGGGGTTATTTTTTTATTATGAAGTCTTCATGGTTTACCCTTGAGATTCCGTGGTATCGAGTGAAAGGAAAGAACAAAAATGCAGATTTTTTTTTTCTCTTGTGAGTTTGGAAGTTACAAAGCTATCAAAATTAACGAGATTTTGTATAGAAAAGTTGCATGGAAGTTTTGGACAGTTGTTCTTGAAATAGATTAAGATATATTTCACTTGCTATTTTGGTAATTCACGTATAGCTTCAAAAGTATGAGACGACAAATTAATGTTACAGAGCAATTTTTATAATAGCTCGTCAGAGTTTCATCTAATTTTCCATTCAGTCGAATGCATCGTTGTTGCCTTATAGGAAGATTGATGACTCACATTTCATGGCATATCTCATAGCATACTTTTAAAAATAGAAGTCTTAAGTTTCTTTTATAAGACTTGGGTGGTTCCATACTCCTTCGGATGCATCCGAGTTTAGAACAACAGTTAAGACAGGCAGCTACGACTCAATAGGTCCCACTATCATAACTATACAGGGTGTTCCGTTTTAACCTGCTAGACCTTTATTTTCGCAACCGTTAGTCCTAGATGTATACTAGCAAATTGCAAAAATTTTCAAAGTCAGATGCAGGGTTAAGATATTGAAAATTTGAAGCAAAGATAAAAATGAGTCAAAAAATACAAAATGTAACTTTTTATACGGGCCCCAGTCCCCTAACTTATATTTATAGGGAAATAATATCCACTGAAAAATAATTCCAACACATAAAGTTTGAAATTAGTAAGAACAATATTCACCGAGATATCAAACGCAGCGTTTTGTGACTTACACCACTTTTCACACGCCGTCAATAACACCTTTGGGGGAAAATATAGTGGTTAACAAGTGTTTAAAATTACATGTGCACATACAGTGTGATTTTTCAAATTATTCGAGGTTTTGTAGTGTGTTTTTGCGTATCACGGCATAACATTTGCATTCATTTTTGAATAGCAATGAAAAATATAAATACTTGGCTTTTCTTACTTTGACCACCTGTCATTCTTCTGAGAGAGCGGTAAGTTCCAATGTCATCTTCTGTATAGTTTAAAGTCAACAGTTTTGGTCGCACAAATGTCAAGTTTTTTTGTGTTAGTAATAGTTTTCAATGAAGATTATTTCTCTAAACATTAATTAGAAGACCTAAGGCCCGTATAAAAAGTTAAATTTCGTATGTTTGACTCAATTTTATTTTTACTTCAAACTTTCAATATCTGAACTCGGCATCTGATTTTGAACATTTTTGCACTTGGAAGTATACATCTAGGGTTAACGGTTGCGAAAATAAAGGTCTTGCAGGTTAAAACGGAACACCCTGTATATAAATAGCTTTTCTGTTTCTTGTCTTTGCTGGGAAAAACATGAAGCGTAGTACATCTTTTACCACGCAATTAGTTCAGCATGTCATTAATTTCATGGCAAAAGTAACACGGTAGTTGGTGATACTTATCAATAGTTACTCAACACAAAAAGTATCAACAATGTTTTTTTTTTTTTTTTTTGGGGGGGGGGGGGGTCTTAGATAGTAGCAACAAAAACTAAAGAGAACTTGTTCTATGAACAAATTAGGGGAGTGTGTTGTACCTTGGGACACTGCTAATTACTAAGAACCGATTTTTAGCAGCCATGTTTTTGTAATCCTCATATACATAATAGCGAATTCACTAATTGAGTAACGCTCCTGACGTCACCAACAATGAAACTTGCATCACGGCATGATAATTCGATAATATTTTTTGGTAATGTTTGACCATGGCCTCACTTAATTCTTACAGCCCATGACAATCGCTGAAACTCATGGCAGCAAAGAGGGCGCTACAAGGAACCCCCGTTTTTATTACGCTGCCATTGATTGGTGGAGAAGGGGTTCCGCTCAGCGCCTGTTGCGGTCAAATTGGACGACATCCAATCAAAAATAAACAAATTTTGAAACATTGCATTGATTGGTGGATGCACGAGCGGATCGTAGATGCATCGGTTTAATACGGAAAAGTCAGAAATTGTCAAGGCTCGTTAAGCACCAGCGCGATCTAATGGGGCTATGGTTTGACATGCAGGGAAATGCTTTATTTTGACAAGGCTTCACTGGATCGGTAACTTTACAGGCTTTACTGGTAAGACTGTCATTTTAGGAGAATGAAGAAACGAAAAAGTGTTCAAAAATGAACGCTTCCTACTAAAGTTAAGTGTTAATCCACTGGAGTAAGGGTTAAAATGTCAACTATCAAAATATCACCAAACAGGCCATTGCTTCGTTCAAATGTAGATTTAATTTTTACTCGTCATAACTTGACGGGCGGTTTTCTATTCTCTAATAGTAACCTTCACCACTAAATGTTATCATGGTAACAATCAGTATTAAAAGAGTTAAATTGATGATTTTGTGCAAGAAAGAAAATTTCATGATTCCAAAGAAGTATTTTCTTCATTTTTATTTAATCTGCTTTCTTCATATTTGTAAAATTAATCAACTAAATTTTATTTTGTTATAAAAGAGAAGTACTTTAACTATTTTGGTTATGAGAAAATAATGACGGGGCATTTAGATTGACCGCTATTTTGGTTTTCTCAAACCACGTGGTGATTGTACCTCGGGACAGCTAAACATATTGATCTTAGGACACGTCCCAAGATGCTACACAAGCATGGCTCTCAATACTTAAGATATGTTTAGGAACATGGAAAGATGTTCTAATCTGATATAGTATTTTAAACGCATTTAGTGTTTGATAATAATTTCTATTTATGATTCATCATTCAAAATTTAATTCATTACCTTGAAAAAAAAATTTCTTTCTGTTTTTTCGTGCAAAATTGGTTTAAGTATATGGCTGTTTCCTGTATCATGATGAGAGTCCCATGGTACAACAGGATGTGCCTCGAGGTACAATAGGATGTAGTACCTTGGGACAGTTTTTAACTCATACTTTAAATGGCTGTCAATATTTTACTTTCAAACTGTCTCAATTTAAAAATATATATATTGCAGAAAATATGCTGGGGTATTTTAATGTGACTTTTAGGTTTTAAACTTGATTTAAATAATTGGTGTTAAAAATTAAAATATTAAAAGAGTCACTCTCTTCTACACCAACGTCAGACTTAGAGCGAATAGAAAATACTTTTAATATTTACACCGTTACTCTTCTGAGTGGATTCAGAAAAGACTTATGTGGGGACTAATGTGGTAAATGTCGACAGTTTTAATACTGGTTTTTTTCAACCCAATACTGGTAAATCAAAGCTAAGTGAACATTTATAAAATACATTAGGACGTTCAATTATATGTGGGAATTTTCAACTTCCCTCTTACGCTTGTTTAAATCTCTCTTTTTTCTGTTATTTTCAATCGTTGTGCAACTTATCTTTTAACTACGTAGAAATATTTTTCTGTTGTTGCTTATCGTGCTTCAAATATCAAAGGTTTCAAGTGTTCACGCAGCATTCAACTACTTGTTTGTGTTCAGTAAATTACCGCCCATTAGCCAGGGCTAAAGCAAAAATACGTGAAATACACCGCCAGCTCAGTCATTTCCAGCCGAGGACTGCAGTTTCGTGCTTATTAGCACTCATTTCGTGCTTATGTCACTCGTCTGGTCTGCTAATTCTATATTAGCTACCAGTTTGTTTGCACTCTTGGCTTTCTTATGAGGTTTTCCATCTCCAGCTCAGTCACTTTCCTATGCCGGGCTGATGAGTGCTAATAAGCACGAAACTGCAGTCCTCGGCTGGAAATGACTGAGCTGGCGGTGTATTTCACGTACTTGTTTGTGCTTTAGAGATCTGTATTGTCTTGACAATAAAACACCTGTATTTCAACGAAATCATATATTTGAATTTAGTATAAACTTCACAAAAAGGAAATATCCGAAGAATTTTATGTTACTACTTACGACACTTTATTAAATACAATTTTAATTGTTTACATTACATGTGGTAGATCACATTATAATCATTATTTTTCATTTCAATATAACTTTTAGCATTGATTTGTTTTAAAGTTCATTAAAAAGGTAAAATAACTTATGGTGTTGCCAAACAATAATGGTGGCAATGAATAAAATTAAGTGATTGCCAAGATTTAAATTTATCAATTAGCTGTAACATACATTTTTACAGGGGCTATTCAATAACACAAGAATTGTCTGTCCAACTTTGCAAATCCTGTATTAAGAGTTAAGAAGGGTCATTAGGGTCAAAGTAAAAACTTTACTGACCAGTAAACGAGCGCAACGATCTTTATGGGACTGCGTCAGCAGTTCCGGGAATTTTCAAGCATTAACAAGCAGGAAGCGGGGCTTACTATTTAAGCAATAAACTTCTGAAGTATTATTACTTCCTTTTACAACGAGCTGATGTGTGCATCACATGACTTCCTTTTACTCCAATTTAATGTCATTTTCTTATTATTCGCAGTTTTAATAAGATTCAATAGTTTACTCTCTAAATATCACTAACAATGGCCAAATTGAAGCCAGATTTAAAAATAAAATTTTTTTTAAAAGAATCGCCAAATTTGTCGCAAAGTTGGCGAAAAAACTTGGTGACCAAAACACTGGCGATATATCGCCAAGTGTCCGCCAAATTATAACACCACTTGAGATTGCATCGAAATTAACAATGTTTCCCCCCAAAAAAGGGGCAAAAGACCCCCTTTGAAGCATCCGAATGCAACCGAAAAGGAAGGTGCACAACTAGACCCCACTAGGAGTCGACGTACCAAATTTCAACTCTCTAGGACATTCCGTTCTTGAGGTTTGCGACATACAGTGGCTCCCAAAAGTCTTCGTACACCTACGACTTTCAACGAAATAGGCCCTAATCCATTGGTTAGAATTAATATTTGGGAATAGGTATTTAATTATAAGATCTATGATCAATTTTTAACAAAACTATATGAAAAGTTTTTAAAAAATATTAAAACTCAATTTTTAAAAAAATCAAAAACCAAAAAGTGCCGGAAATTTTATCTCACAAAAGTCTTCGTACACTTTTAAAAATGTCTATATATAATTGAATAATCTAACTTTTTATTAAGTTATTAATTAGTAGAATATCATGCAGTATTCATAACACCTTTTAAATGTCTGAGAATATATTTCATTGTTTTTTCTTTTTTTTTTTTTTTTTTTTAGTGATTTCTGAGTAAGTGTTCAAATACACATCGAGTCTTACTGTTTCTAGCTCTATTTTCGTTTCAAAGCCCTATTTTCAAAATCTAGCCTCCAGATATCTCAAAATATGTTAGATTAAGTTCAAATATGGAGATTGAGGGGGTATTTTCTAAACTTTAGGACAATTTTCGAGGCACTAGACGCAAACGTTGAAAATAGTTTGCTTCTTATCGTATCTTGATAAAAAAACAAAGTTGTTTACAATAACCAATTTTTTGGCTAAGAGTTCAAAATTGGTTTTTGAAGTATTTAAAGGAACAGCATGATTCATTATTTCAGCAAAAAATTCCAAACTACCAAGTCCTGATGCTAATATGCACTCTCACACTAGAACACCTTCACCGTTCTGATTAACTGATCCAACTAAGTTCTTAAGATTAAGTTCCTAATTTTTTCTTCTACTTAGAATTATACAAGAATTTAACCAAAAATGATGAATTAATTTTTATCTGTAAGACGTAATTATAAAATGTTTTGATCTCATTTATCATTAATTTTGCGACGAAAAGCGTTTTACACACGACCAAGAAATTTTCTGCGTGAAGAGATCCCATTTAATCCAGCTAATCAGAGAACTTGGCGAACAATTTTAGGTGAAAATTAAATGTAAAATTTTCCTTTTAACTCTGCAGAAACTTTTACAGCACTCAAATGTGTATTTTTCATAAATTTTTTAACTTTAAATCTCTGATCACGTTTTGTCAACTTTGCCGGTTGACCTTTTCTTACCTTGTTTTCGGTCCGATTCCTTTCTTTAAAGCATTTTATCAAGCACTTTACTATTCAAACAAATAAATTAACTAATTTAGAGACATTTCAAACCAATTTACTGCTACTGTGGGAAAAAAATTCAAATTTTGAATGGCGTTTGCGGTTTTTTACGAATACCAGCCATTTTATAGTAATAAGCACAATATTAAGAAATAAATAAACAAAAAATTAAAGCCAAATGACTTATAAGGGTCAACATAATGCAAATTATTAATAAAACGGCATATAATAATTTTAATCATGAATTTATTCGAAAATGTTTCAGTGTACGATGACTTTTGTGGCGTGTTATTTCTCTGTCTCTTCGTTTTCTGATCCATTTCAAAAAGAAGATCCGTCAATATTTTGAAGAAACCAATGGGTTGTACTTAGAATGACATAGGAATGATATGAAAAAATATTGGACTTCATATTCGAATTCAGTTTTGAGTTACTTTGGTTTTATTAAAAAATTTCAAAGTGTACGAACACTTTTGGGAGCCACTGTACATACACACATACGCACACGTACATACATACGTCAGGAGAAAACTCGTTGTAATTAACTCGGGGATCATCAAAATGGATATTTCGTGTGTCTGTACGTTCCTAGGCATATATCCACGTGTGGTCGGGTTGAAAAAAAAAACTCAACATTCATTTGGGGGTGAGCAAAACGGAAATTAAGGCCGATTTTTGGGTGAAAATTTTTTCGCGAATACAATACTTCCTTTTTTGTAAAAGGAAGTAAACGAGCTAATGTGTGCATCTCATGACTTCCTTTTACGCCAATTTAATGATAGTAGCATCTTGGAGTAAGCAAGGAAACATTAAATATTTTCACCCCTAGTTCCTTGCGAACCGAAGCAAAAAAAAAACGTTTTATACAGATTTATTTCCCCATTATTTGCAATTTTAATGTGATTGAGTGAGTAATTCTTTAAATATCACCAACATTGGCCAAATCAAAACCAGACTTAAAAGTTAAAAAAAAAAATCGCCAAGTTGGCGACAAAACTTGGCGACCAAAAGACTGGCGATATATCGCCAACTGTCCGACAATTTATAACACAACTTGAGTTTACATTAAAATTAGCAATGATTTCCCCACAAAAAGGGGCAAAAGACCCCCTTAGGAACATCCGAATGCAACCAAAAGGGAAGGTGCACAACTAGACCCCACTAGGAGTCTACGTACCAAATTTCAGCTTTCTAGGACATACCATTTTTGAGTTATGCGACATACATACACGCATCCTCCCACGTAGACTCCTAGTGTGGCCTTGTTGTGCACCTCCCCTTTTGGTTGCATTCGGGTGTTTCTAAAGGGGTCTTTTCCCCCTTTTTGGGGGAAATTATTGTTAATTTCGATATAAACTCAAGTGGTGTTATAATTTGGCGGACACTTGGCGATATATCGCCAGTCTTTTGGCCGCCAAGTTTTGTCGCCAACTTGACGACAAATTTGGCATTTTTTTTAAAAATCTGTTTCAATTTGGCCACTGTTGGTGATATTTAGAGAGTAAACTACAATTGAATCACATTAAAATTGCCAGTAATAGGGAAATTACATTAAATTGGAGTAAAAGGAAGTCATGTGATGCACACATCAGCTCGTTTACTAAGCATATTATTTACTAAGCGAAAATAAAATTAAGTTGGCTTTGGTACAGTGAACTTGATAATGTTAGAGCATTTATTAATGTCTGATGACACGGTATAGGGTCCTTATCTAATTGAAATTAAATGTTTCATCTTATTTTATCAAGTTTTTACATTTTTGGAACTGTTTCTGTAAATTGGTTTATTGCATTTCCATTATTAATACTGGCTAGGTGTACTGTTGTTTTCATTATCATGGGATTTGTTATCCCCTGGCTAAGCCTCAGAAGGAGATATTTTACTTAGTAGGTGATGACGATTCAATCCTGCTAGTTTAAGGTTTCGCATACGGTAAATTTGTTTGAGGTCTGCTGATGAGTACTTTATTTGATGAATTTGCCGCTTGTATTTTTTGGTACCAGCACTTAAGTATCCTCCAATGTCTGAAACAATTGATCTCGAAGATCGTTGTTGTTAAGAAAAAGGAAAAAGTTCATGAAATTAATCAATCCCACAAAATTTATTACAGAAATATTAAAGACAGTTACATAGTAAATAAGACAAGGTTAGATTTTTTTTTTTTTAATTTTTCAGCCATATGAGTTTTTTTTTTATCCAAATAAACAAAATGAGTGAGTGCCTCTTAAAAAAATGGGCGAGACTGATATTTTGTGAATATCCTGGTGAAAAACATAACTTTCTGCAAAATCTTATTTCACCGATTTAAGACCTTTTTGAAGACTTCTAACTTTCTAAAGACTTTTGAAGTCTTCTAAGAAGGCGATCTCTAGTGGCAGAAAGATGTGCACCACAAATAAGCGTTAAAGAAGATTTTTAATGAATCCATGATGGTAGGATATTTTTTTTTTTTTGACGATAAATTCGCAATGCATATCGATATTTTGAGATGTAGTATTTTGTTTCTTCAAATACCCTACATTTATAAATAACGTCGTTTTACAGCTAAAAATACTTAAGTCATCGGATGAATTTCGAGAAGGACTCATCTCAAAAAACTGAAAATAACAAACATTTTCTTCCTCAAATTTTCCTTCAAGGTTACTATTTTGTTTACACTGAGTTTGATATGTTACAAAAACAAAAAAAAAAAAAAAAACCGTTTTAATCAGTAAAATGGTTCAAGCGAAAATTATATTTTCTGCCCTCTGCAAAAACTTTAATTTTTCGATTTGATTCCTTTTCGAAAGTTTCAATTCAATTATTTATAGACATTTCACGTTTAAAATCCTAAAATACATTCAATCATTTTCCTCAAAAAATACTGTAGTGTACTTAGTAATCTAATATCAATTCTTTATCACGCAAAATTGTAATTTCACAACTCGAAAACTGTGGTAAACGTTTGCCTTAAGCATAAAAAATTGCAACTGTACTCTTTCCAATATTTGAAGTTTTGAACAATCCCTCTAAATATAAAAGTCGCCAATTTTTTTCCCCTCCTGTCAACGCTGTCTTTTATTAAATTTCCTCCTGCTGTTTTGTTTCATTTCCCAGTGACAGATCGTAATTTCTCCATTTTTTACGATAAGCAAAAAGACGACAAAATGAAAAATTCCTTGCACCGGACCAGAAAAATTATATCCCTTTCAGAACTGCAATTTTCCAAGAATAAACTTCTCTAGAGTAATTCAATCCAGATTTAAAGGAAAAAGAATTTTGTGGTAGTGTAAAATTTGAACTAGCGAGTTTCCTATTACTTGATATAAGTTGGAGGACTTTAAATTTCGGTTAGAGTTTTTACAACAGTTTGCGACAGACTTCACAATAGTTTAGGTTATTCTCCCTATAAGAAATTATTTCAATTTGCAAGTTCTACATACTTTAATGAAGAAAGAAAGGTTATGAGGTAAATGATGAGAGTCAGAAATGAATACAATCTATTGAAATTCAGCAATAAAAACTTGAATTTGAATATCGATACGCGTGTTTTGTTAATAATTTTAAATTGTGAAGAAAAAAATATGTCTTTTTATCTAAATAGCTATTATATATCAAATTAAAATACTACAACGATATGCTTAGGTACGAAAAAGCGTATGTTTCAAGCATCTTTAGTATTTAATCTTCAAATTTTCTTGAGCAAATTGATCATCAGTGGATATCTTATATATTATGGATAAAAAAGCAGGGCTTCGTATGTCCGTATGTTTATAACCGCAAAACTCAAGAAGTAGTCGATGGATCTACTAGTAATTTTGGAGAAAACTGAGATGATGTTAGTTGTCAGCGATCGCCAGAAGTCCCTATATAGCACCTTCAATCACGAAATTTCGGGTACAGATAGTTTCTCATAAACATTGAAGAAAGTCAACGAACTAAATAATTTTATATTGATAAGTTTTCGTTAATTCCTGCATTAAAACTAGTTTTTCTCTTTATTACTAAGTAGTTTTGAAAATTATCTGCGTTGAATATATATATATATTTTTTTTGAAAATCATAATTGTATGTTCGCAATATCTGAAGTTTACTGTTGTATAAATTTTTCCTAATACAAACGAACAGAAAATGCATTTACCGATCTGCTGTTACATGAAGAGCCTAATTTTTGTAGTTTTAGCATTGTTATTATTTTCCTACAATAGATTTTCTGCCCGATTAGAAAAAAACGACTAAAATCTGCTTCGTAGAAAGAATAAAGGGAAGAAAAAGAAAAAACTCAGAATTTTGCTGTCTCAAGTTTTTTAACTCTGATTTCTTGTTTTGGTAACTTAGTTCGTGCATTCACCTTAATAGTTCTATGATTTAATGATAACAAAAATACATTTGTTAGGACCAAAATGAAAGTGAAGCTTGGTTACGATAATATCAATACACACAGACAAAAATTCGTTATAATGGTTGACAGACAAAATCCGAGTAATTCACTGAAATTTTAACTTTGCACAACCTGTAGCGGAAGAATCGTACGCTTTATCATAGTACTACTATCTGTTTATCTGAGATCCTTACAAAACACATATTAAACACTCAAGTTCTTCGAGAAAAATTTTTTGTTGCTTCCACGAAATTACTCATGAAAAAAAAATCCTTGGGCAGTTGTCAAACAAAGCATAACAAAACAATACTTGCATTGAAATGGCCATTTATTTAATTCGAATTCAAGTAAAACATTTGTTTACAATCACAGCAGTTTAAATAAATTACAAAAATAGTACTGTTGGCACACAAAATATTACATGGAGAAAAAAGATCTTTCTATATATAATATCATTAACGTTTTTTCATATTTCAATATTGAAATACCAGCCTTGTTTAACTAAAGCATACTATTTAGTTTCTACTTAATGAAGTTTCTACTTATTGCTTGGACCTAATTTTCCTAAAGTGAATGACCTTTCCCTTTTTCTGATTTCGTATATTTTTTGGTAGCTATATAAACTTTAAAAATTAAATTAACAGTAACTATTAAAATTAAATTAGCAGTATTTCATAAACTCCTATCTCCATTTATTTATTTATATGCTTATTCGTTTTTTATTTTATTTATTTGTTTTTAATTTACTTGATTAAAAATTTTTTATTTTATTTATTTACTCATTTATTTATTAGTTATTTTTATTTATTTATTTATTTTTGCATTACGGTATGGTCAAAAACGAACAACGAGTTCTCCCCATTATAAGCTAACTTCGTGTTAAGTTGTTTTTCCTAAAAAAAATAACTTTGTAATGCCACTACAGACTCTAAGACATAAATATATGTTTAAACACTATCCTGACACATTACGTTTAGATCTTTGATTAGTTCGTTAGATACGTTTTGTTTCAGAATACTGTTACGTCTCAGTATTCTGAAACAAAAAACGAAATTCCCTTATTTTTGCAGGAGGAGAATCCCAGGCAGAGCCTGATACGATTGATTCATCTTCTTCCCCACATGGACACGAAACAGATCAGCAAATACGAAAGACCATCGGATTGTTCTCATCCACTTAAGCCAATAGAGTATGGAATCGCTCCTTTTATATTTCCTTTTACCATTTGTTTATGTCTCTCCTTATTTTTTTGCCTTTGAGATAAAAAAGACTGCTTTTGTTTTGCAGCAGGACGTCGTCCTATTTTATTGCCTAAATCTCCAAGAACAAAATGCATTTTTGTCTTCCTTATGAAAAGAAACTGAGAACACTTCTTACCCAACATAAAATGTAGTAGATTTGTAGAAATAAGGTGTTGCGAATCTTTTTGTGGTGCTAAGTGGTTGTAGGTGTACATTTTGGCATTCTTTGGAGTAAATTTGTTACATCGCGACACCGAAGACCGGAACATTTTGTTCTGAAAGGATAAAATAAAATCATGTAAGCTGACCTCTTATTCATGTAAGCATCGCAAAAGATTTCTTGCCATGTTTTTTATATCTATATACGAATATGATCGTGTAAAATAAATATAAAATCATGTAAGCTGACTACTTGCGTTGCAAACGATTTCTTGCCAAGTTTATTACATTTATACAGGAATATTATTGTGTAAAATGAGCTAAAACACTTTTCATTCAAGTAAGTTCACTTTTTGCATTGAAAACAGGGTTTCTTGTGACCTCGAAATATGTGTCTGCAGTAATTTGCAATTTTGTGCTATTATATATTGCTATTTCTCGTTTTTTTCTCTGCTCATCCATTTTCTTTTAAATTTAATTTTTGATGCCAAGTATTCTTGTACTAAAGGAACTACTTTGATATACCCCCCCCCCCCCCCAAATCGGAAATTTGGCGCCTTTTTTTTCTCGCCAAGCAAAATGCCTTTTTTTTGGTGCCTTTTTTTATCTCGCCAAGATGGATTCTCGCTAAATACAAATAATTAATGCATAAAAAATACGGAATCATAAAATACAAACAAAAGAATGCCTAAAAAATACAATGAATACATAAAAAATACAAATAAATGACACTGAATAACATATTATATGCAATTTACACAAAAATTTTAACAAACACATTTGAAAATACGTGTCGGCAATCTAATAAAAAGAATTATTTATACAGAAATTTTGAATTCCTTTCAATTTACCCCAGCAGCAATTTCAATAAATTTATTGAAACAATCAACATTAACCGCTAAACGTGATTTACGAAACATATACACCGCAAGGTAAAATTTAAAATCTGCCTTGTGATTTTACGATGCGGTTTCACTTTAAACAAGTATAGTATAGTTAATTTTTTTAAGGAGGTTTGTTTATTTATACTTTTTAATCTTTACTTGTTATAGGTTTAAAAAATTCGGAATTACTCTGCACTGCGTGCAAAAAAAGGAGGGGGGGTGGAAGAAAATGAATAAAAGCGAAAGTAGGAAAGAAAAATGATTAAAAAAAATCATGAGGTTTCGCATTCTTGTTAAAGTTATTTCAAGTTCAAGAAATAGAGATAGACATTTTTGTGTACTAAAGCGAGTTTATAATGGGGTTGTTTCCTTCATTCAAAAGTAATACTTTTAGTCACTGAAATTGATAGAATAAGCAAAAAGAAAATCATAGACCCAGAAAATTCTTTCATTTTCCGAACAGTTATTTTTTAATAAATGTTTTAATATGTCCGATTTTTCAAACAAGGCGTTGTTTAGATGACGTCACAAATGATGCTTTTTGGCGGATAGTTGTACCGCGTTTCCACGTTATGATAATCAAGAAGCGAATTAAAATTGCGCTCTACGCTTGCTATGAACCATATCGTTGCCAATACACGTGAGTAAAGATGCGAATTAAATATTTTGCTCTGTGAATGGAAACACAGAATGGCATTTCATCATCTGTGATGTCATCGGCAAGAAATGTAAACAATGAAAGATCACCGATTTAAGTAATTTTTTAAAAATATTAAACTTAAACAAATTATTTAAAAAATGGTTAGATCCTATGTTTTTAAGCATGTTCTTTCAGAAAAAAATACTTTTAAAATATTGGAAACGACCCCATTTCATCAACTGATATTTATATTAATTATTTTGTTTATCACAGACAAATTAAAAGTATTCAAATATTAAAACGCTGTTTTGAACAGAATTGCAACCAAAAGTGATGCGTGCACACGGTACGTGATTTCACTTTGATGTAAATAGTCGTGGAAGAAAAAGAATGTGGAGCAAATTTAGCCACTTCCTTAAGACGAATTCGCAATTTCACACACACAATAAGTTTCCGTTTATAAGACTGTGGAAGGAAAACGTGACTTTTAGACGTGCTACTAACAATTTCCGGAAAATATACTTCACCATTTCCTTCTGAATCAGGGCAGCAAATCATTTTCCGGTTTTAGTAAATTCTGTATACTAGAGCCTCGGACGCAATTTTTCGTTAGTAACTCAGATTACAGTTTTGAAGAATAGTGGTCCCGTATGAAGGGAACATTTAAAAATCGCGTCGTGTACTTTTTTCAGCATGTTTGTTTTTTGTCCTAAAAGTAATCTAGATTCTCATCACAAATCCTTAGTTGGTATTTTTCTTACCGGTATTTTTGTTCCGATCACTCGAAGAACAGCGCTTTTTAGAAAGTAAATTTAAAATATATAGATTTGGTGATTACGATACACTCAAATTTGGTTTTAAATCAAAATCTAACTAAAGAAAGAAAAACAGTCGTAAAGAAGCGATAGAAATAAAACTTTTGTATTTCAAAAAAAAAACATTTAAAATATTCATCAGTCACTTTTGAGTGACGTAGATTCATTTATTTACATAAAATTATATACATGCTAGAAAATCGCCTGTCAAGGTATGGCTTGAAAAAGGCTTCTGCATTTGAACGAAATAATAACCTGTTTGTTGATATTCTGATAGCTGAAATGTTAACCCTAACTCCAGTGGATTATATAACCCTAAAATCCAGTAGATAGCGTTCATTGTTGACCACTTTTTTGTTTCTTCATTCTCCTAAAATGAGTCTTACCAGTAAAACAGTTAAGTCACCGGATTCAGTTCAGCCTTGTCAAAATAAAGCATATCCCTGCATGTCAAACCTTACCAAAAACTATTATTAAATTATCATAACGTGGTGCGAGTTTTATTGTTGCTGACCTCAGGAGCGTTACTCGTTAAGTGAATTCGCTATTATATATATGAGGGTATGGCACTGTGCATTATATTCTTTGTTCGTAAAAAGAGAAATTACCGTTTTCGAACGTATAGTAATACTCCTCGCACAGCGAAATTTGACTGACAATTACAGTGACTCAATCAAAAAAGCGCTAATTTTCAGGCCCCAGTCCCGACGAAGACGTGTTAGGCATCTTGACAGCAAAATTTTACATTTTAATGAAGAAAATCGGTTATAAACAGCAAAAACATTAAACAATACTCGAAATGCGTTGGTTACACTACACACACGTGTATCAACGAATGCTTTGTTGATAACCAACAGCTGTACTCAAAGCAATACACAAAACCACGGACAACGAGAAAGAAAAAGAGAGAAGAGTGCATGTGCGACTTTTCTTTAAACAATGAACAACAACATCATTTCCGTCACACAAAAGTTTCCGATCAGAATTTCAAATCCATTGCATAAAAAGTTTCACTTCAAAAAGATATGAAATTTGAAGAGAACCTCCGGTTCCCAAATCTACAAGTTCATTAAAAGCAGGAAACAAAATGCGTATCTATGGGTGTATGCAATGTATCCATTAAACACCTGCTTCCTACACACATTAAAAATTTTGAAGCTTCTACTTCTATATTTTAAAGTGCATTTTTCTTATGAAATAGGAGTATTCATAGTACATCAAACGAAGTACCGGGTGATCCAAAAGTCAGGACCAACTTTAAAAATGAATAATTCGAAAATGAATAAAGATAAAAAGAAGCGGTTTGCACTAAACTGATGGAAAAGAAATGTAGGTTTTGTCTGAGAAACGAACCAAAAATAGTTCTGTTTGCGATTAACAGATGGCGCTGTCGGATTTCTGATCTAAACTCTTACAAAGCAACAAACGATATGAAAAAGAGCAACGGCAGCAGGTAGTGGTAGTCGAAGCTAATATGCATCGAAATGCTGTCCTTAGTTGAGAAAGCCCGGAATTAAACTGTATTGTAAAAAAATGAAGAAATAAAAAGCTGTAGCGCCATCTGTTGATCGAAAACATTATGTTTGCTTCGTTTCAATAAAACAGCCGACTTCTTTTCGATTCGTTCAGTGCAAACCGCACCTTTCTATTTTCATTCGTTTGATAATTATTTATTTTTATAGTTGATCCTGATTTTTGGATCACCCTGTATGTAGAGTGTTTACAGTCATTTTTAATAAAAATAGGAGATTGTACTTGTTTTCATCAAAGTCAGTGGCGCACACAAGAGAGAGAGGTCCAAGGGGTCCGGACCCCTCCCATAGCTCTTGCATTTTTTTCGATTCTTACTGTATTTATTTTATACGAAAAATAACTCCATACAACTGGAACAGTAATTTCAGTTTAAGTAAAAAAAATAAAATCTTGTAGTTAAACGATTTTTAAAAATTGTGCACTTTTCATGTAACAAATTGCACTAGCGAGAGATCTTTCTTGACTTTGAGAAGGCTAAAAACATACGTGGGAAGTTCAACGTATAATGAAACTTAATGGATTCTTGCACTGCTGAATTCAAGCTAAATCACCATCACACAACTGAGGAAATTATAAATCAAATCGAAATAAGAGCTAGAGAACTATATTCTACGATATTTTGTAAGTCTATAGAGTCAGACTGTTGACTATAAATGAATACACTGAAATAATTATATTTTTAGTTTCCTAACTACAGATTAAAATGAGCTATTTCTTGGTCTTCGAACATGGTGCTTCTTATACCTGAATTCGCTACGCTGTTTTCATTTTTGAATTATAAGAAAAGTAAATGCATAAATTCGTGTGCTTTCTGGTAATTTAATTAAATACATGTTATTAATAATTTTTCATTACTTAATACTACTTATTTATTGAGCAATCACATTGCTGATTGTTCTCACTTGATGATTTTGATGTTCCTTTGATTTCATTTTCTCCCCGCCTCCCTCTGCAGCATTACCGTCGGCCGGCCGCCTCATGATGCTGCTCCTCTAGCGAAAACCGTTTCCAGGTTGCGTCCATATCCTACACGCACACGCATACATACACACTCTTACACATACATACACACATATTAACTTTAAGGACGAATTTTATTTGAATTGTATATGATCAAGCATTATTCGCGCAATTTCAACGCGGACCCACTTGAGAAATCGATAATTGTTAGAATACCAAGCACTTAAGAATAGAAAAAAAAATGGGGTGAAATTTTATCTAGCTAGTAGTTTAGCTTGTCTCAACACAATGGTTTAGTAGATATTCTCACTTAGGTAACAAAAAAAAAGGGTGCGCATAAGAGCAATCTGGATGGGAGAATTATAATCAGCCTCGTAAAATTAGCAATAATTGAGTTGTTTCTCATTTTCTAAAATATTTTTTTTTCTGAAAGAACATGGTCAAAAATATGATGTAAGATACTTGTTTTTTTTTTCAATTTTGGCTTTTTATTTTCTCTCTAAACAAAAAATAATCGTAAACGACGAAGCTGTTGTTTTCATTTTCGCTGCTGACGTCAGGAGTGAGCAAATCGCTAAGGTTACCAGAATAAAATTTCAGGACACTGCCAAACTTCTCTAAATGAATATTTTATTTAAATAACAATTCTCGTACCGCTATTAAAATGCTCACGGTGAAAAAAATCATTAAAAGGCGATGTAGGGTAAGAACCCCAGTTATTGGCACTTTAAGAGTTTGTCCTTAAACTTACCTCTGTTTTCATTTCTTAGAAAAGACATATTTGCTTGTAAATATTTTTGTAGTAAAGAATGCACATCTGTGCATTTATTCAGTTCACTAAAAACATAAATACTTGAATAGATATTTTTATGAAAATATGTGTATGAAATGTTACCAAAATCACCAGTGATTGGTACCTGATACCCCAGTGTATGACACCTTGTGATCCAGTGATTGGCACATGTTAATAAAACTAGAAAATCGCTTTATTTTTCACTTTTAGATTACATACAAGTTTCATCATAAGAAACATTATTGATGTTAATTTAGAATTGGTAATTTTACATAAATTAATATTAAATTACACAGCTTAACGCGTTAAAAAACATATTTTAGAGAAATAAAAATTTGGGATGTTACATGAAAAAAAATATCGAGATTATATCTGTTTCATCAGTCGGCATGCAGTTTTAATCTTACAAATTATAGCTGTTTCCACAGAAATAGAAGAACATTACCCGATGTTTCTAAGGGACCGCAAAAAATGAAACAGTTCTCTACTGTCGCAATATCTGACTGTGATGGCTAAACACATTTGTTTTTTTATTGCTTTTTTAAAATTTAACAGTAGATCCTGGAGGATTTAAGTTAGTAGTAGAACCCATACAATATTTTTGCTGCAAAAGTATCAGAAACCAAACTATGTTCTTCTACCCACTCAAAGTAACACTTTCAACAGAACAAAACTTTTGACAACCTAAATTTAAAATAAATTTTAAGTCAGATTTTAATGGATTTGATGTGCATGCTTCCCTTAAGCCAGAAAAGAAGCTTTTGCGACAAAAATGACTGATTCGGCACAAGCCACAATTGTTTCTCTTTTCAATGCACTGCTACCATTTAGTAACATGAATGGAAGTTATAATCTTTAAAGTAAATGTACATTCAGTTGATATATAACCTTCTACTTTTAAAAGATTGGATATAAATCTTATTTTATGACATTTTTGTTGGAAGTGCCAATTGCTGGTGAGATGCCAATTACTGGGGGTGTTACCCTATTGCCAAAAAAGACAATCACGTGCTCCGATTCAAGATGGCTTTCATTACTTGTGACGTCACACGATGAAACATTTTGATTTAAAAATTTAACATTTAAAAAAATAATTAAAAACCAAATGTTGGGAACATAAAAGAATTTTTTGGGTTCATGCCTTTTTTTTTTTTTTTTTTTTGCTTATTCTAACAATTTTAGTGACTAAAAGTTGTTTTTTTTGACTGAAAGAAACGTCCCCATCAGCATTTAATTTTCAGGAAAGAAAATGCAGCTAGCCACTATGATCTATCTTGTAACAGATAACTCGCAGCAAAGAATTGTTCCATTATTCAAAAATATAAGTCACTTCTTTCTTCAGTCATTAATTGCCTGTGTTTAAAAGGAAATATCTAAAACATTCTTCGTTTCTGAGCAGTATATCGCTCACAGATAAATTCATTTTCCTCTTTCCAAAAAAAGCGATTGTAATCAAGTTGTTCTTTTGAGGAAAAGCAAAAGAGCAGTACGAAAAAAATTCCTCAACAACAAAGAGACACAGAGAAACTAGAATTAAATAAATAAGAAATCAGGTAAAACAGAAGCAAATAAATAAAGAGATATTTGTCGGATCAATACATTCCTTCCAGGGTTTAAGAGACGATGAAAGAATTCAAAGCCTTTTTTATCCTTTATTTTTTTTTTTTTTAACTCTTTTCAAGAAAGAATAATCTTGGAGTTTAGTTAAGAAAAAACCGTTGCGAGATTGAAGAACAAAAGTTCTACCATAATGGCCAGCATTAAAATTATTTGTGTTAAAAAGGGACCATTTAGTGTATTAAGAAAATAAATAGAACAAATGAAGACATACCTAAGAATACTAAGGAACGACTACGTAACATTGTCCTGCTTTCAGAACTTGGCCATTTTCGTTACCTCATTTCAGAAGCGTCCATATTTATTAAAGGGAGATACGCAGAGGAAAATTTACGAACAGAATTGTGGTTTTAGAGTTTGAAATGTTACCTTTCAATTAAGGAAATCAACCAATAAGGCACAACGTTTCAATTTTGTATAATCAAGGCAGATGTCTCATTGAAAAGAACACATTTCAAGTAAGTGGGTGGGTCTTTAATTTTACTTCTTTCAGAAGGCATTGGTCAGAGACAACAACGCATCCTATGGTTAATTTTAATTGGAAATTGGTGAGAGTAGGGTTGCAATAAAGAATGCAAAGCTTGTCATTTTTATTTTTTCTCCAACTGAATACAGTTATTTCTACAACTTATACATTGGTTTTTCAAATCGCCAAAATGTCGCTAAACCTGAAAATATAGCACGCGTCCTTTACTCCTTCTCTACCTATTTTAAGTAATGGACTCGTTTTCTCAAATGATTGAAAAGGGTCATTTGTTTGCGGTCGGACTATACTAAGTAACGACTAAGAAATGGTAAGATTTCAAAAGTTACTTTGAAAATTAGTAATAGTAATTTAGCCATACTAATTTAAGTGTCAATAAATTCATGATTTATTGAAAGAGGTTTTATTGAACAAAATAAGAAAAATAGATTAATAAAGAACATACTATTTAGTGATCGTTAATTAAAACCAACAATCAAAATATGATAAACTAAATAACAATCAAAATGCAGGGTATCAAACATTGAATAAAAATCAATACATTAAATATTTATATTATTTCAATACACCAACAATTCTTTGAAACTTAATGAATCGAATGTAAATGAAAGTACAGAAAAAACTATCAACAAAAATTACATAATAACATAATAACTAAAAGATGAAAATAAAATGTTTTATAAAAATAAAACTTACTAAAAGTAAATTTATCAAAGTCTAGAAAAAAATTAAGAATTCGAGTTTTCTTGGAAATTGGCAATCAGAATAAATATAAAAACCTATCATAACAAATATTGATCAAATATAATCCAAGATTATGGATCGATGAATGATAAATATTCATTCGAAAAAATAAATCAATTGCTGATTAAAATTCAGTAAACAAAGTAGCAATCACAATTTGATGAATTTAATACTATTCAAAACGCTGCGAGAAAACTAGTGTTTAAAAACTCAAAAATCTCAGAAAGAATCGACTTTTTTTAGATAACAGTCTAAATACAGAAAGAAATTAGATGTTTTTTTTCTTTTTTGTTAAGTATAGAAACCCGTCCGATTATTGAGAACATTAAAGGAAAAGTGAGAATTCAAGTAATCATTCTCATAAGGGATGAAATTGCAAATAGCTAACATACAAATGGGCTTCGTTACGAAAAGTAAGTGAAGTAGAGGAATGGTTTTTGAAGACATGATATTCTACCTCACAAAATATAATTAATTCATTCATTTCAAAATACTGCGAAAAAATGTCGGACATGCATTCATCTATGCATGTAATAAGTAAGCAATGTAAATAAGTAAGCAATGTAAATAAGTAATCAATGTAAATAAGTAAGCAATGTAAATAAGTAAGCAATGTAAATAAGCTTACTTATTTACATTGAAAAAGGTGTGCCTCTTAAGGTAGTTATTTTTTATTTTTATAGGAGGTAACACTTACCAAATTTTAGGGACAATGCCGGAATCCAGTTTTTTTCAGGTTTAGTATTAATCAAGAAGTAAGGAATGCAATTATTAAAATGAAGAACATAAAATAAATACTTATACGGAAGAGTCAAAATTCCATTGTATCAAATATGCATACTGATAAACATTTACCTTTCTCTCAAATTCTGATGGTAGTAACAATTCAAATCCTTAGCATTAGCGCCTACGGGCAAACTGAATGTCAATGCAGATTCCGTACTTGAAGGCGAATGTACTTCAAACAAATTTTGTTGGAAATAGCTCTTGACGACAAACTCCAGACTCCGAGAATTTAGGGGCACCTGACACCGACTCCTGTGCCCGACAATTAGTCTGACTTCGACTCCCCGACTTCGACTCTGACTTCGTAGTTTTGGCAAAAATTTATACACGGAGCACAAATGACTGACTCCGATTCTTGGATATTCGACTCCGACTCCTTTATCTCAAAATGAGATTGACTCCGCCTCCACAGCTATGGTTTTAACTGTAAAATAATTATTGTTAATAAGACTTGCTTTTATTTTCACGCTAAAGTTTTTATTTAGGTATTCAGTTTTCGGCGGATAAACTAGAAGTTATTTATGTTTCTAGTTTTTTACAGTGAAAGTTATTTCTTTAAGTTGACATTTTATTGTTTTTATTTATTTTGGTGAGTGCATTAATTCATTTAAAAAATTATTTTTGGCAACAGGGGAAAAAGAAAGGCTTTTTTTTTGATATGATGTATTTATTTTAATAAGTTTATTAATTTTAATTATTTTTTCGTTTTGAAAGCTGTTAAAGAATGTTTTTAATGGAAAAAAGTGTATTAGCTGCTTTGTTTAAAAGATGCTGCTATTTTATTTGTTCGTTTAGTTATTAATTTTTTTTTACGCATCTATTTTTTTAGATGAGTAAAAAATATTTTATTCCCAGAAATCAGTTTAAAATATTAAAAAAATATGTTTGAAACAATTTGCGATTTTAGCTATTTTTGAGAATATTGATCAGGTACTAGAAAGTAGTATGGGTATACGGGAAAGTAGGCTCGTTTAGTTCTAGACGGAACTTCTTGTTAAATTTCTGTGTCTCTAACGTGTGTCAAAAAGAAAGTTTCACAAAAAAATATCCATAATCCGTACACATCATCTTGTTTAAAACTAAGTCATCTGGAAAATTTTTCATCGCATGAAAAAGTAAATTTAACAATAAAAACATTTTCTCTCTTTAAATACCACTGAGCATCCAGAGTTCGGAAACTCAGTTTTAATTATATTTTCCTTCACAGTATCACACACCTTTTTTATATTTTTTGTGCATCGTAATTCCACAAATTTCTGGCGACCAAAGACATTCTTGTTGTTAGTCATAAAAAGTTACCCGTTGTTCTGCTAATTAAAGCATTCATGCATGAAAATGCCAAATGCTCACTTGAGCTAGAAATTTTTATTTCAAATACTTGAAAAAAAGGTTTTTCAAGTTTCTAAACTCAGATAAATAGAGTAATCAATGGCAGCTGCCTTGACATATATATATATTTAGTTTTCCGTATGAAAAAGTAACATTCAGGAAAAAAATGGCAGCTGTGCATTTTTTTGTTTTTAATATTTGAAAAATGTAAAGAATGGTACGGTGACTTTGAAAATTTTGTCATTTCATATATTTTGCCTTAAATAAGCATTCTCTAAAAATATTTTTAGCATAGCTTTAGTAGTAAAAATAAATAAATAAGAATAAACTCAAAGTAGTAAAATAAAAGCAATAAAAATCTTTTCATTCATTAAAACTTTTATTTTAACTTGAGAGTTGCACTTTGCATTTCGTCATGAAAATGACTAGGATATAATAGTTTTAACAATATACGCATGCAGTTTGAGAAAATTGGAAACATAAGTATTGAAATGTTTGATTAGCAGTTAATACAATTATAGCAATAATAAAACAAAAAATTTGAAAAAAAAAAAAAAACGACCTCAAAATTGCTCTGAAAGTGAAAGGCAATTTTATTTTTTTAACGCTATCGATAATATGATTACACATAATTTTTGCAGTTGGCGCAAAAACGAGAGGTAAAATCATGCGTAATTATACTTTGTTCATATTTTTTCAGAAAGACCATCCAAAGTTAATTATAAAACATTTATACCATTATTCAAGTGTATTGTCATCAATGCGTAATGTATGCGAGTGGTAAGCAACTGGGTCCATTTAAATTTTTAGTCCTAGTTGCATTATGGCTAAGATTTTTTTTATTTTAGCGTTAACTTCAAAAATTATGTTTCAAAGTATTATCGATGGTGAAAAGAATAAAATTATTTTTCACTTTTTAGAGTTATTTTGAAATCGGATCTTTTTTTTTTCTTTTCAATTTTTGGAGAGAGGTAGAGAGCATGGCGGTAAGCAAGAATTAGATCGGAATATATGACCGGAAACGCAGTGCTGACGAACTACATACACACCAAGCCAGAAACTGATAGATGCAGAACAGGTTTCAAATTTATTGTACAAAGACGATTTCACACAACATTTCAATTTTTAAGCAAGGCTTAAAGTCGTTATTAAAATTTGAAGCCTACAGCTATATTATATGCGTCTCAATGTAACGCAGCAGTTGTCGCAATGCCAAGCTATTTTCACAAGCTTTCACCGACTGTTGCGTTGACGTTGCGAAGCGCGTATTATAGCTACTGGTCGCAAATTTTAGCAAACACTTAAATGATGGGTAAAATCGCCTTTTTGCAAAAAAACTTGTAACCTGTTTCGCATCCGTCTGTTTCTGGTATCGTGTGCATGTAGTTCGTCAGCATTGCGTTTTCAGTCAATATGTTCCAGTATAATTCTTGCTTACCACCATGTTCTCTACCACTCCTCTAAGTTTTTACACGATATTCTGGGACACCCTGCATTTTATCATTTAATACGGAAATAGCACGAAATGTACTGCTTTTTACCTATAAATTTTCCTCTAAAGAATAAATATGGCTAAAAAAGTAATAAAACCTAAATTGGAGCATCCCAAATAAATAAAAAAAGAAAGAAGTCGAATGAGTTGAATCAACTATTGAGTTCATTAACTTTATCGGAACATTGCCAAGCTTTTGCTCTACACACGAGAAAAGCAGTTGATTCAACTCGGTTCAGCTTTAAGAGCGTTGTGGAGCAGCTGCTCGAATCCGACTAATTAGAAGAAAGGTTGATTCAACTAAGTTGCCTCGTGTGGAGGCAACGAAAAATACCGATCAACTAGTTGACAGGCAACTTTTTTGAAAGGTTGATTCAACTAACTGCCTCCTGTGCAGTAGGCCTTAAAGTTTACTTCAGAAAAATAGGAGTGCAGTATTTTTCCTGAGATACGCGCTCTCTTTCTAAAAAAAGTGCGGTGCGTGAAAATTAACTACACTTTAGAAATTAGCAGATCTATTTAACTCTAAAACAGCTCAAAAATCGAACTGAACAGATATTGCTACAACTTTTACCCAGTGTTTAGGGGCTGAGCGTTTCTTACAAACATGCAAATTGGATTCACGATATTAAAAAATACGATATCATCAGTTCAGCTCAGGATAAGGTAACTATGTTCAAATAAATTCGGCTTATTAGAAGAAAAGTTGATTCAACTAAGTTGTCTCGTGTGAAGGCATTGAAAAACTCCGGTCAACTAGTTGACAGGCAAATTTTCTGAAAAGGTAATTCAACTAGCCGCCTCTTGTGTTGGGTGTCTTAACCCATTCCTTGCCCCGGCCGATACAGGATCGGCCGCGCAGTTTGAGTTAATACTGCCCCGGCCGATTCAGGCTCGTCGCAAGAAAATGGTTCCTAACTGCCCTCGACGATCCTGTGTCGTCACGGCGTTTCTAGCAGTTTTTGCTTCGGCCGAATATGTGTCGGCGATCCCTCCAGGAGCAGAACCCTGTTATTGCGCTTCTCTGTTGGGTTCTGGAGCTTTTAGGGGAGCGGTAATCAAGCTCTTTTCTTAGACAAAAGGGATGTAACTTATAGTATTTCACAGAACTTGTTGTAATTTATTTTATTTTACTAAGATATTAACTTTTCAAGTACTCTTTGATGGGACACGTATAATGCTTCAAATAATCAGGCATTATATTTTTATCTTTTCGTGGAAGCTTTGTTTCTTAGCATTCTGGCATTTGAACTCCTGATGAACAAGTGTGAAAATATTTCCTTACATATTTATCAATATTTCTATGCCTGAATAAAGCAAATAAACAGAAATATGTTTTTCTTGTTATCAAAAATCCACCTTCTTACGCAAGTATCCTTCACTAAATTGTTCATAATCCTCAAATTTTATAATTTATTTTACGCAATATTTTTTTAAAAATTATCTTACGTATCTTAATTTTGTACGAGTACGTTTTTTTTTATTATTATAATGTGTTTACTACGCTTTTTATTTATTTGTATACTATTGTTGCGCGTCAAAGTAAGTTTCTAAATTTAAAAACTCTTACCATCTATTTAACTTCTTCAACGCTTCCAAAAGTCGCGGGGCAATGAAATCATTTGTACTGAAGTCTTCAGATATTCCTTCGTGTAGAAATTGTGACACAAACACTTGAACTTTTTAACTTAGAAAAATTTAATTACAGCACAATAAACTACAATGTTAGTTGCAAATAAAAACTTGTTAATTAATAAACACAACATAATGAAGATATCGGCAACGAACTCTCTCGAAAATAAAATCTCAAGAATTTTGAATATTACATACTGCTATAAGACTGCTACGAGGTGCGCGAGTCCGGCTAATTTATTTAAACTTAACTACTCAGTTCAGTTCAGTTCTTGGGCGTTTTCCACAACTATTATTATTTTTTAGTGCTTATTTATTTTTAAATCATGATATTTTGAAACGTAAATTATATCTTTTTATATTCGCGGCACCCTTTGATGGATTTTTAGTGATACGGTTTTGAATATTTTTTATTTCACGAAAAAAAAAAAAGACGACCGCATTGACTATACGTAAAAGTTGACTATGTAAAACATAAAACAGATACGACAGTACGAATAAAATGATAATATCTTGAGTTCTTTTTTTTTGTACGCTTTACTCATAAGAAACAAAACATTCCTTTTCTCCCATTCTTTTTCAGATTTTATTTATTGTCTTAAAATAGCTCCAATGTTTTAATTGTACCTTCTTTTATGAGATTTTAAAAATATAAATTAAATATTTGGTTTCTTTTCAATAATCAAATTGCCATAATTAGTAAATAATCCTCTGAAACTAACTAAAATTTATCCAAGTATGTTTAAAAAAACGATTTAAAATCCGACTCGATTTCAAGCAAGATCTCCTTTTTTTTTCCTTCTGAAGACATGTTCCGTCATATAAGCATAAAAGCTTGCTTTGAAATTCCTTTCTGAGCTAAACTGTTTTGTTGTAAGAAAATAATGTGGAAGGGTTGACCACAAAACACTAAAACCTTCTGACCATTCTTTGAATGGAACTAACTTGCTCGGATGTTTGCAAAGAGCGTCCTTGGAGAATACAGACCTCCCAGTCGGTCTAGTTATTCCTCTCTCAGCTGGGAGCTTTTAGTTACATGCACAAAAGTATCCTTTAGGGAAATAGGGGATTAGCCGCAAGTTTTGATCTTTTGTAATCATTTATCTTTAAAATACTTCCCACGCTTGAGCAACTGATATCTGGGCATTCAGAAGGGATTTAAAAGTCACCTGAATTACGATAAAAGTCGACCATAGTCCTGCCATCAAAGGGTTCTGTGTTTATTGGTCGTTTTGAAGTGTCACAATATATCAAAAGGCACCGAAGAATACTTTTTATCCTCTTAGAATATCATTCCCACACTTAAAGCGTTTTTGTCCATTCAGCGTTTTGTCCGCTTGCTCACACGTTGGATCGATCAGTCAATTGTTTGAAGAATGTTTTGTTGAGGCCTTTTGAATGATAGATCATCTTACGTTTAACAGTAAAAGAAAAAAAAAAAGATATACTGAGATAAAAGCAAAAATAAAAATAAATTAATAAAGTAATTAGTGTTATGAAAATAATTTCTTTTCGTCCAATCCTCTATTGTTTCTTATTTTCCTGTTATGTACTGCGTAAATGTATGAATATTTCAGCACATATTAGCAACCTTGTATTTTATTGCACTATTTAATTCAGCGCTTAAAAACAAATAAAGCGAAGCGGTTTTCGAATGCAAGCTGAACAGCAAAAACAACATTAAAATACCGATAGCAAAATGGGGAGAAAAGTGTTATTACAACGTAGCAAAAAGCAACTCCGTTTCGTTATCTGCGGCATGCGCGTTAAGGGTTTTCGGGCTGGTCATCGAATGGGTTAAGGTTTACTTCAGAAAAATAGGAGAGCAGTAGGGTGACGGCACCAGTAACAGACAGTCGTAAGTTTGGATTTAAATAATAAGAATTTTAGGCTGGTGAAACTGATGTTGCTGCGACCCATGATTACGGTGCAATCATCTAGTGTTATCAGAGTGAATTTTATGAGCCAGTTGGTATTTACAAGGCAGTGGTGGAAGGTTATGAACAGCCACCACGAGTTTGCCGGTGTTTCATGTTCATTTGAATTTAATAAGGTTTTAGATCGAAAAGCAAAGAACTTTTGCACATTTTGAAGTGAAAAGGGGAATTCTGTCCATTACTCATCCTTTCCTCATCTTATCTGTTACTGGTTACCATTAGAACTGTCGGTGTCTGATACTGGGGGGTCAGACTTTTTTTCAAAGTTGAGCAAATAAAAATGGAATTGACGAATTCAGAGGTTCCAGAAGCAGCCAAACGTTAGATGAGATGTAGTTGCATGAGAGAAAAATAGTTTTAAAAGTCTGAATACATTAAAAGGTTCAGAAAATCGAGTTAACCTGAGAGGGATGTCTTAAACATGTCTGTTACTGGTGCCTAACTACATTTTACAAATCATCAGATATATTTTACTCTAAAACATCTTAAAAATTGAGCTGAACAGAAAGTGTTCCCCAGCTTTCAGTGATTGAGCCTTTCGTACAAGCATGTAAATGGGATGCACGATATCAAAAAATACGGCGTCATCAGTTAAGCTCAGGATAATATATTCCGTGCAGAGACAGTCCCTAAAATGTGGGGATAGTCCAGACTACTTTCATTTCAATAAAGCAGTATTTTTTATTCATGCAATTCAAAAGATTCGAAACCTGGGGAACCGAAACAGGAAATGAAAACAAATCCAGAATTCCAACAGCATTTGCAACACAAATCAAGGGTTGGAATTTACTTTGTGAAGCAAAATATTCTATACTTAGGCAAAGAATTCTCAATTCCAAGAGAAACATGAAAAGAAAAATCGTAACATTAGGTAAAGAATTTTAAAGTTGACTCCACTAGTTTTGCCTATGTCATAAATCGACGAGACCAAAGAAAACAAAAGACTTAGATTTTATATTTTTTGAGGAATGTTTATTCTTGTGTTTGACTCTTACTGCTATATTTCCACATGTAATATTTTATGGCTTTTGTTGCGTTTTCAACCCGTATCAGTTATAAATAAATAAATAATCTTTAGAGAATTCATATCAGCGTAAATCAAGAGCTCCTAGTTGCAGTAAATATTAAAGAATAATTCAATAATATAAAATATAATAATAATAAAATAAATTATATAAATGTATAACATGCTTATAAAAAATGAGGTCAAACTTTTTGAAATGCGAAGGTAAACAAAATTCAGAAATCAAATAAGTATGCATGTAACTGAGGAGAGAAAAATGACGAAAGTAAAAATTAAGCGTGAAAATGCTGAAAAAGTATTAAGAAAATGCGAGGAAGTATTTTTCTTTAACTGTTAAAACGGAGCTAAATGAGAAGAAGTTATACCACTAATAATAATAGATACTTGACATTTCACTAATTACTGGTTTTACACTTAAATTTCGTAGCAGAAATTTCAGTTTTTACTTTTGAGCTCTGAAAAAACTAAAGCAACAATCTTACTGCATTTCTGGAGCATTTTTGCAGTTTCTCACCAAAAAATTTAGGGTTTCTTGCACTTCCAAAATGAGCCCGATTAATCAATCACAATGCGTATCACCAAAACATGTATGGTATCAATCTATTTGATTTGGGGGGGGGGGCGGTAGACAGTAATATAAGAATTATTTTCATGTTTTTAAATGATGTCCCCAATGTTTTACAACATGAATAAATTTTGAATGATAAGATTCCTTTATATCGAAATTTAATTGCATGTGTATTTTATTCGTAATAGGAATCATATCCTTGCATTTTTTCGGACTAACAGCAAGTGTAATTTTACATATCTATAATTTCTTTGAATTTTTGTGCCATGAAATCAGAAAAATTATTTAGGGTTAAGACGCCATATTTCGTCCCCATAAGATTTTTGGTCTCTAATTAGCATACACTATGATCAATTAATCAAAAAGAAAATGTTATAACATCACCAACTAAGCCTGCACGTAGTATGTAAGCTAAAATACATTGAAATACAATTTGTTTTCCGTCGAAAAAAAAATGTTCTTAAAAAATGAACTTTTACAGGACTTAAAAATTGGTGTCCCATTTTCGTCCCCCGTCCAACGATCCAACAGTTTTACTTTACCCAGTACACATTTTGCTTTAACTTCAGAAATCCATGAGTAAATATCATACTGATATACACTGATTCACAATTGCTAAGGAACAAGTGATTTATGCAAATTTGTGCCTCAACCAGCTGGCCAATGGAAATAAATTCAAGTTCAGCCGGCGTGGTAGATCAAGGCTCGTTATCTGTATAAAAGACAGTGCATACACGCTCAAGATTCGTACGAACATTCACGCTGTTTGGTTTTAACAAAAATAGTGCTGGATGTTAAAAAATGTTTTTCTCTGAAATTCTCTTTGGTTCTTGATATATTTAAGAGTAAAATGTCACCAAGACATCGTTTGAGTACCTACGATCGTGGACGAGTGGTTGGAAGACTGGAAGCAGGTCAAAGTATCACCACTGTGGCTGTTGCAGCGGGTGTATCAAAAAGTGCCATCTCCCGATTAAAGAAGACCGCTGAATGTGGAAATGTTTTACAAAAGCATGCCGGGGTCGTGGCAGGAACACCACACCTTCAGAGGATTGCTATGTAGCCCTCGTGGCAAAAAGGAACAGAAATTTCACTCCTAGACCGATAAATGCAAATCCTACAACCGCTACCGGTATGCATGTTTCTGCAAGAACCATCTCATGGCGAGTAAATAATGTTGGATGCAACGTAAGGGCTTCCGTGCATACATACCAAGTTCAACCACGCCATTGTCGAGAGAGATTACGCTGGTGTAAGGAACATATTGGTTGGGAATGTCAAAATTGGTCTAGAGTGATGTTCTCTGACGAATCTCGTTTCAGTGCGACAAGTGATTCTGGTCACCAACTACTGTGGAGAGAGCGTGGAACACGTTATGCACAAAAATTTGTTTGTGAACGTGATCGGTACGGCCCATGCATGCATGATGGTGTGGGTAGGCATCATGCACAATAGCAGAACACCGCTTCACATTTTTCGACAAGAAAGCGTTACGTCACAAATGTATCGCAGAGAAGTTATGCTGGACCATGTTCGTCTTTTTAGGGGGGTTGTAGGTCCAGACTTTCTCTTTACGGACGACGATACACGGCCACACAGGAACATTGAAGTGTCGGACACACTGAAAATGAAAACATTCTCTGTATGCAGTGGCCTGCTAACTTTCCCGACTTAAATCCAATTGAACTTGCCTGGGAGGCTCTTGGCAGACGTGTTGCGCGAAGAACCATCTCTCCCAGAACAGTACAAGAACTCAAATCCGCCTTGAGAAAGGAGTGGGAAAACATCCCCCAAGCACTCCTCAATAATAAGTGGGGAGTGTGGAAGACGTATGTAAAATTTGCATTAGTGTCCTTGGTAATCATACATCAGATTAAGGTACTCGTGTCTCCATCATTCTGACCTAGATAATTTTTTTGTGGTTGTTTGAAAATCATCTAAGTAGGATTTTTTTTTTTTTTTTTTTTTTGAGTTTTTACTTCATTGATGCAGTAATATCTGTATTATTTTGTACTTATAATAAAGGTACATCCTCCCTACTAACTATACTACTTCGTTCTGTTTCTTTAATCATTATCTATCCCTAACTATTCCAAGAAACGTAATTGTTCCTTAGCAATTGTAAAGCAGTGTAATGCAAAGATTTTAATTCGAAGACTCCGACTAAGAATCTTTCATCCTGATCAAAGATACGTTTTAGGATTAAACAAATGCATCAAAGTTAAGATAGCACACACAGCTGCCAATAGATATTTCCGAGAACAATACATTAAATGTAATGCTACGTTGCACCTATGACAAATAATCAAGGATGAATAATCTAACAGTCATAACTTACCGCACGTGAAACGTCTTTTAGGACAAATCGGATATTTTAAATTTCGCTGACATCTGCGCCCGGTATTGATCGGTCGCATAAATTAATCCATGTTGAGGGAAAGTATTTTAATTAAATGTCATTTTAAGCTTTAGGTATAATTACAAGTAACAAATCATTAACGAAACTGCGATTTGGAGTACCTGGGTTAAGGATTGCGATAATGTGCTCTCTAACCGATTCTTAATTGAGCCGGAGGAATATTTTAGTGGATGGCAAAACGCTTCAAAAGCTATTAATAATTAAATATCGAAAAGTATATTTCTTATCTTTTTTCCATTTGAGCATACAAAATGAAGAGCTCCATCTGCTAGGAAAAGTCGATCGCCAAGTGCAAATACTAGATATCGGCTTGAATATGATGGGTATAAATAAACACTGAGAAATACGTGAAATACACCGCCAGCTCAGTCATTTCCAGCCGAAAACTCAAAAATAACTGGTGTTTGCTCACATTTAATACTGTTTAGTTTTATTATTTGTTTTATTTTTCATTCAACCCTCTCTGAAATTCAATTCATTGCCCAAAGTTAACTCAGATATCTTTTAAATACGATATTTGTATAAACTATGCTTGATTGTGTTGAAAAAGAGCTCGTTTTTGCATTTCAGATAGAGTTGTTGTTTTTTAATTATTTTTTTCAAAAGAAAAAAAAAGAATTTTTTGGTAACTTTCGATCAAAAGCAACAAAACTTGCTGACCAAATAAACAAATAAATTGATAAATAAAATCATAAAACTATGAGAGAATTACAAAATAACAGCAGTTTAAAATATTTGTAACATTGTTCTCCGTTTGATTTTAATGCGACTAAAATCAACACCTCAATAACATTCACTTGTTGGTAGATATGCTTTGAGTTCTACCTGAATCCTATATCGGACTCAGTCTAGTGAATTTGAATCTGATAGCAATTCGCTAGCTTTGATACTGAGCATTCCAAAGTAATGCGAACATGTTGAGGACAAGTAATTGCTCTGCGAATATTGATTTGGATGTTCACGAGAGGACAACATCCAATATCGGTTACACGGTTTAGAACGCGAGCATTTCGTGTTATTACCTTACGTAAACCTGAATTCAAGGAACAAGAAAATGGGTATTATGTATGTAGTTGTGCCCAACAACAGGGGAAAGGGTGTCATGGCGTGAACCGCGCTATTGAAATTTTTAGAAGTGGGGGCAGGGGGGTTCAAGAGTATTTTTCTCTTTTCTGGGGAAGGAGCTCTCGTTTTTTCGGGGGGGAGGGTGGTATTTGGAGGGGGTACCATTGCTTTTCGGTTAATGGACACCCCAGTGTATGTTGTTTATGCTTTTTACGTAAGTTATTTTTCACTTAAAAAAAGGACAAATTTCCAGAAAAGATAATTTTTACGCATTGCAAGATATCAAAAACGGAATACGACACAAATTTTAAAACAGTTCTTTATAAATTTGCAGAAAACAATATGGGGTTTGCTACCGTTGAAAGATAACATTTCTCAGTACATTTATTAAATCTATTGATTATTAAATTTTGATACTAAATCTTTTTATTAAATTTATTAAATCTCCTATGTTGAAAAAAGGAAATAGGATTAAAAAAAAAAAAGCAAGTAATGGCTTTTTACCTTCTGACTAGTTGAATCAAAGCTCTTTCAGAATTTTCTTCTTTCATGATAAATACCTAAATTTCTCCAAAAACCAAACCAATACCAGCCTGTTATTATGAAGTATTTTTGTCTTATATGTTTGTCTTGGGTTTTGTTTTTTAAATGTTTATTGTCAACTAGTTTAATATTCTTCATTCAAATTTTTTACAAAAATGTTTAATAATCAAAAAACGCCCCACTTTGCTCCGGGGCTAACCTGTGGTTAGCTAATTGGGTAGTTGTTGTGAATTGCTATTGGTTGATCCGTTTAGTATCTATACCTATGTTCACGTAGTGACGTTCAGTTATCTTTTGACTTTCTTGTTGTGTGGTGAGTTTTTTTCACTGATGAAGAGGCTGTATTGTATATTAGAAATAGCTATATGCTGTATTTTTCTTAAGAATTTGTGCTTTATCTACGTTGGTTTTTCACTTTGGTCTTATCACTTATTCGTTGAGTATTTTACACTCACTATGGAATTATGTCGAACTTAAAATCTTCCATCTATACTTATGCTTAGCTAACGCTAACTTTCCATTTAGATAAATTTTTTACAAAAAAAAAAAAAAAAAAAAAAATGATGCTCATTATCTAGTGGCGCACACAGGAATTTTGCAAGGGGAGGGTTCAAGATCGAAAGCCTCATTCTCATATCATTCCCCCAATACGCCGTCAAACATATTGACTTGATTTTTTCGATTCTCGAGAACGAAAAACAGTAAAAAATAAACTATTGAATAAATAATTAGTGTTATTTAATAAAATATACTTAAATAAATTACCAAACAGCAAAATAATATACGCATTAACTTTTCTCATAATTAAAAAATGGATTCAACAAATCAAATTCATCGCTGCAGAAGCAAAATATGATTATAGAAGTTCATAGAATCGCATTTGATATAATCTGTAATTACAAAATAAAACATGGTTTTTAGTGTATTCATTTATACTGCCGTGTGCAGGTAAAGGGCAGTAACTGCAAATGTTTCATTTTTTTTTTGCATTTCTGTCATCTATTGTACGTTATCTTTATTGTACAAGCTCACTTATTTGGTTTCCGCTGAAAAAAAGGCGCAAAATCCAAAACGCTTTTCTTCAAATATCTCGAAAACTCATCTCTGCAGATACTGCCGTTTACCTGCACACGGCAGTATAATCATCATTCTTCTTGTTATAGGCAATTCATTATACGAAAAGTGAACAATACTAAAAAAAAAAAAACTTTTTTAAGCGGATTTTTTTTAACTTATTATAACTGAAATTATTGTTGCCTTTGTTTGAAATTTTTTTACGTACAAAATACATAGAATCATAATTAATCGTGGGAAAAAAAGCAAGACCTTTGGGAGGGGTCCGGACCCCCTGGACCCCTCCCTTGTGTGCGCCACTGTACACAAGGTCACATATGTGTGTGACACTGTCCACATACACTGTACACAAGGACCACTGTCACATATTTCTCTAGTGTTACCCCTCTTAAAATTTTTAAAAAGGGTGCAATGCAGTTGCCTAGTTCCCTTACCAGGGGTGCCTACTCCCCAGCTTTTTTGGAGACTACTTTTTTGCCTACTTCTTTCGAGAATTAATAAACATAGCTGAGTATAAAGGAAGAGAAAATAAGAAAAACTCAAACCAGACAACTCTGAAATTCGATACAATTTCACTGTTTTGAGAGAAAATGCATGTATTTAACAGAAACCGCCTAACTGTTAGTACTATATAATTGCGTAACATAAAAATTTATATTTTGATTAATTTTTATCCGAACAAAAAAATCGCTACAATGAATATTGTAATAGATTGATGAATAGTTTACAGTTTTCCAACTGTTTTAAATTAAAGCAATGTAAAAATCAAAACATCAAAACCTTTTCCGCGGTTTTATGACACCTTCAAAACTAAGAGCCTTCTTCCAATGTCTCAACAACATTTCTTGAAACACTTTACGCTACATTTAAACTGCTCCCTAAAATATTCAGACATTTCCAATTTAATTACCCCCAACTCATATTCCATTAAGGAAACTCGTTGTGGCCATAAAGCTACTCACCAAAGCGTAATACGTATTTTCTGGACATACCCCACGTGACACATAAATCTCTCTTATCTGAACTCTGCAGTCTTAGGTAACACTTCCTCCCCACGGTACTGCCCCTAGAGTCCTTAACTTTTGAGCAGTTTTAGTAATTAGACCGAGACAGCCTTTGCCACTAGAAATTAGTTGGATTTCGAGTTCATCTTTTAAATTATGATCATTATATCTCGAGTAGTGGGTATTCTGTAATATAACGTAAGGACTTGTCATAACTGTATGGCATTGTTCATTTAATAAAGATTGCGGTTTTAAAACTAATTTCAATAGAGACTAACTGCTTTAGTTCTATTGGGTCAAAAAACTTTGTAAATGCATTTTAAAACTTAATTTTTTTTTGTATTCACCGGTGCGATAATGATAGTCCCCTAACCCTCCTAAAAAAGAGAACAGTCTGGAAGAATGTTTGAACATTGATTCCTTTAACTGATTTCTTCTCAAAATCTAAAGTACATACATACGTATACAATGTTACAAAAGTGAGAATAAAAATAAAATTCAGACATTTTATCTCTCAGTAAGCACTTCAATGCGCAGGAAAATGTGTGTAAAAATCTTTACTTTGAAAAGCATTTAGAGAATTATAATTCAAACTTCTAATATTGTTACAGAAATAATTATGTTTAGAAATGAAAAAACTCGAACCAAAATTGACTACCTCGTGCTTTTTTCTAATTGTGTAAGTTTGGAGTTTGTATTCAATTTCGTACACTGTTAATAATTTTCCGGAAAATTTACGGTAATTGTTACTGGCATCCATGTTGCCAGTAACGAAACACATCAAAATATAACACCTAACAGTTTAAGAAACTGAAAAATTTGACATTTTTGTAGTAAGTATTCCCTTTTACAGAAAAAATGATATAAGGAAGTAAGAAGCAACGGGATGTAAGCGCCGAAATTAAAATTTTAGATATAACCAGTACAAATAATAGGGGAACCTCTTCTCTGTTTTGGGACAAGAGATAGTATTAGTAACCCTGGTAGGTGCTAAAATACCGCACTATTTAGAAAAAATCTCACTGAAACCCTACCTACGATCTAAACTTTAAACATGTTTTACTCAAAACTTTAAAAAAAATCTGCTTACGTTTCTTTGCTTCTGACTGCCTCTTTTTTTCTTTTGAATTAATTGATTTGACTGGTAAAAAAGATAATGAGAAATAATTTCATGATGAAGACTCGTCGCACATTAAAAAGGAAAAAATTATGCTGATGTGCAGAAAACTTGCAGAACTTTTTTTTACGCCGCAAAAAACGTGCAGTAATTTTTAACCGACTTCAAAAAGGAGGCGGTTATCAATTCATACCGTATGTATGTTTTTTTTTTTTTTTGTTTGTCCACTCATAGCGTTTCACCTAGTGAACCGATTTTGATGATTCTTTTTTTAATGGATTGGGGATGGCTCAACTTAGGTCCCATTACTTTGTTTGACCATATTTGTTCTTGAGAAAAAAAGTTATGGGCAAAAAACAGTAAATTTTATGCAATTACCCTATTAAATGATTTTGTATCGAAGTTCGCACTTTTCATCCGTGGATAACGGTGGCTCAGTGGTAGAATTCTCGCCTCCCACACGAGCGACCCGAGTTCAAATCCCGACTAGGAAAAAGTGAATTTTACTAAAATTTCGTTTCTATTGTTTCCCGTATTTTCTCGAATTTTCTATTAATTTCTGTATCTTTCCTAGTCTGGAAAGTTCCAGCACTTTCTCAAATTGTATATAAGGAGATGTAACGTTCATTCGTGGTTCTGAATAAAGATCTCGAGTTGAGACTAACGAGTATTCGCTTCATTTGGCTTTCACATTGTCTTCGCTATCTTCATCTACGCGACAATAGGAAACTCATTGTTATAAAAGTTTGGTGCCATATAACAGTAACATTAATAGTAATTGTAGTGATAATTTTGAATGAAGGCTTCTCTGAAGCAAGCATCAAATTTCTTCAGAGGGATATTTCGACAATCGGGGAATCTGGCGCTGTCGTCTAATTTTTGGTATAAATAATTTTATTTTAGTAACCCTGCTGATTTATAGTAACCCTATGTGAATTATCAAAATCTTCCTTTCTTCAGTGCTATTGCTCTATAGCAGGGGTAAACCTAACCTGGAAGCGAGGTGATGCAGTGATTAGGATCTGCTTAGCCTTCACAATGCTACCATTAGGTTTGACTCAACTACTCTGTAGTATTTTTATCATTATCATCTATACCGATAACAGATGATCGGGACTAAGAAAATACAGGATTGCATCATGAGCAACTTAGATGCTGTGGAATGTAAATTAGTTAGGAAAAACGTAATACTTAAATGGTTATAATTAAATTAACTACGCATGATTTCCAGAGAGGAACAAAGATAAGTTTTTAGTGCCAATCGCTTAAAGTTTAACGCGTGTCAATATTTTTTTTTAGTATGGAGCATTTTTAAGAAAAAAATGTGAAGTTTCGTGATGGTAACTTCTTTTTATTTCTGAAATACCTACATTTACACTAAAAAGAATGAAATAAAAAAATTTTGAAAAAAAATAGAACCGACTTCAAAATTGCTCTAAAAAGTGAAAAATAATTTTATTCTTTAAACACCATCGATAATGCTTTTAAACATAATTTTTGAAGTTGGCGCAAAAACGATAGATAAAATCATTCACAGCCATAACTCAAATACAACTATAAATTCAACCAGGACCAGTTTCTTCACTATCACATACATTATGCATTGATGACGGCATATTTGAATAGCGATATAAATGTTTCCTTCGTAACTTTGGATGCTTTTCTGAAAAAAAATATGAACGAAGCATGGTTACACTGGATTTTACGTTTTGTTTTTGTGCCAACTTCAAAAATTATGTTTAAAAGCATTATCGATGGTGTTTAAAGAATAAAATTATTTTTCACTTTTTAGAGCAATTTTGAAGTCGGTTCTATTTTTTTTCAAAATTTTTTTATTACTGCAACTATTGCTATATTTTTACATTCTTCGCAGCCATAACCTAATCTGAAAGCTCTTGGACTGTGAAATTGGAAATTTTAAAATTTCATTATCACATGAGCCAGATACTCAATAGAAAACGTTCAAATAAATTTCTGCGGAGCCAAACAACGGCAACACGTATGTCAGTGAATTCTAATGGTGTCACCTAGGATCGCGAGACTTCAGTTGCCGTGTACTCAAACAGCACCTTCTAAACTGGCAAGACTTCCAAGTCCAAGAAGGTGCTGGTTTAGAGTGATTGCGTCTCATATTTGAGGTGGTGTGGTTTCGACTATACTATACCCTCCACCCGGCGGCCAGGCGGGGAAAATTGTTTTGGTTTCATCGTAGGTAAACCCCTTGACTGTGGGGCGTGGTGTCGGCTCTGTAGCCGGGACCCGGCCTGCGAAACTAGAGACGTAGAGACTCACCTTCCTGTCACGCCAGAAGCACTTGCATGCATTCGCATGGTCGGTGAGGAGTTTCTGTTCCCTCCAGATGACCTTTTCCTTTTAGGCTCTGAATTCTTTTAGGTAAACGTGAATCATAAAATTGATGTCACTATATGAAACGAAGGCGAAACGGTCGACTGTTAAAAACAGCACCTCGTGAAATTTATAGAAGCGTACTATAACCTTCATAGTCATAGCTGCGGTGCCAGCAAACTTTTACTGTTTTGTTTTTAGCATGCTCTTAGCCTTTTCAAAATAAAAATGAGTTCATCTACACTGGGGGGAAAGAAAAAAAAACAATTCGGGTTAGTTGGAGTTTAAAAAAATATCCTGGATAGTCATGTAATTTATTTTTGTCTACTCACATGTTCAAATAATGTTATAATTACTTGGCGTACTGAATCCTTGTTCGTAGCCTTTCAAAAAATCTTATTAAAAAAGTAAAGCTCGCTTAGTGCTGGGTGAATTTCTTGCTTCAAGCCTTACTAAACTTTAATGAAACCCAAGCTCCTTTAATACGAAATATTCAATTAAAATAGCCGTTGTTGCCATAGCAATTTTAATCATTCATTTTCTCCATCAGAAATAGGAGATATAGAAACTGGAGAAGTAAGTATAATTGTTTAATTTGGGCAGAAAAAGTGATAGATCATGGGGCTATACTTTGAGAGCAATTATTCTCTTATCAATCGTATTATTATTTTCTTCATTCAACGGTAGTAATTATTACAAAATCGGATGATTAAACTTCCCCGCGTTTTCAAGGAACAAATGCTTCCTGAAATGTAATTATTATATTATCACGTATTATCTGAAATGTAATTATTATATTTCACCTAAAGCTTTAGTGTATCATTTCTTATTCATACTAAAGAGGGAGAGTGGCGTCCTTTGCTTGTTGCTAATCGCTGGTGTACGCTCCTTACACTTTGTTAACTTAACAATTTCTCTTCAATCATTTATTTTATGATGAAAATAGTATTTCAAGCAATGTCATAGATTGATGTTTCTAAGAAAAGAAAGAAACGTTTCAAAACTAAATGTTATTCGAGTTTTGTTTAAATAGATAATTACAGCTACCGGTATGTATTACTGGTAATGAGGGAATGTGGAGTAAAGTGAAATAACGGGTTAAAGTGAAATGCTGAAAGTTTACTCTGTTTTAATCCCGCCTTATCTGGTAATATTTTAGGTACTATTTGGTAACATGTAGTCTAATTAAGTGAGACAAAGTTACCTCTTAAGAACAGAAACGATGATAATAAGAGCAATTTTCAAACATTGATGCTCAAATTGCAATATTTTGTTTTAAGACAAAAGCTATTTTTGTTCCTATAAAATGATAAAGTTACAGTTATTAACCATTTAAGCATCAATTGATAACTACTAAACTCGATGCAGATTTTATATTTTTAGTGTTAAACTTATTTTTATTTTAAATGTTTTGCTGTCAGTCTAGTGCGTGAGGGGCAAAGTGAAAATAGTTTACTTGTTCAATCATTCATTTTATCATTCACGTATTCATTTATTAATTAATGCATTTACATTCTTCATTTAGTACTTCGCTTATATATTCATTCACTTATTTTCTTTTTCATTTTATATTTTATTCACTTTTTTTCTCATTATGAATTAATTTATTTATTTAATTATTAATTCATGGTTTCATTACCGATTCATTCATTCATTCACTTATTCATTTCATCAAAAATATATTTAATAACCAGACAGGAAATATTTCATTTGCAAAATATTTTATTTTTCCCTTTGCCTCATGAAAAAACTGAAAAAAAAATCACTTGTTTAAGTACAAATTCTTTAGGAAATCTTTCCTGAAACTTAACAAAAATAAATAAATTATTGTTACAACTTGATCCATACACATTTATCTCACTAGATACAAAGTCCACCAAAACGCACTTGTAATCAACAGCCCCGTTCACAAATTTAAGATCCCCAACTTAACGATTAACAAAAGTAGTAATGCAACTTAAACAATATTTCACTTATAAAAATCTTTTCAAGCTGCTTTCTGTTAAATTGTAAGGAAAAAAAATCGAACGTTTAAAATCAGTCTAGATTCACTTGAACTTCATTCTAATTTTAACTAAACCTAAGGTCACATTACGCGCAGTTAATACGCTGCGCAAATTCTTTTCATGCCGGCCAAAAAAAGAAAGGCTGAAATGATTTTTCATGATACGGCTGCTTAAGCATCATTAAAATTCCGTTTGGAGTAACTATAGCCTTCGAATAAGAATTTCAAATGATTAATGATCTTTCTTCCCCCCTCCTTTTGTAAAGTTTTCTTCACTTAAAAATCTTCGAAATCATTTAGAAAAGTGATTTTTTTTCTTTCAATGAGACACTGCCTTTTTTTAAACGGAAGTTCTTACCAAAAGAGAAAAGATGAACAATTTTAAATCATACAAAAGTACTTTGATGAAAAATGTGCGCTGTCTAGTTTATGTAAGACTCAAAAGTAATTTCCAAACTATGAAGTAGCCTCATGCATATTATAACAAATAAAAACTGATAGAATAACCACATGTTGTTGTCTTGTGCTAGTTGGGCTTTCATTTCGGGGAGCGCTGTTTCACTTTTCCAACTGTATTACGATTTGTTGTGAAGTCCGACTTCCATAGTACACACATGCCATAAGGATCCGTTTATAGGTTCGGCAACCATTCACAGCATAACAATACACTCACACAAAGAAAGGACAAGGACAGAATAGAGAAATCCATGTCCGATCCACGATCCGAACCCGGCACCATCTGATCGCAGTCTGACTCCTCTGACCATTAGACATGGTGGGCGGCAAAATAGCCCTATGTCAATAGTAATCTTATGTATCTGCACATACAGTAAAATTATAAGCAGGTTCGTGTTATAAAGGTGTGCATACTAGAAAACCAGCTAAAATCTAGTGTCCCATATGCCTAGTGCCTATAAAAAGTCCTTATACGAATTCAATAAAAGTACTGTCGCGAGGTCCAATTGGCCGCGAACATGAGAACATATGAAGAATACTTGCATATGAAATAAAATTCTTTTATTTACAATTTAAAAATATAGACGTCGTACATCCTGCCACCAGCAGGTATGTAAGTGGGAGCCAGAATCTAGCAAATAAGCGACTCGCTTTATAAATAAATGTTTGAGCTGTTGCCACGCACTCGGTGGCTAAACTGTTCAGTATAAAGTAAAATTACATGCAAATTCAACTGAATATGCAAAAATAGTAGGTCCTCCACAGTACATATTTTTGTAGTTCAGACTTGCAACCCAAACACATTATTTCTTAGTGGAAGTACGCTGTTTTTTTTTTTTTAAATTATTCTTTAACATAATGTCGTAGAAATCTTTTAATCTGTATAACATTCTAATGCGATTGGGAATATGATTTAACGCTAAAAAAACTTCTTTGTCGAACGAACATTGTCACTATTTTACATAGAGAAAAATTCCTGAAAATATATTACGTGCAAGTTGGTGGATTTAGTATGCGTGTATATTTATGCACTTCGATAAGATTTTTTCCCTTATTTTTTTCTTTGTAAAGAATTATCTGTATTTGTATCTGTTAAATTCAAACAAAAAAAAAGCCACAAAATTGGGTTTCATTGCATTTATTTCAGATTGTTCCTAATCATACACACATTTTTCTAATCATACAGTAATTTTTCTAATCAGATTTTATAATTAATCAGAAATAATGAAGTCTGAAACCAAGTTGTTCATCTACAGAATCATATTTCTTGCAAATTTTGCCAATAAAAATTAGTCAACTTATTAAGGTTTTCAATAACTTAATGTGGAGTTTGGATACACTAACTGTTTTTACGAGTGAAAAATAGTTTTAGCCATACAGCGAAAACTCATCACAAATTGATCTCTGGATTATATACTCAAAGAGCTTTTATTTAACAATTTGAAGATTACACTTCGTTAAAAGATTGTTCTTTGTGAGATGATACTGGAACGATAAAAAATGTGGAATAAAATGCTTCTGATCAATTCTGAAGTAATGGGGACTTTTAAGTCTCTTTGATTTCATTCTTTATGTAATTACATTGTTAGCAATAGTCCAGAAGATTACGGATGTTATTCAAAGCAAAATTATTACAAATAATAGTAGTGTTGGTTTTAAATGCATATAACATTTCTCTCCGAACCCCCTCTGACAATTTTTCAAATAAAAATGACAAAATAGGTAATACAGAGCATTAAATTGGTAAACGTTTTTGAATCAACAACAATTTATCTTTTCAGACATCTTTAAAAAAATTTAAATGTGATATTTTACTGTAGAATGAAATTTTACTAAAGATCATGTCACCATTCTATAATGTTTTTAGTTATGAAAATATTTATACGGCATTCAGCACCTGTGAAATCATTGTGTGTATACATACATTACAGTACGAGTATACTTCAATGCAAATCGAGCTGCTAATTTTTATTCTAATAGCTTGCACTTAGATGTAAGAGAATGTCAACGTTGAACTTTGGCTGAACATTTTGTAAAGATAATGTATCGTCCCCTTCAAGGATCTTGAATTTACAAACTAACTTTAAATCCATGTATTTTCATTTTAAGGTCTAAAAAAATAAATAATTCGCAAATTTTAAATTAAAAAAAAAGTTAAGTCTTAGCCATTCCAATAAAATGGTGAAAAGTATACTTTTCTATGTCAATCTCCAAGCAATTCTTGCTTTCCTCAGCATAATATTGAATTTTTTACATTCCCGGGTTCATAGAAATTTTTTGTGTCAACTGAAATTTATTTTAATGATTAAAATATTTTTCCAGAAATTAAAGAGACAAAACGTTTAAAAAAATCCTGAGGTTTTATATCTTCAAAAAGTCCGGGTTTTAGAGTAATATTATTAAATATTCGTATGAATTTTGTGGAATAAAAATAACTTAACTTTTTAAAAATTAACTTTAATCTTTTATGTTTTTTAAAAAACGATACACTACAAAATATTTTTAAAAAAAAATCAAAATCTGAAAAACTTCAAATTTCAACTTTATGTTTGCAGAGATGCATTGCCAGCAGTATTTTTAGCAAAGTATGAAATTAAATAACCTCAAAAAAATTGTACGTCCGTTTAATAAATTATATTTATTTTTTGAGTTTTTTTAGATGCTAAAGTTTACTATTACTGAAGAATTTCCCAAGGAGCAGTTTAAAATGAAAACCACAATAAAACTGCCCATATAACTGGATTTGGAATTAATGATACCGACAGTGTCCTATAAGATCATTAATCTTCTTCTTAAAATTAATACCGTTTGCCTCGGTCATACAATCATGAGTTCAAATAAAACTAATTGACATGACTGATAGCGAAAGATGTCACCGCGCTTTTCGACAGGAATTTTCAGGAGCCTATATTCTTGAAATGTCGGAAGAAATTAATGGGAATTCTTCGTGACTTTCTATTCGTTAGCTGACCTTAATCTGTTAGTCTCTGACAGTGAGACAACCGAACTACTTACTACTTTCTACTGAGAAGAAAGTCTATTGTATCTGTCATTGGAATAGGTTTATTCACAAACTCATATCTGACTTTCTGACATTGAAAAAGAAGTCATATGCTTTAAATTTGTAAATTAAAATAAATATGCTGTCTTAAACGCTAAACGTTTTAAAATTTTGATACATTAATACAAAGAATCTCTCCATTCTGAACACTCATAAGAACGAACAAAAAGGTTCAGATTGTGAAGGTATTAATTACAGATGGAGACTGAATAATGCATGCATATATATTCTATTGCGTTAATGGATTATGTTCAGTACTCTGCCTGATGGGCTATACCTGTTACTGAAATAGAGGTGCTGAATTTCGTATTGGTGGCTAGTGCAATGTCTGATTCAATTTAGTAGGACCTAAACTCTTGCATTTACTTATTTCCCTTTTAAATTAAAAAGTTTCGCAAAACATTCAGTACAGCTATCAGTACCATATCTGGAGAAAAAAAAGAGTAATTTTTTTTATCTATTTTTGCATCGTGTATTCTCATGCAAGGTACGTGTGATCCAAGTAAAAGCACTTCCGGGTAATTTTCAACCCCATTTTACTTTAAAGGTCTTGAAAACTACTTGAAACTATGGTTGGATTCTAGAAATATAATTCAGTAGCAGAAACTTCGGGCTCTCATATTGCTCAGTTGAATGACTTTATGTGATGAAGTAATATTCAGGAAAATATTTTATCTTCTTCCTCTGCCCATTTTCCGTTTAATGCCCAACAACCATTGTGATAAAATAGTAAATGTATAGTTCTGGATTTTCGATTTGATTCGTAATAATTCCAGCGTACCCATTGGAAACATGTTCAGTATATAGAGAGATAATAATTGAACAGACTTAAAAATAGCGTTCATAATTCTGGGATGTTCATATTATAGGGTGTTCAGAGTACAGAGAAGTTAGCCTATGTTTAGTCTATATAGTTTTGCCGGGAGCAACAACATGTGTTCAGAATATTGGGGTGTTCACATTAGGGAGTGTTTAGATAGAGCGAGTTCGCTGTATTTAGAAAGGCATTTTTATCACTAGATTAATTCGTATATCCACTTCAATACCGCCATAAGTGCAAGGTTTTAATTTTTTATTTGATGATGGTGTTGCCAAACCGCTAAGAACTCTTGTCAGCTTTGTTACCCCCCCCCAGCCCCCCATAAAACTTATAACTCCGATCCGATTCTTTTTGAGACCCTAATAACGATCTTAAATAAAATACTCAACTTTTTAACTCAAGCTTCATTATCAATCGCTTCCCATGTGATACGTAATCCCTCACGCCCGACAGAAAACTTCCATGTCTGACATCCCAAAAAATTGGATCTCAAAAGGTTCCCTACTTTATACTTTTCAGAAAATATGAAGGCCCCCCAAGGTATAAGCAGACGAGTGCCATTTCACAAGAACAAATGTGTAGAAAACGCAAATATAACTTCTACCTACAACTCTTTATGCACGAATCACTCATCTTCATCTGGAAGCAACAAGACATCTTTTACGCTAGACCGTTGAGACTCCTTAGTTACTCACAAAAGTAATTTTTCTGCCTCTTATGCAAATCTTGAAGCTAATCTTTAACTTTCAAGATATTTTGACATTTTTTCAAGAGAAAATCAACTATTTTACGTCAAAATAAACAGAAAGTGAGTTTTGAAATACGTTTATTATTGCAAAGATATGTCACTTAAGGGAAAAAAACGTGTTATTTTAGAATTTAACGAAAACCACTGCAAGTTCGTAGCTTTACTTTTCTCTATTTTCTCTTGAATTAAATTTCACTGCAAATTAATTTACTTTTAATGGGTGTATTGCTTTTTTTTCTATATAATCACTTGTTAAATAAGTTAAATAATACCTTCGTATATAAAAAGTAAAATAAGAAATAACGTCAAAAAGCACAAATTGCAGATTTCTGCAGACACGTGTTTCGGCGTTACAAGGAACGCCTTTTTCAATGCAAAACAAATTATCTAATGGATGAAAGATCCGCTTTTCATCCATAAGCTCGTTACTTTTGCATCGAGATAGGTGTTCCTCGTAGCGTTGAAACACGTGTTCGCAGTAATCTGCAATTTGTGCTTTTTGACGTTGTCATTTCTTATTTTACTAATAATTTTTTCTGTAAAAAAAAATCATCATTGCATAGAAAAACTTGCAGGAAGACGAACACTTCAATCAATTTAATAATTTAAAAGGGTAATGAACAAAATTTTGTTGCTTAAAAGTTACACATATCTTTGGCAAAATATCTTGTCATTACTTTTTAATATTATTTCCTTGTTATTAAAGATAGGAACCTCCACGTGCGGTACAAAATGACCGTTATCTGTGGAATGGTCGTAAAAATATTTTTTTCCAACGGTTTAAATTATAATTTCTCGACAAATGAGATATGTTTCCTTTACGTTGGAAAATTGACTTTCGAAACCTAGAATTGTTTTTGGTCATTGCTATATTAATAGAGAAAAAATATTAGGTAATGCATACAGCAAACTGCAAAAGGTCGACTTCGGATGTTCCGCACGTAACGCATGCAAATAAATTAAATATTAAGTAACAAAGTTTTTTACTAAAATAACACTGTGTCGGGAGCATCTTTGTATCAAATGCAACGATTTAAAAATGTGGTTTCTCTTGTTGAATTAAAATATTAGGATTTATGACAAAATGTTGGAGAAATTATCTAATTGGATTGTCCCGCACGTGACGGTGAAATGACCCTTATGTGTTATCTAGTCTTCCCTCACCAACAGTTTAGTTTCAAAAGTTACCACATGTGCGGAAAAGGCGTTTGTTTCCACTTGACCCAACTGACCCTAATTACTTAGTTTTAAAAACGAGCTAATGTGTGCATCACATGACTTCCTTTTACGCCAATTTAACAATAATAGTAGTACCTTGGAGTAAGCAAAGAAACACTATAAATATTTTCGCCACAAGTTTGCTGCGATCTGAGGCAAATATACGTTTTATACAGATTAATTTTCCCAATATTGGACATTTTAATGTGATTCAATGGTTAACTCTCTATTTATCACCAATAGTGGCCAAAATGAAACCAAATTAAAACCAAAAAAAAAAAAAAAAACCCGCCAAATTTGTCACCAAGTTGGCGAAAAACTTGATAACCAAAGGCTTGGAGATATGTCGCCAAGTGTTTGCCAAATTATAACACCACTTGAGTTTGCATTGATGTTAACAATGATTTCCCCCCAAAAAGGTATATAAGACCCCCATTAGGAACATCCGAATGGAACCAAAAGAGGAGGTACACAACTAGACCCCACTAGGAGTCTACTTACCAAATTTCAACTTTCTAGGACGTAGTTATGCGACGTACATACGCACAACGCGCATCCGCACATACATAACATACGTACATACGGACGTCACGAGAAAACTCGCTGTAATTAACTCGGGGATTGTCAAAATGGATATTTCGGGTGTCTATACGTTCTTAGGCACTTATCCACGTGTAGTCGGATTGAAAGAAAAAACTCAACGTTCATTCGGGGGTGAGAAAAATTGAAATTAGTGCCGATTTTTGAGTGAAAATTTTTTCGCGAATACAGTACTTCCTTTTTTTGTGAAAGAAAGTAAAAACTATTCCCAAATTGTTTTTTTATATCAAATTTTACATTTTGATAACTCGTTCTATTCACGCACATTTATTCATGCATTCACTAATATATATATATATATATATATTATATATATATATATATATATATATATATATATATATATATATATATATATATATATATATATATATATATATATAAAGAGAGGTCGTAACATAATTTCCCCCAGTGTCGGTTGCTCTGGTGTAGAATTTGATAAAAGCAATTGGCGTATTCAGCAGAGAGCCATTATTGATATTAATGGGAAGCAGTTCCTGCTAAATAAGTGCTTTATTTCAATAATGGGGAGGCATTATTTTTCCTGATGAAGTGTGGATCTGCGAACTTCAAAATTCAACTAATGTAATGCGAAGTTTATGAGCTGTTAAAATGCGAGCTTCATTATGCGTACATTATGGCTCGCTATTTTCCGTAGCTTAACAAAAATGCTGGCAAGACACTATATGTGTACAATATTTACCAAGCTAGAGACTAAAATGAAATATATTTAAAAATTTTTATAAATGAAATAAATTGTGTAAATTGAAAAAATTTTAATTATACATAGCGAGGTGTATGTAATTATCGTGAACCAATAGCAGAGACAGTAAGAGATAGCCTTATAGTTCAAGTTTTAAAAATATATTTAAAGAAAAACAGAAAAATGTGTAGTTGTTGGTAATCACCCTTTTCTCTGATCGTCACATTAAAAAAAAAAAAAAAAAAAAAAAAAAAAAAAAAAAAAAGCGTCATGTGAGGTGTTTAATCATTTTATTACACAGAAAGCAACGCCTTTCATTACTAGAATTCAGTGCGTGCACCGTATGTTGTTCGAACTACATCTAAACGGTTCTCAAGTTCATCCCATGTCCACAAACATTATTCGACTCTGGTAATTAAAGGTATTGCTATCTGTTTAATAAAATGATTAAACACCTTTCACAGAGGCGGACGAAGTTCCCCAAGAGGACGCAAACCTTGACTCCTAAAGGGAGCTCACAAGACACAAGGGAAAAAAATAAATAAATAAAAAGAAGAAAAAACGAAGGTGCACAGGTTTGAATTCGAAAAAAGAAAAAAACTAATTAAATAAAACCCCATGACACACAGGTTCGAAGGCGAAAAACACCCAAAGGCGCACAGGTTGGAGGGCACAAGAAAAAGAAACGAAGGTACACATACACAGGTTTGAAGACTCAGAAAAAAAGAAAAAACGAAAGTGCGCAGGTTCGAGGGCGCCATAAAAATAAACAAATAAATAAAAATAAAAAAGAAAGCGCACAGGTTTGAGGGCACAAGGACGCACAGACGGGAGGTCGCGCTGACCCATAGGCCGATGGGTCGGCGAGCCAGTCCGCCCCCACTCACATGAAGCCTTTTTTTCCTAGGTGCGAACACGGCGATCGTCGGCGTCGCTCCTCGCCAAGGCGAAAACTTGATTCTTCTGCGCATGCGCGCCCGAGCTAAATCGACGTCGTGAATGGATACGCCGGAATCCACTTGACTTTGATTTCAGCGTCACGGCAAGGAACGACGTCGAAGATCGGCGATTCGCTTCTAGAAAACCAGGGCTTAACGTGTGCTTTTTTACTGTGATAATACAGCAATTACTTATGGTTACATTTTTCCTTTTTTTTACGGAGCCATAAAAAATTCTTGAATCTTTTAAGTATTATGGCGTAAACTGCATATTTATAAGACAGTTTTTTGTTTTTGTATGATAATATTAAAATGTGTCAAGAACTTTTCGAACACATTCTATTTGACTTTAAAAAAAAGGCCTAGTCAAGCATTTTCCCGGCAAGGTTAAGAAATCAGTCTCAGTAAGTTTTCTACTCTTTGTATATAAAAAAAATAGTGGAAATATTGTACAACGCTCATTGCAGTATTCAATAATTCCGAAGTTAACGTTGGAAAGCTATTTTTCAGCTAGTTGAAAATGCTTTTTTTTTTTTACATTGTAACATTATTTGCAAAATTATAAATGACTGAAATATTTTGAGGTGGTGAAGCATAAAAGAGGGGTTTTCAAACATTTAGAAATTTTATTTTGCCTCTTTAAAATTGCCTAACTTTTCTTAAAATAATTTGTTTTGCATCCCGTTCCTCATGTGTTACTTTAAATGTCACGACAGCTTTAAGACCAAGCTGATAGTTCATTATAAATGGATTTAATAATTATTATTCCTCAGTTTTTGATACTTATAAAATGGTTTAAGAGTGTCAAATTTATTTCATACAAAAAAAAAAAAAAAAAAAAACTATTAAAAGATAAGAGTAACAGTTTCTAATTGCGACTCCAAGTTACCCTAGATGAGGGTGATTTAAGTGTAAACGAGCTGATGTGTGCATCACATGACTTCCTTTTACTCCAATTTAATGTCATTTCCCCATTACTGGCAATTTTAATGTGATTCAATAGTTTACTCTCTAAATATCACCAACAGAGGCCAAATTGAAACAGATTATTAAAACAAAATATTAAACAAATCGCAAAATTTGTGATCAAGTTCGCGACAAACCTTGGCGACCAAAAGACTAGCGATATATCGCCAAGTGTTCGCCGATTATAACACCACTTGAGTTTACATCAAAATGAACAATGATTTCCCCCCAAAAAGGGGCAAAAGACCCCCTTAAAAACACCCGAATGCAAACAAAATAGGAGGTGCACAACTAGACCTTACTAGGAGTCTACGTACCAAATTTCAACTTTCTAGGACTTACCGTTCTTGAGTTATGCGACATACATACGCACATACAAACATACGTACATACAGACGTCACGAGAAAATTCGTTGTAATTAACTCGGGAATCGTCATTATGGATATTTCGCATGTCTATACGTTCATAGGCACTTATCCACGTGTGGTCGAGTCGAAAAAAAAAACTCAATATTCATTCGGGGGCGAGTAAAATGGAAATTAAGGTCGATTTTTGAGTGATCATTTTTTTGCGAATACAATACTTCCTTTTCTGTAAAAGGAAATAAAAATATGTGTTTGCGTGTTTGTGTAAAAGAATTTTCGAAGTTAATTGCGCAATCGTAAGATTTCGATGTAACAATTTATGATATCTAATTTTGCTTCGATTTTTTTAATTAAAAACATTTTTCATAATTTAACTTTTTTTAGCGTTTAACAGTCTGTTTTTTAGAAACTTATTTTTAAAAACTTTTCTAAAAAGGTAAGATTGTCCAGTAAAAGCATTTAAACAGTCGCTAAAACGATTCCCATCTTAAGCTATAAATATTTCATTCGCATTTATTCTCGAAATATTTTAATTAAAATCTTTGATCGTTGCTCAAAATTAAACAATTAAGGAATATCAAAGTATTTCAACTTTTCTGGAATTCCTGTTTGATCTCGAACGATTCGAATCTGTGTCGAAGATGATCAATCATGCGTAGAAACTCCATTAATTTCACTCTCTGAAGTTAACTATTCAAACAATCTTATTCTTAATTGATTCATTGTGGAGCAGTTGAAAACTATTCTTCTAACCATCTGGACTTCTCACTAAGTTACTTAATGAAGAAGTTGAAATCACTCGCTGCGAAATTTCGGAGCGTTATTGTGTTGCAAACATGAAGATTTCAATAGAAATTTCATATCTATTTTCTGTGCATAACAAGTAAGGTAGTTCGGAGCTAGTTGGCCAGTTCTTTTTTTTTTTTCTGTATAAAAAATAAGTGTTGAAAGCATAAAACATAATAATATACCTTGACAATTTATTAGAGGAGCTACAGTGCTGGCCAAATTATTAGACTAAAGAAGTTTTTTTTTGTTTTTTGTACACTATTTGTACTAAAATACTATTTATTTTACTGTTACAGTACATACTGTACACTGATTATTGCGTTATTTTAGCATAATTTAATGGTTGCAGGTGGCAGCACTGTCTGATTTGTTTATGTTCTTTGTTTATCTACCTACCAGGAACATAATCTCAATCAGCTTAAACAGTTCACTAGTTCTTTTTATTAGTGTGTTCTGTTATATTTAAAGTCAGTTTCAGGTAATTAGTAAGTATGTGAGTATATATAATACTGAGTATAAACAATTTTTTACCTCCATTTCTAAAAAGTTAAGAAATGGTGTAAACTTTGTAAAAATTATGCCAAAAAGACTTGAAACGCTCATCAAGAACAAGGGAATGTATACTAAATATTAGATAATTATTTCACTGTTCGTTAATTTGTCTATAGTTATGTAATCAATAAAAAATTTGCTTTTAAAACAGTCTTAGGCTAATAATTTGGCCAGCACTGTATATAAATAGACCGACGCATCGGCTGAAATTTAGCCATTTGGATCGAATTTTTCATTGTTGCGCAGCTAGGGTTACCACAGCAAAGTTTCGGGTTTTGCAAATTGGCCAAAAATAATATTTTAATTAGTAAACAATTCACATGCCGATAATAATCACTGGCAATAAAAAATCACTAAGTGCGATAACTCGCAAGAAAAGACAATCACTCAAACACGCGCTCCGATCCAAAATGGCTCATCTTAAGCTGATGCGCCGACTCATATATAGGAGCCTTCAATTAATGACTCCAGTATATGACGTCACTTCAAAGCATTTCATTTTTCATCTCATGCCTGTCCTTCGTGTATCTGTCTCATCGTGCAGAAAAAAAAAGGATATTTAAGGAAAAAAAGTCCGCAAGAATATCTTTTGACCTAATTGTGTAACGTTGGCAGCAAAAGTTAGGAAAACTGAATTCCATGCAATTTTTAAAATTTTATTCTTGAGTTCTAAAGGCCTGGTTTGAATTTAGATGATCAATGGATTTGGTTTTGATAAAAGCAATAATTGCAGTTCTCTTACGCCGCGGACAAACTTCTAAAAAAACGTATTATTTAAGAAACATCTTGTCTTTTGAATGATAAAACCTTGAAGTGTATGAAAATATTTTCGCCTCCAAATTAACTAAGTCATGTGAAAAGTTTATTTATTAATTTGAAATTCAAATTCTAAGTAAAGTAAAATTGAGTTATAGGGGGGGGGGGGGCGTGGGGAACAACTCCGTACTCTGAAATAATTTTGAGCATAATTTCTCTAAAAGCGGCCTAATTTTGTTGACCCTGCTCAAAACACTCATACAGGTAAAGGGTGTCCCAAAATTAACGCAAGATTTGAATTTGCCGCCATTTTTGCAATAAATTGTGGGCAATCTTGAAAAAAGAACAATTTGGCAGCTGAGGGTCTAGGGTTATTGCAAATGGAGCGTTTTCGATTCTATAATGCGTTTTCATTATCGAGCAATTATTTGAAAAATAATGAAAGTTTGGGCAGGTCAAGCAGTTTACTGTTATTGGCGCTCGATATCGCAATTAGGTAATGCGCGGGTGGTTGTGGGATTGTTGACATAGACGTTTGACTTCAAATAACCCCATAGGAAGAAGTCTAATGATGTAAAATCACACGATCTAGGGTACAATTCGTATCACCGAAACGAGAGAGTACACGAACAGGAAATTCCTTATGCAGTGATTGAATTGTTTCGCTGGCTGTATGATAGCATAACACTCCATTTTTACTAACCCTAAACTCCCAGCTGTAAAATTTTCTTTTTCTGTGGCTGCCAACAATTTACAGCAAAAATTGTGGCAAATTCAAATCTTGCGTTAATTTTGGGACACCCTTTATATGTGTATTTATTTTCATTTTCAGCGAAGATCAATAGATTGTGAAATGTAAAAATAAATAATTTAACCTGCCCTCGATATTGAAAGTATCGAAAAACTTAAATATCCAAACCCTTATCATCCTTTAGTGAAAATTAGGAAGAAAAAAAACTCATTGAATTCATTTTTATTTATTTTTTTACTCTAAAAAGGAATCTAATTTTCTCTCTAAGACACCTAAGAATAATACTCTTGAAAAAACTGCTTCTTCAGCTATGAAGTTTTGCAATTAGCTTACTAGAGTTTAACATGTAAACGATGTTTACCCTTCTAAGTAAGTTTTCGTGATCTTTCATAATTTATTAGAAGATTAATTATCCGCAGATGTTTAAGTCTTCCGAACTGTTGCAAAGTGTCAGGGCGAAAATGCATATTTACTAAATATTCCCAAGAATCTAAACAAAGAAATTAGATCGGAAATTCCTCAACTAATAAACTTCAAGCAAGGGAATAGTTTGAATAATTAATTTTATGGTTCGTGCCTGATTACCATAAAATGGTGCGTGATTTAATTCCTGGCTTCTAGCCTCTACAAACTTAAACATAAAGTTATATTTAAAAAACAAACTTTAACTTACTTCAAAGTCGCCTGATCAACTGCAATTTTTTAAGTAAATTAATTCTCAATGGCATTGAGTTGAGTAATGGGTTTTGTCCATGCAATGTCAAAAAAAAACAAAACATTCAATTTCTCATCGTATAACAAGATGAAGAGAGCGTTTGATTCTCAACTAGTGATCCATCCACAAATCCCTTATCCTTATAGCCATATCGGCAGGTTATTCTTTTTCTTTTCTTCATTTCAAAGTTCAGTTAAAAACATAAAACGGAGAAGACAATGCCAAATGTATTCTGTATCTATTTGTTAACCCTCCTAGCGGCAAACAAGAGTATACTCTCGTTCTACGGATTTTCATAATGAGTGGGCATGATCCTAATGCTAGGAGTATTAAATATTGTTTGCAGAGGTAATTTTATTTTAAAGTCGACAGTACAGTCAGTTGAGGTAAATGAAAGCAAAGTTTCAATGTCAACCCATTATAAACTAAGAGCTGGTTACACAAAAAAAAAAGTACTCATAAGGAACATTAAAAATTTCCGCAATGAAATTAAAGTACATACATAGCCAAGACTTAAAGAAAGGGTACCCTCATCTACCAAATTTTGCAGCGAGTCACCATTTTCTTGGGGGCGGGGGGACTCCTTCCCTAATGTTGCTGAACATAAAGACACATAGTAGAGATCAGCCATCGGCCATCTGGATAAACATTCGAGCACGTTATTTCAATTATAACGGCTAAAGAGCATTAGGGCCAAAAAATGGCGGCGAAGACATGGGGAGGGGGGGGGGATGTTCATGACGCAGAATGCGCCGATAAAAAGTTTCATGGCTGTTCTCAAATGTGGATTTGCATTTGTTTTTCTGATGTTTCCTTATTTTAAAGGGGGGTGAGGCTGCAAAATTTTGCGGAGTCACTATTTTCTGGGGGGGAAGAACCACTTTCCTAATGTTTCTGAATAATAAGACACGTAGTAGAGATCAGCCACATTATTTCAATAAAAATGGCTAAAAAGCATTAGTGCCCAAAAATGGCGGTGAAGACAGGGAGAGGGGGGGGGGTCATGACGCAGAATGCGCTGTTTTTATTGTTGAATGATTTTTTAACGTGCTTTTAGTCACTCTTTTAGAGGGTCTTTCTTTTTTGAGAAAGGGGATGGGGAGAGGGTGTTGCTATGCAACATTTAATGGTGGGTGCCATTGGGGGGGGGGGAGGAGAAACCCCTGGCTAAAGTGTCCAATTATTACTACGCGCAAAAGAGATTAGCCATCTGCCATCTCCAAAATTATTCCAGCATTTTTTTCTAAAATCCATAGCTTAATCAGTGGCGCCCTTTATAGTTCAAATCACCCCACATACGTAATCTCATGACGTAGCTGTAACTAACATACACGTGTTTAAACACATCAATGTAACTAGTGTAATCAAATCAGTACCACATTATTTCGCGCGAAAATGCCTAATTTTAAACGGAAATAGCCAAATGTGCTGCGTTTTCCTCACAAAATCTGCAGAAGTTCACTTGCAGAAATTTTGAAGAATTCTGCAAATATTTTAAAGATTTGAGGCTGTACCTTCAGAAAAACAGCAGTTTTCCTGCTGAAAATTGGTGATCTTTGATCCCCCGACAACCGCCCGGTCCTTGACCCGCCCTGGCAGACCAAGTGATAAATGCTTTGCTATGTATGTACTTTCATTCCATTACAGAAATTTTTAATGTACCTTATGAGTACTTTTTTGTGTAGCTACAGCCAGCTCTTAGTCTATTACGTCTTCTAGATAAATTGAGAGACAAAATTTTGCAAATTTTTTCCCGGTTTATACACGCACAAAAATAGCGCAAAATTTATGCAACTGCATTTAAAAATGCTCGTTTTTTCTCTCTATTTTCAAGTAGGGTAGACCGGTCAGTGAACTTACACCCTGCAGTGAATGAACAATTGTAATGATAATTAAAAAAGAAGAGTTTAAAAGTAGTTTCTATGTATTGGCAGGTATCGACTAAAGCAGTAGTGACACAGGTGCTAATAAACATTCCCGAAACCTAAGTAAAAAGTCTATGAATAAATTGGTTGACCGTTCAAAACGTTGTATGTATTGAGTTAAAATAATCCCATTTCGAATAAATATTAGCTCTAAAGCATGTTACCATGTTGATATTATTTGGCCACTAAAAAGTTCGGTTATTTTTCTATCAAACTGTATGCATCCTTGAAAACGAAATGGTGCTTAAGTGTTCATTTACTGGTTGGTCTGCCCTATGTGTGTGTGTGTAGCTCTCCATTATTTATTTATTCATTTATTTTTTGCTTACCATAATTATTTTCTTGAGAGTTTTCTCAATCGGTACTTAGTTGAACATAATGTTATAAATCGAAAGATTAATTACCCTATACCATTAGAGCTCGTAAAATAATGATAGATCTGGATCTGGCAGGCATTCAACCGCTCCTATCAAACAAACGGTAGGATTGCTTAATTAGGCAGGAAGTTCTTAATTAACAGTACTCTTCCTCAGTATAATCAGAAGATAACTATCATTAAGGAGAATGTCCAGAAACCTTATTATCGCTTTCCTGTAGGCATTGGATAATTACCATTCGAAAACTAACATAGGAACGCTTAACTACAATTCAGTTGTCTGCCTCTTAATTCGATTGTAGATTATAGGAATTAAATCACAGGTTAACGTTGTTTATGAAATATATGTATATGGAAAATAAAGTATCATGATTATGTTGCATGTTTTGATTTATTCCGAATTTTGTAGATAGGTGAAAAGCAGCAATAAATTATTACTCACTGAAACAATAACATGTTAGTCACAATACAGCGGAATAAGTTTCGACTTCAATTTTGTGTGTTGTAGAAACATTCGTAACTGTAGATTTTTTCCCCCAATTCCTTTGTAATTGAATTCTTTTATTTCATTCTTCGCATCAGAACAATTTTCCAAAATTTCATTTTTCTCTGAAGAACTTTGAGAAACTTTTAGCGATTTCCGTTTGGAGTCAACTGTTAGACAATAGTATTCCCAAAAATAAGCTCTTGTAGGTTTACTTATATCCGCGATACTAAAATGCCATTATAAAATTGCATTGTCAACCCAAATCTGCTACTAATTATTTCGCGCCGTAAGTTTTAATACTGGAACTATACGTAGAGGAATGGGAATTTTGGGGCTGGTGAGGAACCGGAAGATATTAGTTAACAGTTACATCTTTTTTTTTTTTTTTTTGCACTCGGTTTATTTAACATCAAACAAATTTTCTTGAATAGGGCATATTTAAAATTGGAAAAAAAAACGTTTTTTGCTCCGAACACATAGTTTTAATTTAGAAGCAAGTATTGATGTCAACTGATGTCCCCTCGGAAATTAAAGTTTGAACCTTTCATAGTTTTTTTTTTTTTTTTTAGTATTTTTTGCACATTAGTTGTATTTTGTGCATAGTAAGTTATACAGTGATATTAACAAACTAGACTGATAACAAGCATGACATTGTGACAGCCACCAGCCAATTACAAAATAACCGAAAAGTTTTTCTTTTTTTTTTCCAGAAATGAAACTATTAACTGAAACACACACACACACACACACACACACAAAGAAGAATTTAATGTAAGATGAAGTGTCTATTCTAAAAATGCTCAAGAGCTATCACAGCTAGCAATTCCTTTTTCTTTCCAACCAGAGCAATAAAAATTTCGTACCTTTATGTAACTAAAGCTGCGAAATTAAACTTAGTGTTTTTCGGACAAGAGTACGTTGTAATTTGTTTAATCCAGGAAGTTAATGATTCACATAATTGATTAGCGGCTAAACCGCCAATCAATTACCCAACGAACAAAACTTAAGGCGTTCGCCCTTATCACTCTTGAACCATGGTAATTTCTCTTTTTGAATAATGATACAAGCAGTTCATCAACGTGCCTTGTCTTCAGAGCAACGTTTTTGAGCATTTTTACTGCCTGTAACAACGAAGTCAAATTCATTTAAAATTCATTTTCTGTGCCAGAGAATATTTATAAGTGAAGTCAGTTTTCCATCGCAGTACTGTAGTTTTTTTTTTCTTTCAAAATCCAAACGATTTCAAAACAGGATTCAGGAAATATTAAAACTATCAATCAATTAAATGTCAACTGACTAACGAAAAAGAGAGAGAAAAGGAAAAAAATATCCCCCCCCCCTCTTCACTTCTCAAACTACTTACTATCAAAAATATTTTGGAATTTGGCCCAAAGTTGAATGAAAATGAGTTGAAGAATCGAGAGGGGAGTTATGAGAATTTTAGCTGTAGTTATTTTTTTCTTTTGTCAATAGATTGCTTAAATTTTAGTTCTTGATGAGTCTTGAAGATCTCGTATTGGAGATACATTACACAGGAACATGGTAAGGGTAAAATTGTTTTACCTAAATAACTTCGAGGGAGCTGTAGACGAGAGAAAACCTGGTACATTCACTACTTATAGAGTCTGCATATAAAGTCAACCAGGCATTCATTTGAATTTTGCCGTCTTGAATTTAAATTATATTTTCCGTAATCAAGAACTGCAATAGGGCCTAAACGCATTGTGTATCTAGTTTCTACAATTGGAATGGAATGGAAAATAACTTAACGCCCGTTATACTATGACTGGTTGTTTTCTAAATTAAGTAATACGAGTCATATCTCCAGTAAAAAAGAAATGACAATAAAGATGCGGTAATAAAGATGTCATGATTATAATGGCCAATTTCTACCCGTACACTTACTATAAAAATTATATTTACAGGGTGCACCATAATGATATTTTTACTTTCTATCAATCTTCAATGGTGAGAATTAGTAATCTGGAAATATTGTATTTAGATGAAGTTTTGCAAGAAATTTCATCTGTAAAAGTGCTTTTCCTGAAAAAACTAGGTTTTGCACAAGAAAGCTCGTTTTATAATGTAAACTTTGCTTGATTTGAGCCTTGAATGAACGCAGACGATTTGTAAACCATGACGACGATTTAAATAAATATACTTTAGAACATAAATAAAAAATAATAAAATGTACACTTTAATCGATAATTTTCATCATCCAAAACAGAAAAAAAAAATCTTCTGCATAGCTCTTTCCGTTGAAACATAAAGGACTCCAAATGTTCCTTTATTTCTCGTATCCAAAAATAGAGCAAATAAATTTAATACTTTGGAATGAAAATAAAAACAAATCAAATTAGCAATCATTACTTCATAGTAAAATTCAATACTGCGGATATGGAGTTAGTCATTTTTCCTTAAAGTCCGCAACTCTGTCAGTGATTGGGGAGTCATAGTCGGAGGCCATAAAATTTCTAGAGTCGGAGTCAGTGGCAGAATCTGTCATTTTTCCTCTGGAATTTGAGTGGGGCTGATTTCAGGATCAAGGATTCACAGTCGGTCATTCCGAGGAAATTTGGCCCAAAGCTGCGTGGTCAAAGTCGGACTGATTTTGGGTGCAGGTGTCGAAGTCGAAGACCCTAAAATTCTTGGAGTCGGGAGCTGGTCATTATTTAAAAACCGAGAACACAGCCCTGGTAAAAACGTTTGCTATTTCAAATAATTTTATTTTTATTCAGTCATATTTACCTCTCACTTATTGTCAATGTTAAGTTTACGAAATATTGGACTTGGATTTTTAATCAATACTTTTTGTTTTGTATTTCTTGAAACTGAAAATGGAGAATGTCTTTAGAATATACACAATGATTTCAAGCTTTTGGTGCCAAATATAACTTTTTGGTAGGGTTAAAAAATTATGAATTGTTAAAAATTTTTTAAAATAGCTAAATAAAAAATTAAAAAACTGCTCTACACATGTTCCTCATCAAGAGCTTTTTCCATCAAAGTATGTTAGAAGCAAATCTGCCTTTAAGTTAGGGATCTATATTCACTTTTAGTTTCCCCATAGGCGCTAATGTAAGTGTTTTTGAACTGTTCAAAACTGAACGAAAAATTGTTCTACTCAAAAAGATGTTTTCAGTACATGATCTTAGCCAAGAGCTTTTTTTACCATAGTTTGTTGAAGGTGAATTCGCAATGAAGTTCAGGATTTATACTTGCCTTAAATTTCTCCGTAAGCGCTAATGTTAAGTTTCTTGAATTGTTCTAAATTGAACAAAAATTGTTCAAATCAAAAAAGATAATTTCTATACATGGTATTCATTAAAAGATTTACCGAACCAAAGTTTTTTGGAAGAAAATTAGTGTTTTAGTTTGTGAAATTATATATTTTCCTTTAATTTTTCCCGTACGTGCTAATGAACTGTTCAAATGAAAAAGTGAAATATCGGAATAAGGTGTTCTCGCCGAGGTCTTTCGGCGAAGATCGGATGTTTCCTCCGGAAACCAGGAGTGTGCAGGTAGGACTGTATGGCCAAAAAGATTAATGAAGCGGGAATACAATTAAGGACTCAAAGTCAGAGAAGCCTGGAAAAACATAGGTAGACCTGCGCCACTTATAGCAAAGTCTGTTTCAACTTTGTTACCAGCTATGCCGATATAGGATGGATCCATAAATTTCTTGGGAGATGGAAAGACTTTACAGTTTTTTCAATACAGCCACTCCAGTACTGTTACCCACGCCATGAATATTTGAAAGATGTTGGACGGCAATTTGGTTATGGTTCCAGTTTCGTTAAGTAATTTAAACATTTAAAACTTGCAAGCAGTTACTTAACAACGAATACGAAGTTCAGTCTAAGTTTGCAACGTCATAAACAGGGGTACCTTTGTACTGCGAAGCTCCTGTCCGATAATGAGACCTTAAAAAATAAAGTGAAAACTCCCTAAAAATGTGATTAAAATTACTTAACTCGATGAAAATTTCCATGAGCCCCTTCTTTCTGGCAGCAAATTCTTTTCAAACATATTTCTAAGCGACACACCAATTAAAAATTTTGAGAGTAATTATTTACCGCCTTGAGTATTATTATTTAACTTATGCATTAATTTTTTTTATCTGTGGAAACGAGAGTGATTTCTGCCAAATCGAACAAAACAAGAATCAAACAATAGCTCAGCCGTACCATCCTTCACTTGAAGAAACTCATGGCAATTTTGATCTCTTGTAACTTCATCTTTACCATCTTACATATAATATAAAGATGAATGTCTCTCTGTCTGGATGTCTGTGACAAGCTTAGCGCCTAGACCATGCGGCCGATTTTTATGAAATTTGGCACAAAAATTAGTTTGTAGCACGGGACTGTGCAGAGCGAAGCATTTTTCGAAAATTCGATTTTGTTCCTCTTCGATTCCAATTTTAAGAACATTTTCCCCGAGCTAAATTATCATAAGATGGACGAGTAAATTACCAAGTTTTCATAACGTGGAACCGTAACATGGCCAAGCCAGTTGGCGAGAAATCAACCATACATTATTTGTAAATATACAGGCGAACAAAAAGACCTTTCAATTTTCTACTACGGGCAAAGCCGTGCGGGTAACACTAGTTGTAAATAAAGCTAGAAGTCTAAATTTTTAGTGACTACGAAAACATACGATAGTGAGCTAAATTAGAAAATTTCGTTCCTTCACTAATAGTATACGAATCATTGCTGTTGAAGTTCTTGAATTTCGTCACTGATAGGATCATCAAAAATCTAAGCCACTTCTAACAGTCACACGAGGTAACATTTTCAATACAATTTCTAATTAGCATGTAATGGAAGGAAAAATTGAAGCATTTCAAGATTTAACTCAAGCGATGCAACTTACGAACTGCTTTCGATTATTATCGAAATAAACTTTTTTTAAAGTTAGTATTTATATATTTTCGCTTTCCCAAGATACAGAAACATTAGGTTCACGATTCGTTATATTTATTTTAATAGAATTCCCTGCCAATAACACTGCTAGCATATAAGGCTAAAAAAAGAAAATGTTCATTCACTGTTTTTCAATCACTATTCAGAAAATTCTCCAACACCACAGATAAAACTCTCTTAATTTGCTTCCCCCCCCCCAAAGAAAAGACGTTTAGAGACAGAAAAAGTTAACAAAAAAACTAACAATTTCTTCGCAACTGCAAGCATTGTAGCAACACATTGTAGCACTAAACGTATTGTTAAAGCGCTTCACTCATTACAATAGAGGTATTTCATTTAATTCCAATCTCTATTCGAAAAGAACATTTTTAAGTTCTCTGACAGCACGCAAAGAAATACCTGAACTATAACTACTACTAATTCTCTGAAGAAAAGACGTTAAGAAGCCCCCCCCCCCTGTCCCCCCCCCCAAAAAAAAAGATTCATTTAAAACATTTCTATTACGGAAATATTAAGTTTACTAATTACAGAATAATTCTCTTCCATGAGGCAACCGTCAATGTCGAGAAATGCTTCTAACTTTAATAGGGTTCCCTTCTAAAAATTTAGCTGGTATATATTATAAATTTGATAGTTCAGGAACTCGTGAACTATCAAAAAGTACAACAGAAGTATTATATTATAGAAACCTTGAAGCTACGGACTTTGGAATAGCGTATGACTGCCGGCAGGAATGTGAATCTTTTTTTTTTTTTTTTTGGAAAAAGCACGTAGTAATATATTACTATTATGCAAAAAAACTTAATGTACATTTTAAGATACACATGTTTTATGCAACCTCATCTTTCTCATTTCCTCGTATTTAAATCTAAGTGAGATAACAGACTTTACCTATCCCAAGTTCCATGCTTAACGCAATAAGACGGGTCACAACGGAATTGCTAGGCAAGTTTCAGGATCCACACACTAACGCTCAGTTTAAAAGCCACATACGTAGCAATGATTTCAGTTACTGTTTACAAATCTCTTTTGCGAAAAAATATATTCCATTTGTCCGACATGTCAGAAAAAGCTCCATTCATTTAATTTATTTTTAAGAATTAAAGGCAAAAATAAAAAATTAACAGTTGATTTTGCTACAGTTAGCAAAGTAGAAAATCAGTTACAGCAACACATTTTAGCACTCTAAATATTTCTCAAGCGTTGACCATTGCAATAGTGACCTTTCATTTTATTCCAATCTCGATTCGGAATACAACATTTTTCGGTTGTCTCAAATCACGCAAAAAGAATACCTGAACTATGTTCAACACTATGTTTTAAAGAAATGAAATTTAAAAGCCAAAAAAAAAAAAAAAAAAAAAAAAAAAAACTTCGTTACTTAAAATATTTCTATTTAGAGACGTATTAAGTTTACCAATCAGAGAAGGATTCTCTTCCATGAGGCAAACGTCAAATTCGAGAAATGCTGCTAATTTTTTTAGGGTTCCCTGCTAAAAAGTCAGATAATATATATTATTAATTTGATATTTCATGAAACCATGAACTATTAAAAAATACAGCAGAAGTAGTATATATTCTAGAAATTTAGAAACTACAGAATTTTGAATAGCGTATAACTGCCGGCAAGAATGTGAACTTTTTTTTTTTTGGAAGAAGAACGCAGTAACATGTTACAATTATGCAAAAAAAAACTTACTATACATTTTATGATACACATGTTTTATGAAAAAACCACATCTTTCTCATTTACTCGTATTTAATTCTGAGTGAGAAAACACACTTTGCCTATACCAAGATCAAAGCTTAACGCAGTAAGATGTCTCACAAGGGGTTGCTAGGCAAGTTTCACTTGCTAAACTAACGCTCTGTTTAAAAGTAAAACACATAACAGTAATTTAATTCACTGTTTACAAATATCCATTGAGGAAAAAATATATACCATTTTTCCGACATGTCAGAAAAAGCTCCATTCATTTAATTTATTTTTAAATAATTAGAGGCAAAAATATGAAACTAACAGTTAAATTTGGTACCGTTAGCATAGTGGAAAATAAATTACAGCAACATATTTTAGCACTCTAAATATTTCTCAAGCGCTAAAAATTGCAATAGTGGCATTTTATTTTATTCCGAACTTTATTCGAAATAACATTTTTCGGTTGTCTCAAATTACGCAAAAAAAAATCCTGAACTATGTTTAACACTATGTTTTAAAGAAATGACGTTTAAAAGCCAAAAAAAATTTCGTTACTTAAAATATTTCTATTTAGAGATGCATTAAGTTTACTAATTAGACAAGGATTCTCTTCCATGAGGCAATCGTCGAATTCGAGAAATACTGCTAATTTTAATAGGGTTCCCTGCTAAAAATTCAGCTAGTAAACATTATTAATTTGATATTTCATGAAACCATGAACTATCAAAAGGTACAACCGAAGTAGTATATATTCTAGAAATTTAGAAAGCTACAGAATTTTGAATAGCGTACGACTGCCGGCAGGAATGTGAATCTATTCTTTTCTTAGAAAAAGAACGCAGTAATGTTACTGTTATACAAAAAAAAAAAAAAAAAATTACTATTTTATGATACACATGTTTTTTAGAAAAAACTGTATCTTTCTCATTTACTCGTATTTAATCCTGAGTGAGAAAACAAACTTTGCTTATCCCAAGATCCACGCTTAACGCAGTAAGACGTCTCACAAGGGATTGCTAGGCAAGTTTCACTTGCTAAACTAACGCTCTGTTTAAAAGTCAAACACATAACAGTAATTTCATTCATTGTTTACAAATATCCATTGAGAAAAAAATATATTCCATTTTTCCGACATGTCAGAAAAAGCTCCATTCATTTTATTTATTTTTAAAGAATTAGAGGCAAAAAAGTGAAAATAACAGTTAAATTTGGTACCGTTAGCATAGTAGAAAATAAATTACAGCAGCATATTTTAGCACTCTAAATATTTCTCAAGCGCTGACTATTGCAATAGTGGCATTTTATTTTATTCCGAACTTTATTCGGAATACAACATTTTTCGGTTTTCTCAAATCACGCAAAAAAATTCCTGAACTATGTTTAACACTATGTTTTAAAGAAATGACATTTAAAAGCCAAAAAAAAAAAAAAATTTTCGTTACTTAAAATATTTCTATTTAGAGATGTATTAAGTTTTCCAATTAGACAAGGATTCTCTCTCTTCCATGAGGAAATCGTCGAATTCGAAAAATGCTGCTAATTTTAATAGAATTCCCTGATAAAAATTCAGCTAGTATATATTATTAATATTATATTTCATGAAACCATGAACTATCAAAAAGTACAACAGAAGTAGTATATATTCTAGAAATTTTGAAAGCCACAGAATTTTGAATAGCGTACGACTGCCGGCAGGAATACGAATCTTTCCTTTTTTTAGAAAAAGAACGCAGTAATGTTACTATTATGGAAAAAAAATTTACTCTACATTTTATGATACACATGTTTTATGAAAAAACCATATCTTTCTCATTTACTCGTATTTAATCCTGAGTGAGAAAACAAAATTTGCCTATCCCAAGATCCACGCTTAACACAGTAAGACGTCTCACAAGGGATTGCTAGGCAAGTTTCACTTGCTAAACTAACGCTCTGTTTAAAAGTCAAATACATAACAGTAATTTCATTCACTGTTTACAAATATCCATTGAGAAAAAAATATATTCCATCTGTCCGACATGTCAGAAAAACTCCCTTCATTTAATTTATTTTTAAAGAATTAGAAGCAAAAAGATGAAACTAACAGTTAAATTTGGTACCGTTAGCATACTTAGAAAATAAATTACAGCAACATATTTTAGCACTCTAAATATTTCTCAAGCGCTGACTATTGCAATAGTGGCATTTTATTTTATTCCGAACTTTATTCGGAATACAACATTTTTCGGTTGTCTCAAATCACGCAAAAAAATGCCTGAACTATGTTTAACACTATGTTTTAAAAAAATGACATTTAAAAGCCTAAAAAAAATTTCGTTTCTTAAAATATTTTCTATTTAGAGATGTATTAAGTTTACCAATTAGACAAGGATTCTCTTCCATGAGGCAATCGTCGAATTCGAGAAATGCTGCTAATTTTAATAGGGTTCCCTGCTAAAAATTCAGCTAGTATATATTATTAATGTGATATTTCATGAAACCATGAACTATTAAAAGGACAACAGAAGTAGTATATATTCTAGAAATTTTGAAAGCTACAGAATTTTGAAAAACGTACGACTGCCGGCAGGAATGTGAATCTTTTTTCTTTTTTTTTTTTTTTTAGAAAAAGAACGCAGTAATAGTACTATTATGCAAAAAAAAAAAATACTATACATTTTATGATACACATATTTTATGAAGAAAAACATATCTTTCTCATTTACTCGTATTTAATCCTGAGTGAGAAAACAAACTTTGCCTATCCCAAGATCCAGGCTTAACACAGTAAGACGTCTCACAAGGGATTGCTAGGTAAGTTTCACTTGATCAACTAACGCTCTGTTTAAAAGTCAAACACATAACAGTAATTTCATTCACTGTTTACAAATATCCATTGAGAAAAAAAATATATTTCATCTGTCCGACATGTCAGAAAAAGCTCCCTTCATTTAATTTATTTTTAAAGAACTAGAGGAACAAATATGAAACTAACAGTTAAATTTGGTACCGTTAGCATAGTAGAAAATAAATTACAGCAACATATTTTAGCACTCTAAATATTTCTCAAGCACTGACTATTGCAATAGTGGCATTTTATTTTATTCCGAACTCTATTCGGAACACAACATTTTTCGGTTTTCTCAAATCACGCAAAAAAATTCCTGAACTATGTTTAACACTATGTTTTAAAGGAAGAACATTTAAAAGCCAAACAAAAAAAAAAATTTCGTTACTTAAAATATTTCTATTTAGAGATGTATTAAGTTTTCCAATTAGACAAGGATTCTCTCTCTTCCATGAGGCAATCGTCGAATTCGAGAAATGCTGCTAATTTTAATAGAATTCCCTGATAAAAATTCAGCTAGTATATATTATTAATATTATATTTGATGAAACCATGAACTATCAAAAAGTACGACAGAAGTAGTATATATTCTAGAAATTTTGAAAGCTACAGAATTTTGAATACTGTACGATTGCCGGCAGGAATGTGAATCTTTTTTTAGAAAAAGAACGCAGTAATGTTACTATTATGCAAAAAAAATTTTACTATACATTTTATGATACACATGTTTTATAAAAAAAAACCATGTCTTTCTCATTTACTCGTATTTAATTCTGAGTGAGAAAACAAACTTTGCCTATCCCAAGATCCACGCTTGACGCAGTAACACGTCTCACAAGGGATTGCTAAGTAAATTTCACTTGCTAATCTAACGCTCTGTTTAAAAGTCAAATACATAACAGTAATTTCATTCACTGTTTACAAATATGCATTGAGACAAAAAAATATATTCCATTCGTCCGACATGTCAGAAAAAGCTCCATTCATTTAATTCATTTTAAAGAATTAGAGGAAGAAATATGAAACTAACAGTTAAAATTGGTACCGTTAGCATAGTTAGAAAATAAATTACAGCAACATATTTTAGCACTCTATATATTTCTCAAGCACTGACTATTGCAATAGTCGCATTTTATTTTATTCCGAACTCTATTCGGAACACAACTTTTTTCGGTTGTCTCAAATCACGCAAAAAAATTCCTGAACTATGTTTAACACTATCTTTTAAAGAAATGACATTTAAAAGCTAAAAAAAAAATTTCGTTGCTTAAAATATTTCTATTTAGAGATTTATTAAGTTTACCAATTAGACAAATATTCTCTTCCATGAGGCAACCGTCGAATTCGAGAAATGCTACAGAATTTTGAATAACGTACCACTGCCGGCAGGAATGTGAATCTTTTTTTTTTTTTTGTCCAAAAAAAAAAAAAAAAAACGCAGTAATGTTACTATTATGCAAAAAAAATTTACTATACATTTTATGATACACATGTTTTAAAAAAAAAAACAATGTCTTTCTGATTTACTCGTATTTAATTCTGAGTGAGAAAACAAACTTTGCCTATCCCAAGATCCACGCTTAACGCAGTAAGACGTCTCACAAGGGATTGCTAGGCAAGTTTCGCTTGCTAAACTAACGCTCTGTTTAAAAGTCAAATACATAACAGTAATTTCATTTACTGTTTAAAAATATCTATTGAGAAAAAAATATATTCCATTTGTCCGACATGTCAGAAAAAGCTCCCTTTATTTAATTTATTTTTAAAGAATTAGAGACAAAAATATGAAACTAACAGTTAAATTTGGTACCGTTAGCATAGTAGAAAATAAATTACAGCAACATATTTTAGCACTCTAAATATTTCTCAAGCACTGACTATTGCAATAGTGGCATTTCATTTTAATGCAATCTCTATTCGGAACACAACATTTTTCGGTTGTCTCAAATCACGCAAAAAAAAAAAAAAAAAAAAAAAAAAACCTGAACTATGTTTAACACTTTGTTTTAAAGAAATGATACTTAGAAGCCAAAAAAAAATCCTTACTTAAAATATTTCTATTTAGAGATATATTAAGTTTACCACAGAGAAGGATTCTCTTCCATGAGGCAATCGTCAAATTCGAGAAATGCTGCTAATTTTAATAGGGTTCCCTGCTAAAAATTCATTTAATATATATTATTAATTTGATATTTCATGAAACCATGAACTATCAAAAAGTACAACAGAAGTAGTATTTATTTTAGAAATTTTGAAGCTACAGAATTTTGAATACGTATGACTGCCGGCAGGAATGTGAATCTTTCTTTTTTTTTTTTTTTTTTTGTAAAAAGAACGCAATAATATAGTACTATTATGCAAAAAAAACTTACTATACATTTTCTGATACACATGTTTTATGAAAAAATATAATCATTCTCATTTACTCGTATTTAATTCTGAGTGAGAAAACAAACATTATCTATCCGAAGCTCCACGCTTAACGCAGTATGACGTGTCACAAGAAATTGCTTGGCGCGTTTCAGGTTATACACAAAAATTCAGTTTAAAAGCTGCATGCATACAATAATTTCATTTACTGTTTACAAATATCTACTGAGAAAAAAAACATGTTCAAATTGTCCGACACGACAAAAGCGTTCCGTTCATTTGTTTTACTTTTAAAGAAGAGACGTTAAGAGGTCAAAAAAAAAAAAAAAAACCCTAACAGCTTTTTATTTTACTGTCTGCACAGTAGAAAATCAGTCACAGCGACGCATTGTAGCACTGTAAACATTGCTAAAGCGCTGACCATTGCAATAGTGGCATTTTATTTTAATCCAATCTGCATTCGGAACACAACATTTTTATCTTTTCTTAGAGCTCAAAGAAATATACCAGAACTACGTTTACTACTATTTTTTAAAGGAAAAGACATTTAGAAGCAAAAAAGAATTATTCGTTACTTAAAATATTTCCATTTAGAAATACATTAATGTACCAATTAGACAATGTTTCTCTTCCGTGAGGTAAATCGTCAACTTCGAGAAATGCTTTTAATTTTTATAGGCTTCACTATTAAAAATTCAGCTAGTATGTATAGCAATTTGATATTTTATGAAACCATGAACTATTAAAACGTACAGCAGAAGCAACATATTCTAGAAGTTTTGAAACTACAGAATTTGGAATAGCGTATGACCGCCGGCAGGAATGTGAACCATTTTTATTTGAAAACGAACTATAGATAGTAAATATGCAAACACCTTTAGGATACACATATTTTATGCAGCCTCATCCTTCGCATTTACTGGTATTTAATTCTGAGTGAGAAAACAGACAGGACCTATCCCAAGCTGTACGCTAAACATAGTATGACGTCTCAGAAAGGAATGCTAGGCAAGTTTCAGGTTCTACAATAAAGCCTTGTTTAAAAGCCATATACTAGCAATAATTTCATTTACTGTTTACAAATCTCTAGTCAGAAAACAATATTTTCAAATCGTCCGGCACGAGAGAAAAAAACCTCCATTTGTTATACTTTTAACGATGACGTTTACAAGCAAAAAAAAAAAATTTTAAAAACCCAAGAAAAGAACTTGCTGTTTCATTTGCTACTGTTAGCATAGTTGAAAATCAGCGACAGCAACACATAGTAGTTTTGAAAAAAATGTTGAAGCGTTGACCATTACACAATGGCATTTCATTTTTTTTTCAATCTCTATTTGGAACACAGTATTTTTTTTTAATTTTTTCTCACATTACGAAAAAAATACTCGAACTATGGTAGTACTATTTTTTAAGGGAAAAGACATTTAGAAGCTTAAGAAAAAATTGTGTCTTCCTTATGTAAAACATTAATATTTAGAGATATATGAAGTTTTATCAATTAGAGAATGATTCTTTTCCATGAGGCCATCGTCAACTTCGGGAAATGCTTCTAATTTTTAATAGGGTTCCCTACTAAAAATTCAGCAAGTATATATTATTAATTTGATATTTATGAAACCATAAACTGTCAAAAAGTACAACGGAAGCAACATATTCTAGAATTTGTGAAGCTACAGAACTTGGAATAGTGTATGACAGCTGGCAGGAATGTGATTTTTTTTTTTTTTTGAAAAAGAACGTCGTATACATTGTTTTCCAAACAATTTACTATACAGTTCAGGATACAAATTTTTTATGCAGCCTCATCTTTCTCATTTATTCGTATTTAAGTTGGAGTGAGAAAGCAGAATCTATCCCAAGTTCCACGCTTAACGAAGTAAAACGTCTCACAAGGAACTACTAAGCAAATTTTGTGTTTATACATGTTTCGTATTATTTTCTAGAAAGGTGAAAACTCGGTTTAAGTATTGCATACGAACATAGCAGCAGTTTCATTACAATCTCTTTTCATCTCTTTTCAGAAAACGTATTTTTGTTTTTCTTAAAACATTAGCTGATCGGAAAATTAGTATTTTCCTTCAGGTGGATATATTCGTGGAAAAAATCAGTGTTTTACTGCATGCTGTACAAAAAAATCTACGGGTTTATTATTTGATTGAAATTTTATGAAACCATGAGTTTATCAGTAAATACAATATTGGAAGTAAATTTTAATGCTGTAAAGTTTGGCTTTCGTGGTTGTTCACCAGAATATGAATTTTCTCCGAAAACATGAAATGTGCAAACTTCCTAGAGGAAAAAGATTTACCCTGTTCTTTAAAAAAAAGAATAAAGTCTGGTACTGCAAATAAGATGGTTTTTAGATTTGTGGGAGCAAGAGGTAAAACAAAATATCTTGTTGCGTACAGGTTGTTCTTATATCTCACGAAAATCATAAAATGTACAAAAATGCAAGTGTCGCTTCCACCGTAAGAAGTTGTGAGATCTCATGTAGATTCGAGTCAGTTGTTTTAGTTAGAACCTTAGGAGGCACTTATTTAACATTTTTCCATAAATTGTTTCCTATTAATGTGTCTTGCAATGTTTATAGTGTCCACATTAGTAGTTGACACCTTTATTTCTATAACAAGTAGCAATTTAACAAATAACAATAGCAATGCTTGGCAATCGCATGCCAACACACTAGCATATATCTAATAAAGCGATTTTAGCGCTCTGTTTGTGCTTGCTTACGTATTGATTAAGTTTATTTGTACTAGCCCTATATATTATATTAGGAGTACACTAAATAGTAGATTGTTCTCAATCTTTCCGTTTCACGCGAATAAATCTTGTCGAGTAGACTTGATTCGTGACAACATTCAGGATATGCATAAAAACATTAATAAAAAAAAATATTTAAAAGGTTACGAAAACGAATATTACGCTTTTTGTCGGTTGTATCGAATTTGGTGAGATAGTCGCGTGCACCTTTGTAACCGATATTTATCATTTAATGTTATGTTAGTAAGTTGCGATGCGATATTCAAGTCTAACATAAGAAATAAAGATATCTAATATCATTATGATAACCGTAAACATTGCGAGATAACTTAATAGAAAACAATTTATTGCAAAGTTGTTTAATAGGTGCTTCCCAATATACTAACTAAAACAACTGACTGATTTCTCATGAGATCTCAAAATTTTTTACTGTAGAATTTCGACTTGCATTTTTGTAATTTATCTTTTTTTGGTAGGATTTCATTTCTTTTTGCAGATAGAGCTTCCCAATACAATCGATATCAGTTGGACATGAGGCAGATAAGAAGGCAATTTTGGCGGGATTGCCAAATTTTGGACAAATTTTCGTTTTGTTCTCTCAATAAAACATACGATGGAACACATTAGCGCTTAATACCTGGAAGAAAATTGGCGACAGTGAGAAAAATTGCCAACATTGCCAGTGATCGAAATTTTTCCGCATCTTGGAAAGCCAAATAAACTTCAATGCAGTTAATCTCGATAGTTTACAAATCCGTTCATTCGTCAGATTTTACTGCGTCGCTATTTTCTGTACATCTTGTACTTGATATTAGTTGTAGCAATGCGAAGTTCCGACTCACTAATGAAAAATGTCCTACCTGATAGCGAGAGACCACCATCTGCCGGACAACTTATTGACAATTATGGAAAGCAGCTGTAAAACTACATTACGCGACTGAAATTTCGGAAAGTTTCAATTTTTCCTTCCATTAAATGCTAAGTACTTACTGCATCAAAAGTTCCAAGCCTGTTAGCTTGATTCTCAGATTTTTGGTGATCCTGTCAGTGAAATCATCCGTCTTTCCACCCTCCCAATGATAAAATTTAAAAACTTCGGCTGGCAATATTTCGTTATCTATTAGTATAATTGGAACGGAATTCTTTAATATAGTTCGCTATCGCATGTTTTATCTTAGTCACTAAAATTTTAAGCTTAGAGTTTTATCTACAACGAAGTTACAGGGGATCAAAAAAACTTTGAGTTGCTTTGAGAAATAAAAAAAGGTTCGACTGTATGTGGGTGTGCTTCTGTTTGACTCGACATGGCTTGCTTTTGCTCGACTTGACCCTTGACCTCATACATAATAGTAGGTACACTATATGTATTGGGACACTTTCAAAAATTCACGTTTTTAGGGATTTCTTCAGAAATAATAGACTAATTGCTTTGTAACTTTTGTCACATAAAAGACATGCTACAACTGTCATTTTCCAACAAAAGTTATATCAGCCTTGCATGTGAGGAATCAATAACAAATTGAGAAAAAACAAAATGTTTTGTGATCATTATTCGTTGTAAATAGCTTATAAGCTGTAAATTTGAGAAAGTTTCACCGAGAAAGTATCACTGAAATAAGGATTTCTATCAAAACTACGAATTTTATTTTCAGGACTTGGTTCATAACACGTAAAGTTTTCCATCAAAATTTCCCAAACTTTCAGAAAACTTGACAGCATACAAGAGAAGGATGATACTAAAATTTGAAGTTAAAAGGTTAAAAATTTGATAAAACAATGGGTAGTTAAAGTAATAAGTTTTTCACTGCACATGCGCGAAATATAACAGTTTGTAACTTTCATAACCTAAAACCCAAATAGATTTCTCAATTTATGATAAAATTCCAGTTGAATATTTTTAAAATTCAGAAAGCTATCAGCGATCTAATGAGGCGAATTTCAATAATTCTTAAATAGGTGACGAATCGTGAAAGGTCGTACGCAAGTTTACAACATTTGCTTGTGATCGTTCAAAGTGATTTATGATAAAAACAGATTATTTGCAAATAACTTAAGGTGGTAATTAAAAAAACAGTAGTACATATAATTAATCCCCTTCTCCAAATAAAAAAAACATCGGTCTTATTTTTACAACTATCTTTCGAACCAGAAGTTATTCGCTCTAAGCTAACTTTTAGTTCGCGTCTACTGAATACATTATCTTTGGAATGAGAGAAAGGAACTATTTGTCATCTGGCAATAGCATTCTGCATTTTCTTAGCTAGGGAATTGTCACTGAGGATTAATGTTTTAACTAAAATATCCGCCAATTAAAGTCGTATAACTGTGAGACTGGGTTTGAGAGGATTCCCGAAAAATTACTAACATTTCGGTACCTGGGTTGAATATCTGCTCGCTTTTGTCCTCTAGAAAATTAAGTTACAGTAATACACACATACTAGGTTTCCGACAGACGCGCACAGATATTAATAGGATAGATTAGGTAATAGTAATTTTCTTCGTGGCAATCGCGAGTTCTGAGAAATTAGGAACAACAAAGAAATTCATGCTAGAAAAAAAATAATTTCAGCTTATGATACAAATTATGATTTACACATTTTATGCAGTCTAATCTTCTTTTTTCCTTCATTTTCTTTTTCAATAAAGGAACAGATGTCCCGTATGCCGAATTCAACGTATTTTACAATGAGACGTGACACGTGGAGTTCATACGTAAAATTTCAGATCTGTGAAAAAGCGATGCAACCTCTTTACTAACTACTCTACATAAGAATAATTTTTATTCCGTTTTATTGAAACCATTCTTTAAAAAAATCGTCCTTTTCCTCATATATATAACAGCGAATTCACTCATTGAGTAACGCTCCTGACGTACACCCAACAATGAAACTCGCGTAATGCTCAATTACTTAGAACAGTAGTCAGGGTTTCTATTTTAGCGGAAAGTCCTAGGCTCAACTCAATTCAAGATGAGAGCTAAAGAGCAAAATATACTGCTAGAGACCATGAATTTGAAAGCGACTTTTCAAACGTGCAAAAGTACCGTTTTGCAATGCTCAAAAGGCCCTCAGCACCTATAGCTGTGCAAGTTGGTACAAGTAGTTTAGAACACGGGAAAGGGGTGCTCTTTTTGTTTTTATATTTCTTGGTTATGCATATTTCTTTCAAGTTGTTTTTGTGTTTGGATGGGAGTGGAGCTGTGTTCTAAACATAAGCACTTTACTTAATTTCTATTTTCTATGGGAGGGAGAGGGGTATTTTCATTTTGTTTGAAATGGAACTCATAACGCGTCTTTTAATCTGAAGTTTTCTAAATGTTTGTAATGAAAAATTAGATTGCGAAGCAATACTTGGGGACTGGTAAGCGTCAGCGAGCATGGAGCGAAACTCCCTATTTTTGGAAACAAAACTCTTGATGAAGAACACGCAGAGAAAAGATATTCTTGATTTGAACAATTTTTCGTTCAGTTTTGTGTACTACCTTAAATATTTAATTATTACATCAATTGCTACTTGTTTACGATTGTAAAATAACGTGAGTTTAGCTTTCTCAAAAATTGACAGAACGGCTCGAGATGCTTCAAGACGTTGTGGAGAAGTCTTTTCTAAATGTTTTTACTGAAATCAAGATTTGATATATAAATAAGAATAAGTTTCAATAAATAATAATGACATTTTGATCAATTCAAAGACCCTTAGCGCCTACGGGAAAATAAAAGTCAGAATAGATCCCAAACTTGAAGGTGGATATCCTTTAAAAACATCTTTGTTGCAAATAACGTTTGATGAGGAACATGTAGAGCAGTTTTTTTTTTTTTTTATTTAGCCATTTTAAGGGTATTTTTGGAATAATTCAAAAAAATTTTTACATCGACTAAAATATACTTTGTACCAAAAATGGTAAATGTTGTGTTGATTCTAAATAGATTCTTATATTTTGGTTTAAAGAAAAGCTACAACTAAAAATTAAAATCAGTGTACGCGGGAGGAATGTTTTTACCAGAACTGTGGAATTGGTACGAAAATAATGAGCAACTCCCGAGTCCGACAACTAGAATTTTAGGGCTGTAGACTCCGTACCCCAAAATTAGTCAGATTCTGACTCCCCGACTTCGACTCTGAATCCTCCGCTTTGGCAGAAATTTTGACTCTGAGAGAAAATGACTGATTTCGACTCTCCGAATTTGAAAAAAGAAGTTATTCATCTCTCGACTCTGACTCCTTTATAAACCTTACCCCTTATAACTCTGACTCCTCAAGTGCAACAGAGTTGCGAACTTAGATGGAAAATGACAGGCTGCGAATCTTTGAATTAAAACCTTCTACTCCGGATTTCGGCTCCTTTACCCCAAAATGAGATCGATGACTATGCAACCCTGGTTTTTACAGTGAAATAATCAATGCTGATATGATTTGTTTTATTTTCACTCTAAAATTTTAATCGATGAACTATATTTTTGGCAATAGCAAATAAAGAGAAATTTGGAGTTCTTTATATTTTAATATAAAGATCTGCATAGACGATTTTGTTTTCTTGGTGATGAAAATTATTTAAAAAGTGGACAATTAATTTTTATTAGTTATTTTTTGAGTTACTTTTTGGCAACGGGATAGAAAAATAAAATCGAGGTGCTTTATTTTTACTTGGAAAAAAGAGCTTAACAATCCTCCGCCCCCCCCCCTTTTTTTTAAAGTGAAAACTTCTTTAGGCGCGTAGAGCATTTTTGAGTTGGGGGGGGGGAAACCATTCATTTCGCGTCACCACCACCAACATTTGGAATACAGCGCGTGCGGGTCTTCAGTCAAATCTTGTACTACGTTGCTTTCGTTGGGAACTGCTCAGCAGCGCAGTTGGCAGAGCGTCAGTCTCATTATCCGATTCCTGTGTGAGCAATCTGAAGATCGTGAGTTCAATTCGCCATTGCACTTCTTCAGAAGTAAAGATTTTTAAGTACAGTAAAACCTGTGAAGTTGACCACCTGTCTAAGTTGACAGCTTTTATCAGGCACGGGATTAATCCTTTTCATATAAATCAACCTCTGTAAGTTGATCACCTGTTAAAGTGGACCACTAAAGTAGTGCACCGGAAGTGGTCAACTTACACAGGCTTCACTGTATATTTAATATTTTTGAAGTTAAAACTTCCTTAGGCACGTTGGGTATTTTTTGAGATGAGAAAAAACAATGTTTCTGGTATCGGTGAGATAAATGTTTGTCGTTGCAACTCTGAAAATTGACAGCTAATTGTAACGGTTGCTGTTTATATTACACCGACTAAGTCTTTAAACGCAATACAAGTATTTTTGAATAAAAATTTATTTTTATTAAATCGATTCTTTTGAAGGCTTTAGAAACTTTCGTAATTGAATAACTTATACTTTTAAATATAATTAAACTTAAAATCCACTGTTTAAAATTTTAAAAACAATTAAATTTTATATAACGTGTCACCAAACGTTTTCATATTGTCGTACAAAACCACCTTAATAATATATATAGCTGCACATGATTCAAATTAAACTTGAAATAGCTTGCAAAGTTCTACAGATAAATGCATAGAAACAGGGCAAACAAATCGGCATTTGGCTTTTGCAAAATCTTTCATTATAGCTCACTTTGTTTCTTTTTTTTAAAAATGAACCTCAAATTATCTGGCATGCCTCAAAATTCGAACTTCCCGGCATGCTGGTCAATCTCACGACATGTCGGATAAAAAGGGGTAATATAGTAAATTGATTACGAGGAAAATTGATTAAGTTTATTATTTCTGTGCTTGAAAAACAGAATAACACAAACTAAGAATTTATTTTCAAATATTTCCCATATTTGCATCGATATTTACTTTATAAACGAACTGAAATAAATCATACCAAAATGTATATAATTGAACCTCGGATTGATGATAAAATTAAAAATTAGACTGTAGCTGATATTTTGAATTTACAAAATTAAAGTTTTTGAAACTATTAATTAATTTTAAATGAAAATGAAGCACGCACCACACACACGCGCACAACACGCCATATTCATTTTGTAGCTTTAAGTTTTCATTTCTGCCAACAGTTCCATAACTGTTTTTTTTTTTTTTTTTTTTTTTTTTTACGAGACATTATTTTTAATTTTTTTTTCTTTTTGAAAGCGATTATGGATTTGTTTTTGTAATAGAAAAAAATACATCAGCTGCATTGTTAAAAAGATGCTACTGCTTTAATTGTTAGTTTATTTATTTTTTTTCTCCCTTACGTACCTATTTCATCAAATGAGCGAGGCATGTGCAGCAAAGTACAGGAACAAATCTTAAAATGTTAAAAAGGTATGTTTGGCATAACTTGCAGTCTTAACTAATTTAGAGAAAGCCGATTAAATACTAGAAAGTCGATAATGGTATACGGCATGGGCGGATGCAGAAACTGCTCAAGGAGGGGGCGGTTGATTCTACTACGTATCTTATTTACACATTGTTGGGGGGGGGGGGGGACACTTTTTGTCTGATTCAACCAAAATATAGAGATTTATCCAAGGAGGTTAACCATCCTATTCCTTTTTTTTTTTTCATTGAAATAGTTATATTAAAATGGCGTTTCAGAACTTTAATTTCGGAGGGGAAATGTTTCGAGCCGCCTAAAATAACGGACTGAACCCATTTACACTACATGAAATGTCTGCAATCGCGTAATTAAGACTTAAATTTTGAACAATACCCGGGGGAAGGCGTCCAAACTCGTCTTCTTAACAGCACTAAAGTTAATCTGAAATATCCGTTTTGAAACTTCAAATCCAAAAAGTTTCCAGGAGGAAGATTCGAACTTCATTCTTTTATTTTTTGTCACCAAAGATAGCCTACACTTACGTTTTAGAACATCAATTTGGAAAAAATGCCAATCCAGAATCCCTCAAGGGAGGGGCGATCGCCCCCATCGGCCCTCCCTTGTATACGTCCTTGGCATACGGGAACGTTAGTTCGTGTAGTTCTGGAAGAAACTTCTAGGTTGATCTACCGATTGGGAAACAAAATCTAATATGGACTTGACATTACTTCTCTGTACAGCTGCTAAATGTTGCATAGTTTTAATGGATAAAAAAAAAAATGGATGTTCCCTCATAAACGTGCATTAGAAGTTTCTCTTCTGAATTAGCATATTTTTATTATGAAATATTTGTGTTTCTATGAATTTTTAAGACACTTTTATGAGAGGGTTAACAATTTTTAAAAATAAGTGCAACGTCAAATTTCAAATGAAAAAAATCTACGATGCTTTCGTTCGCATCTGAAATCGCATATCAAAAACTAAACGCAAAAAGAAAAAAAAATGCAACGAAAAAGTGCCTTACAGTTAAAATAATATTTCAAACTCGTATACCATATAGATAAATGCAACCTCAAACACAAAACGCAATTTTTGAAAAATTCATAATAGAAATATCGGCAGTGTTTAACAATGGTTTTATGGAAATTGTGCCAAATATCGGCCACATCAAAAATTTACTCTGAATTCTACATGGCAATTTTGGTGAGAAATTTGCCGAAAATTTGAAAATGCGACGCAAGTTTAAGACGTTACTTCAGTTTGCATTACGCGGAACACGACTTGAAATTAAGATAGATTCGCCTCAATGAAACAAAGTGAAGTTTAGTTGCAAACCCCCCCCCCCCTCCTCCCAGTGTCAAATCTTTCGCTAGCATAAACTTTCATGATACCAAATAAAGGAAATGCGCTTTAAATAACTAAATGTGCTTTGCATGCAACGCCTTTTGTACAAGGGGGGGGGGGGGGACTCCACAAATTACCGCCCCGATGATAATAAATTATCCCCTTGCTAGGTACGCAACTGGTGTTTAGGTGATCAAACATGAAGCAATACAATTTACAAAGCAAAATGCCCTTGAATTTCGTAGGTGAAGTTCCTACCTACGAAAGTTTAACAATCAAAAATCTTAGCATGTGGTGATTTTTGGTAGTTAAATTTCACCTTCCAAAACTCTTTTTTCCACAGTTATACCAAATACTCCAAGGTATAAGAACAACATCTGAGCCAAATAGCAAACTAATTTTTTTTTGTATTTGAGTTTCAATTATTTAATTCAAGCAAGATGACACTCCCGAGTATAAGTAGAAGCATTACTCATACTTAAAACTTGGTACAGGAAACTCCCGATTATCCGCAGAATAGGACGACGTCGTAACCGAAGATAAGTGAATAATACGTAAAAAACTATACTTAGAGTATACAATAGCTAGAAAATAACACTCACACATACATTTAAATTATAACTAAAACCATTACTACACTGCATCTACTAACATCGAATATAAACAAGCTGATATGTGCATCACATGACTTCTTTTTACATCAATTTAATGTTATTTCCCCATTATTGGAAAATTTAATGTGATTCAATAGTTAACTTGATAAATATCACCAACAGTAGTCAATTTGGAACCAGATTTTAAAAAAAAAATCGCCAAATTTGTCGCTAAGTTGGCAAAAAAAAATTGGCGACCAAAAGACTGGCGATACATCGCCAAGTGTCCGCCAAATTATAACACTGCTTGAGTTCGCATCGAAATTAACAATGATTCCCCCACCCCACACAAAAGGCGTGAAAACCCCCTTTGGAACAAACGAATGCAACCAAAAAGGGAGGTGCACAACTAGACCCCACTATCAGTCTACGTACCAAATTTCAACTTTCTAGGACATACCGTTCTTGAGTTATGCGACTCGAGTTATGAGAGTACATACGCACATAAATACGTACATACGGACGTCACGAGAAAAGTCGTAATTAACTCGGGGGATGTCAAGATGGATATTTCGGGTGTGTATACGTTCTTAGGCATTTATCCGCGTGTGGTCGGGTTGGAAAAAAAAACTCATTCATTTGGAGGTGAGCAAAATTGAAATTAAGGCCGAATTTTGAGTGAAAATTTTTTCGCGAATACAATACTTCCTTTTTTGTAAAAGAAAGTAAAAACGTATGCAAAATCCAAAAGCAAACAATAACGCAATCATAAGTTTAAAAAAAAAAAAAGCGAAAACACTCATTGATAATCCGACCCGGCCTATAATCGGGACGTTACTGTAGTAGTATTCAGGAGCGGATACCAACTAGCATAGTTGGTGGGGAGAAGGGGGGGGGGGGTCATACTGAAGAATGATCCCTTCTATTCGTTTTCAACCCTACGGTTTTGGGTGCAATAAATTTCTGAAACTGCTTGGGTTTCAATAAAAGCACCAAAACGGCGAGGGAAAGGCACTTCTTAGAGCCCAAATGTCATTAATTTCATAAGCAATAAAAAAAAATAATCTTCATACGTATAATCGCCAAAATCACCGATCGAGTAAAGCTTTGACATCACCATCAACGAAGTTATTTATAAACCTGAATTACTTTACAATTGAGAATGTTTATTGAATTTCGTATATATTTTTACGAGAAAATAGCTGAGATTCTTGATATTTTTTTTTAACTGTTGCCAATTTTTTGGCACCAAAAAGAGATGATGAACTTCGACAACGCTGATTTGGGCAGAAAGGAACAATTGCCCAAAGTTATGCGACCCGAAATTTTAACGATCAAAGTACCCCGAACAGGTTTCACACAAATGAAGTTCTTCATTTGAACAGGTGAAAATTGCTTCTAAGCAATTTTCACCCGTTATACCTCAACGGGTTCTAGTATTTGAGAAAAACATATTTACTTTTCAAGAATTAATTCTTCTTTGAATTGAAAAGATTACTAAAATCGTTTGCATCTTAATAAACTATTTGAACACAATCAGAGTGGATAATAGTGTCAACGGTTTGGGGGGGGGGTTATGACCCATATTTACCATTCGCTGATAGTAACAGCATCAGCAATTGCTCAACTGCGCCACAGCACAAGTAACAACGCATAATGCGCTTGCTTTCTGCTTTTAAATTCGTAACACATGCCGATTTTGTTTTTACCAGATATTTCACCTATTTTGTTTTTACCAGAACTTTTCCCCCGCTCTAATAAACATTTGTAAAAGATCAGAACAAACTATAATAACTGAAAAAAATGTATTTTAGACAATTCCGTTCATATTCATTAACATTATGAACTTGGCTGTATCATATTTTGAAATAATACTCAATTTGAATAAAATAAAATACCAGTAATCACATTTTAATTTTGCGAAGTATTAGACACAACAAATTAAGATCTAGTAATTTGTAACTAAAGTCATACATATTACACCGATTCCTACCACCATAGTTTCATATCACATGAAACTTTTACTACAATTATCTTGTTGTATAATAAGTTGCAGCTGAGAACATTGGACTATAATTGATTATATTAATTGTTTTTACTGTAACTTATTATGCAAACCTATATTCTCAAAACAAATTACAATTTAGTCAGAAACTGAATAAAATTTACGAGTAAATTGCTCCCATGTACTTACAGAGATAGAAATTTGAAAAGTAAATACGTAATTTCAATTTACAAAGATCACATATCGTAAAAAAAACCTCAGAATTGAATTATCACCCCTTATAAATGAATTCGAAGCAAACTAAATTTATTTATTTCCACACCTCAAGTACACTAACATGCAGTCAAAGGTACTCGGAATCTAAATTTGTGGGGAGGGTTGGGGGGGAATTCTCAACTCTCCGAATAAAATTCTAAATTTTACCGAATGTGAAAAAAAAAAGAAAGGAAAAGAATATCTCCGCGCACTACCAGCATCTAATGCGAAAATACATTAGGCTGGAAAATATTTTTTAAAAACTGCAATATTGCAGTACTGTTTTTAAATTTTCCGAATTAGCAGTCAAAATTTGCCGAAAAGGAAAATATTTTGGTAGGTTATAATGACCTTCCATCGGGAAGCCCCAGCATGCAGCAATCGTCATGTAACAACCGTAGCTCTATAGTCTTACCTTTAACCTCAATGATCACGAAAAGCAAAACAGTATAATTTGCGTCCCACTCAAATGTCAGACTTTGTCAACAGGAATTTCGCATTTATATTCTCGGAAATGAACATTAAATTATCGTTACATTTTGTAAATACAGTAGTACCTTATTTATCCAAACTAATAGGGAAATGGCAGATTCAGGTACACAGAATTTTCAAAAAGTATGGATTAAACAAAATAAATCAAATTGAGAGAAGATGCTTAAACTACTGGTATACAGTAAAAATTATATTTTTAGTTCAAGAGAACGAAATATAAAACCGCATAAAAGAAAATTGCAAAAACGCTGTGTTGTGCTAACTTGCCTTTGATTTATACAATATGGGCATCTAAATGACCGGATTGAGCGAAATCCGGTTTAATAGAGTCCGGTTTAGTGAGAGTTTACTTTATTATCAATTATTTATTTTCTATGCATAATAACAGAAGATGTGCTTAGAATTATCATTACATTTGTCCCAGGGGGGGGGGAGGCTATGCAGTCACACATATTATATATATACAGCTACAAGTAGGTAACTGCAATTTTTGTTTTCATACTCCTCTGAGCAAGAAAACAAAATGGTTTCAACCAATTTTGGGGGAATGTGAAGATTTGATTTAAATGTCACTCAACCGTTTCTAAACTTGAAGTATTTATGTCTTCTTAAAAACAAAGATTTCAGCGAAGTAAAACATTCAATTTCTTCTAAATTTGCAGTTACATACTCCGTTAGTCCTCCCTTGTTCAGCCAACGATATAAATCCAGGTTTCTTGTCCAATTTTACACGTTTTCGGTAGATCAAAAATTATCACGTAAGCACAAACCATTTTTGTCAAAATAGTATTTTTTTAAATGCTTGTAAAAGCTTGGAATAGTTAAAAGATTTCATCATAATTTTAATTACGTTCTACTACTTCTGAAAATAAACGCAATGATACAGAATCGCACCAGAAACTAGTTCCTAAGAGGAATAATTAAGAGGATAAATTACGTCTACATTCTACATACATAATTAAAATAAGAATTTGGATCAAAAAACAACGGACTACCATTCAGTAGAAAAAATGTCCACTTACCTTATGATGTCAAAAACTCAGTCGTCTTTGAACCTTGGGACTTTTCAAGTCGACGCACACAGCCAGCATTCTTTAGTAGATGAAAACTTGTTTCAATGTTAAGTTCTGTCAGCAGTCATAAGTTCGTATTTTTCTTGAAATATTTCATCCTTGCACATTTTGACTCAAAACACAAATATTAACAGTTTCAAATATCACTAAGCCATATGTAGAACCATTTCATTTCGAAAACTATATGATATCCAGACATGAGAGGGAATCTTCGTCAGGTTCTACATCCCGTACGAAAGCAGCTGTGATTGCCACCAAATCTTGATAGCACAGAACCGCGCAAAAGTTTACTTTTTATCAAACTTACAGATTTCACAAATTGAAATATTTATTCCCGCTCAGAGCAGTTTAAATTTATCTTGTTTTTGAAAGTTTTTACCACATTCGAAATTTTAGCTCAGCTTTCACGAGTTTCAAATTGCATTCGCCAATTTGTCTATGACGAACTGAAATTTCTAAGTTTAAAGTGGCACCTACAGTTACGTCTTTTCGATAGTCTCTAAAAGCAGGACAGCTACTTTCTGAAGACGTAATAACCTGAACTTACTGAAAAAATAACCTAAACTTACTGTCAACATATTCGTTATAAAGTTAAAATACTAGATTGACTGTTACAATTTTGCCACCAAAACAACTTAGGGTTAACCGGCAAACGGAATGAATGTGAAACCAAAAATTCAGGCATGCGCAATAGATTTCTATAAGACATCTAAAGCAGTTTTTCCCTATCTGGTTACGATTTGGTTTTTCAAGGGGGCAATGAATTCGTGATGGGTGATTGCGGAGCGCTGAATATTTAAGACAAAATGACTAAAATAAATAGCCTTTGAATATCGAAGTTGAAAAAGCACGCGAAACCAATTGTTAAAAGTTTAAACAAGGAATCACAAGTTAGAAATAAACAAATTAAAAGTTCATTAGCTTCCTCTTCGCACTCTTCTTTGAACTTTGAGAAATTTTTTCATCATTCATCCCCAAGTTCATGATTTTTTAAGCTTTCCTTCTCCTTTTTTTTTGAGTAACTAGCTGCGTGCCCGGCGTTGCACGGGCTACTTAAAAAATGAAAGAGATGTCCAATTGATGTTTTTGTATTACTCTGACATCAGTTTCTAAAGCGCTAAGGAGTAAATAAATATGCGTAATGCAAGGTTTGTAAAACACCAGTAGAGCATATTTTTGACAAAATTCTCTTTAACGTTAATCATAGTTATCAATCATACAAGTTATGAGTATTTTCAATTAGCACAAAAGATGAAAATACATGCATTATCAACTATAATCTCTGGTCACTTTAAACTGAATTAAATCTGATAGACTATATCTGAAATATTTATGTACAATTACGATCATCTTTTTACATAAAATGACACACGCATTTTGATTGATTATGTGAAACTAAAGCACCAAGACTAAATAAATACCAATAGGCATTAATTTAATACCAAGTCATCAGATTCTAAGCTAGCCTTAGTTAAAATCCTTAAAAACAATTTTTTTGTTCAACTCTGTTTCACTTAAAGAAATCCAAACAATCTTAATTTAACATGTTCTTTTAACGATACAAACTGTATTTCAAAAATAGAAACAGGAAAGAAAAAGAAAGTTATTGCAATTCGAAAACTCACCCATGTAACGGGAAAAAGTTCAACAAAATAAACATAATTATTCGCACATCCTAAATGTATCAAAATATGAAACCGGTGAACGATAAACTTACACTACAATCAATAAACATATCTAAAGAAACAACTTTCCTATGCTGAAAGGAGTTAAGAACGTCGAGTGTAAAAAAATAAAAAAAGGACAGACGATAAAATAAAGGCTATATCCGAATAGAGCAACCAATTTTAAACTAATTTGAAATGAAATTCTAGATGGAAACGTTGTTTTAAGATTTGGACAGCAGCCAAAAAAATCTCTTTTAAAACAATTATTAGAATTTTATTTGCTCATACGCAAAATAGCAACAGGAAAGAAATAAAAATTCCTGAATAACGTTATGTTAATTAACGTTTTAATTAATATCTCCGCTAATTAAAGTCGTACAATTACGAGATTGGTTCTATTGTTTTCTTTGGAAAATTTCAAATTGATCGTTATCTCGTTCGACTCTCGATTCACAGCGGTTCTCGAGGAGATCGATCTTCAGACAGACAGACAGACAGACGGACGCGAACAGATTTTAATATTATAGTGGATGGATTATAGTGGATTACGATTGCTTATTGTTCTCATTTGACGGTCCTTGACGTTCCGGTTCCTTTTTCAGCTTGGACCAGGGGCCTCTGCAGCACCACCGCCCACCGGCCTCTACAGGCGCGATTGTCCCCCGGTAGCCGCTTTTCCTGGTCGGTGGCGTCCATGTCCTACATACACGCACGCTCACACACACGCATTGTTACGCACATACACACTCCCACACACAAGCCGTTACACACATACACACACGCCTAAGTGCATACACACAGGTCTACGCACACACACAAGCCTACACATGCACGCACGTGCGCCTGCACACACATACCCAAATATACACACGTAACCCCCCAGAAGGAAGAGCAGGTTTGGGGGGACAGGAGTCGTTTCTGGTAACAATAAGTTCAATGAGTAGGGTCCTGTCGTGATTGCGAAAAACATAATTTGAATTCAAAATTTCAGAATTCAAATTAATTTCTTTTTTTTTTTTAGGTTTTTAAGAGTTATTGCTTTTAATTCCGCAAACTACTACTTAAATAAGAAGTTTCATCCGGAACTGAATGAGACTACTTTTCCGCAAACCAACATCGACGTTTTAGTATCTAATCAATATCCTCTAAATTAACTGAGACTGCGAATTTTGTTAAACATAACATTTTAACATTTTAAGTTGATTTCTAGAAACAAAATACGCCTCGCTCATCTAAAGAAATAGACACGTAAAACACAAATAAGTGAACATATTTTAAACAAAGCAACTAATATGCATTTTTCCCCATTAAAACAAAAATCTTTAATCATTTCAAAGAAGAAAAAAGAATTAAAATAATAAGCGCATTAAAATAAATACATTATACCGAAAAGAAATAAATAGTCTGTCTTTCCAGCGGCGTACCTAGCACGGGTGACACCTGGGGCGGTAATTTAGGGTGTGACAGCCCCCCCCCCCCCCCGCCTACAAACGCAAGGAAAAAACTTTTAATGTTCTATGTAAACATAAAACATGAAATTCATGCTATTTTCAGAAGCACCTACATTTGTGCCATTACGAAACTTTAAGAGGGCGAATAAGAGACAAATAAAAACTATGTATGGGAAAAGGGACACATATGAGCACGGAGCACATGTGAATATGGTACGTTTACTAATGTGACGTCAAGCAAAAAATCTTAAAAAATTCTCAAGTAATAGCAGTACCAGGCCTGCTTTTTAACCAAACTTTCAGAGCAAGGAGCCAGTTTATGTTCCTGTGGTGACAGCTTCTTTGTGCTTAGCAGATGCTGATGTACTTTTATCACTGGCTTCTTTGTGTAAAAACATATTTGAAACTAATGAATAAGCTAAATTTAATTATTGCAAAACATTATAAGAATATTTACGTAAATTAATGCCAATGTTTAAATTTTGTAATTAAATTTAAAATTCTTTATTTTTGAAAATTATTTCTAAGGTAAATGCCGGGGCACTTGTAAACGCAACATCTTGGGGCACTTGTGAACAGCTCCCACATCCTCTCCGCAAATAAAAATATTAGTGTAGGCTTATTATAAGTGTTAAAAGAGATGTAGTGAGTTATAATCATTATTTTGCTGCAATCAGTTTGTAAATTTATTATTGATTATTATTACATATTTACTAATTATTTATTTTATTATTTTTAGTTTTTAATTCGTTAATTACTAAATAGTTGTCTAAAAATTTAGTGGTGTATAATATTTGCAAGGTAAATAAAGACAAAATATTTTCCTTTGACTAAAAACTGAAGTTTAGAAAAATATTAAAATTCATCATCATATTCTGTATGAAGCTTAAACGCACTATATAACAAGAATATACTTTAAATAATATAATATTCTTTTTTATTGTTTAGTCTCATAGGATTTTTTCTCGTCGATCCATTGATTAGAACATACTATGAAACTTTAAAGTTTGACAGTGAGCATGGTTATACAGATCGAAAAACATATTTTTTAATTGAGAATTACCGTACAATTCAAACTTACACAATATAGGTTACTAACTCTTGAATGTAATTAGTGCATACACATATGCTCTATTATAACGAATTTTTCGTTGAAATGCGATTCTCGTCCTGCATTTTTCAATCGTGTCTACATGTGCCCCAAGCTTGTTCACATCTACCCCCTATAGGGGCACATGTGAACAATTGAAGAAATTTTTTAAAAATTCTATAAAGTATAGAAATACTTTTTTTAAAAATCTGTAAGAATTCCATAGCACAAAGAAAAGATTATTAAATCATGGGGACCCTTTTTCGGTGAGAAATTGAAAATATTTTCTGAGAAATTAAGAAATGAAAAAAAATGTTCACATGTGCCCCCTTTTCCCTTTGCTTTTTATATAACATGTCCTAAACGCATGTGTGCAGGGCCAAAACGATGTCAAAAAAATAAGTGGGTGTATGAAATTGATATCCTCTTAATCAATACGAACACAGAGAAAGATAATAAGGTTCAGTTTTTTGGTTCAAGAGGTATGCTTTGGATAAGGTTTGCATTATCAAAACTTAGATCTTGTAGAGAGGATCACTATAAAATCTATGTATTGATAATTTAAACCTTATTCTAAGTATAATATTCACTCTATGATGAGGGGGGATCTCCCCCGGAAAAGTTTTCAAATGTGAAGTCTTATCAACGCATTTTTGATCAGATACGATAATGTTAGTCAAAGAAGAGATTCAGGAGAGCTGCCACGCTCATTTTTTGAAATTGAAACGTTAAAATCGCAATTATCTCCAGGTATGTTAGGTAGAGGGAGGATTGGGGAAGTTCCCCCGAAATTTCTCGAATTTTTAGCGCTTAAAACGCAGTTTTTGACAAACTTTTGTGGTATTACGGGAAAGAGAGGTTCGAGGGCCCACCCCTGGAAATTTTTCTAATTTATGGTCTTAAAAAGGCATTCTAGACTATATTCTGTCTAGAGAGTGTTAAGGGGTTGAAGAGGTTCGGGAGCCAGCCCAGGGAATTTTCGAAATTAAATTTCTAAACATGCATTTTTAACTATCCAAACTTTAAGAGGGTTGACAATTCTTTGAAATAAGCTCTAAAAGCGCTATTAAAACAACTGTTTAGAAAGCCGTAACAAAAAAAAATGATTTAACGAATAACGACTAATTTGAATCTATTTTCAGTTATACAGTTACTTGACACTGTAAAATAAAAAGAAAGGAAAAAAAATGAAAAGGTTAAACAGTACAATAAAGGAAAAGGAAGCCACGCAAAAACTAATTTTAAAAACAACTACCAGTTTTTCTCTGGTTCCAGTTTCCTTCTAGTCCAACACACACAAAAAATATTAGAATGGATTACAGTCACATCCATTCTGACTAATCTTACAGTATTGGCTACTTAAGTTTTAAATTAGGTTATTATTCATATTCGATGCTTTGGAACTGGCTGTATTGTATTCCTTTTCCGACTTAAAAAAAGTAAAAAGATCCTCCACACTTTTATATATAACTATCTGAAAGCACACCTCCCAATTTTAAATGCTCCGATAGAATCTAAAATAATGATAAACAAATTAAGAGTAATTTAAAAATTGGTTCCAAATGTTCAAACGCCATCGGATGGCAGTTTTTTATTTATTTATTTTTTTCCGCTGATGTGCGATGAATTTATTTTTAACTCTTGCTAGAGATATATTGAGATTTTAGTATTTATTTTTTTTCAGAAAAGTCTTAAACACATTTTAGGTACCAATCTCTAAAGAAATTTCACTCGACTCAACAGCCACCGCACCCCCCCGTAGTGAAGCTACTACGTTTGATACATTAAATATAATTTAAGATATATCAGGATATCAGTACTTAATGAAGCCTCCCCCCCCCCCCCCCGTGAAGCTACTCTGTTTGATTGATTCAATATAGTTTAAAATGTCGGAGGAAAATTTCAGAACAGATGCATCTACCTCTCTATATCAGAGGATGTCTCCTCCCAGCAGTGGCCTTAATCCCCCCCCCCCCCATGGTGATAGAACTGCGTTTGATATAGTAAATGTGATGTAAAATATTGGGGAGAATTTTCTGAATTTATATATCTATAAATTACAAAAAATTACAATTCCCCTTAGGATGTCCCCCCCCCCTCCTCCCCGAGGCAGGTGACACCCGGGGCGGACCGCCGCCCCCACCTTCTCCGTCGTATACTCACTGGTCTAACACATAAACTTTAGCGTGAAAATTAAAACAAATTATATCACAATAATAACTTCCAAGTAAAAACCATAGCTGCGAGTTGGAGTCGGAATCAATCTCATTTTGAAGTAAAAGAGTCGGGTTCAAGAGTCTAAGATTTTTATTCAAAGACTCGAAGTCGGAATCGGTCATTTTCCCTCTAAGTCCGCAACTCTGCCAATGTTTGCGGAGTCGGAGGTCGGAGTCAGTCATTTCCTCTCCATGTCTAAATCTTTGCCAAAGCTACGGAGTCAGAGTCGGAGTCGTGGAGTCGGAGTTCGACTAATTTTTGGGCACAGGAGTCGGATTCAGAGTCGACTGCCCTAAAAGTCTAGGAGTTGGAGACAGTAGTTGATCATCAAGAGGTATTTCCAACAAACTTCTTTCGAAATAGATCTGCCTTTAAGTTCGAGATCTCTATTGACTTTTAGTTTCGCCGTAGAAGCTAATGTTGAGGGATTTGAACCGTTCAAAATTGAACGTAAAATTGTTCAAATCAAAAAGATATTCTCTATGCATGCTCTTCTTCAAAAACTCTTTCCTACAAAGTTTGTTTGAAGCAAATTCGCCTCCAAGTGCGGGATTTATATTTGCATTGAATTTCCCCGTAGGCGCTAATGTCACGTTTTTATGAACTGTTCAAAATTGAACCGAATATAATTCAAATCAGAAAATGAAATATGGGAATAAGGTGTCCTCGCCGAGATCTTTCGAACAAAACGAAAATTGCTTCGAATAGGGACCATCCATTCAAAAGTAATTGGGGGGGATGGGGGGGCAGATAGACAGACAGACATTTTTCCCAATCTCATTACCCTACTTTCCGATTTTTAATTTTTCAATGTTTATTTAGTTGTCTAATTTTGACTTTTTTTTTTCATTTTGTTTTTTGCGATATTTTAAAGATTTTCTCTGACTTTTACTGGGAAAGTAGGCTAAAAAACAAAATATGCAGATTTGTAAATATTTATCGTAATGCTTAAATAAATCAAAATGCAGCTACAAATGTGTCAATATTTATCTTAAAATTTGAGACATAATTAAAATGTATACTGAGATAGGTAATATGTTTGTTCAAAGTAAAGGAGATTATGCATTAATTTTAATTTTCGAAGATATTGAGTAGATAGAATTACATTTATATTTATCTTTAAATACGAAGCAAACGAGATATTTCTCCCTTTTATTATCTTAGTCAATTTTTATGCCTCATCTCTAATAACCTCAATTAAAGCTCGATGTCTGCGTTTCAAAATGAGGGCTCTTTCATCACCTAAAAAGCAGCGGTGAACAGCTTCGAAGCTATAATATGGAAGAATAATTCATTCGCTTCGCTTTTAAATTTCGAGAACTTTTTATGAGTTTTCGTTTTTATGAGCCGAGCCTTCATGTCAAAGTAGGAATTTGCAGTTTGATAACGATGATGGGAAAAAAAGCAACAAAAACATTTTCCGGGGGCGTCTTTAATAGCATTAGCATAATGGAATGATCTCATTATTAAAGCGTCTTCTCAATTAGATTGAATTACTTGAAATGTTGTTATTTACAGAAAAGTATTAGTGTTGATGCACAGCCTTTACTTGAACTAGGTAATCCGTAATTGGAAAAGTATTTTTTGTTATATATCCTGCTCATTTGTAATTTTAAATAATTTCTTTGGATTTTCAAAAAAAAAAATTATTTTGTTGAAAATTTATGTTTGATTAGAAAGTTAGATTTTAAGTTTTTTTTCCTTTTTTTTTCAACTATGTTTTTTTTCCACATTTACTTTTAATTTTTGAAACACCGGATATTTATGTTGAACATCCGGTGAGAAATATCTGGGTATTTTAAAGGCACTTTTTGCTGCATAGCTAATTTGCATATTAATGATTTTTAGAACTAATGCATAATAAGAAGGGTAAGTCAAACTGACTCCTCATTCAGATGCATTTTTGTACACTTAATTACTTTTACAGGTTTTATGATTTGTATGTTTATTTTAAATTCAATGAAGGAAAAAAAAACTATTTTAAATTCGATGTATAAATGAAACACAAATCAATATTTAAAAACTCTACAAGTTATTTAACAGAATAATTAATTATTTTCAATGTTCCATTGTATTATGTTAACATCTTGTATTGCTTTACTAGCAGTTTTTTTTTTTTTTTTTTTTTCTATATCAAGTTAATCTATGGCAGTGCATGATCGAAAAAGATATTCATTGTAATTTTGCATTGGCGTACCTATTATGGGGGACAACCGGGGGTGGTAAAGGGTGATGTAACTCCCCTCCCCCTTGGAAAACTTTCAAATTTGTTGTCTTAAAATTGCATTTTAACTTTATATTTTTCAAAAACTTGCACTTCCACTTAGGGTATCACTTCCTAGACGGATGACACCTGGGAAGGATCCCCCCCCCCCCGTAGTGCCGCCGCAGAGTTTTGTAATGATTAAAACTTTTTAAATATAAACGTTGTGTTACTCTTCTAGAAGTAAAAATAGTTTTCCTTTTTTTTTTTTTTTTTTTCTTCTTCAGATTTTGAAAGTGATTTTAATATAAGGGCTATTTTTTAAAAATTATACTCCAAAGATGGCCTACAAACTACAATTCTGATATTGTATTACAAAAATAATTGATTTCGAGAAATTTATGCTTACATATAAGTGTAAAATTTTACATAACAATACAGTCAAATACACCTAACTAGAAAACAATGAAAAATCTTCGAAACGTAACTATGGCCCACTGCAGGTACACCTACCCTATCTCAGTGTCAGAAGCATAGAAAATATAAAGCAGATTCGTGGGGAAAGCTTTCTCCGTGAATTTAAAAAAATAAATAAAATTAAAAAAAATTTTTTTTTAAACGACAATAGGAAAAAAAAAGACAAAGATTGAATTAAGTAGTACTAACTGCAACTGTATATATGCAGTGAACTCTCGATTATCCGCGGAATCGAATCTAAGTGGAATTGCAAGTGCCGTGAAAAATAAAAATCGCGAATAAACCGCAAAGAAAGCTAAAACAATGGAGTAATAAGGAAAAGTTGTTGTTCCCCAAAACTTAGCTGTATTGATGCATAATACTTTCTACAAACGTTAAAAATATATACAGTACAATAAAATGTTTTATGTTTTTACCCAACAGAACTTAACATCAATGAACAACAAGCGTATTTACGACGAAGAATGCGTAATTAATAAATAAAGAAATGAGGAGCTTACTTTCAAAGCGGATTGTATCCAATTTTATATTCTTTTGGCAAAACGAAAAAAACGCTTTTCGCACAATCACTAACTGTTAGAATTTCGAATTTTTCAATGTTTTGGTGGAATAACAACTATTAGCATAAGTCTAGGAATTTTTCCTCAATTTTATCAGACCTAAATCACCAATTTAATTTTAGATATACAGTATGCTCACTGTTTAACGACGCTCTATTTAACGACTTTCTCTATTTAACGACGGCTTTTCACGGTCTCAGATGGTACATTATAGGGCTAAAAGCATTCTATTTAAAGACGGTTTCTACTTAAGGACGATTTCTTGTGGTCCCTTAAAAGTCGTTAAACAGAGAGCCAACTGTATTCCTTTTTGGTGCAAAACAGTGGCTATAAACCTTTTTGAAAAAAAAAAAACGCATTTTCTTCAGCAATAAACTTTATTAGATTGAAAACAAATATTCAGCATTTTTTAATGCATCCTTTTCTTTTACTCTCGTTTAATACCCTCCTATTTACTTCATTCCTTTCATTGAGCATTTAAAAAAAAAAAAAAAGACTTTCGATCCAAATAAGTAATGAAACCACCCAAGCTGATTCAAATAACAACGATGTAGGTATCAATATTAATATATCACAATTTTTATCACTACTTATTACAGTTTAATCATTAGATAATCACAATTTATTTGCAATATTAATTATTTAATATTAATTTAGTAATCACAATTTGAGGTCGCGCTTGCCTTACTGATAACAGACTTGCACGAGGCGCAAGGTGCTGCGATTCTTAATCTTAGAGCAGGAGTTAAAATAGAGGGAGCAAGTACAATCACTGGCTTAGCAAAAGCAGACCCAAAGATCCCAAGTCACGTGATCCAACAACGACGAATGGTTGGCATGTTTTGCGTAAAACAAGCGAAATAAATCTGATTTTCGTCCAATGCTTTGCTTTAAAATCTATCACGTGACTGGGGGTCTTGGTTTCATGGATGAAATTCTTCACTCCCTCCATTTTATCTCTCCTCAATGTTGTTAATATGAACGAGTATCAATCACGCTTGATTGGAAATGCTCAGCCAATGCTTCGTTAAGATATTTTAGTTGCGAACTACATTTGAGTTAGAAGTGGAAAATTCAAATTTGGATATGTGCCCTTTTAATATGAAAGTGAATGAGCAGGTACCGGCAAATAAGGGATAAGTTCCACTTCGCTGTAAAAGACCTGACGAGAAATAAGGGGGTGAATATACACCGCTTAAGTAAAACCAATTTTTACACATTTTTTAACAGAAGATATTAGCCATTTCGCGAAAAAGAAATTTCATGAAGAATGAAATTTATGTGCCGATAGGGCTTACATTAGAAATTCTGGGAAAGAAAAAAAAATCCAAAAGTGGATATAGTCCGTTTTGAAAGTAAACTCGTAAAATGAGCAAAAAAATAAATAACACAAAATCAACTGAATTTAACTTCACAATTTTTAACAAAAAAGAAAAAAAACAGCGATTGATGTTTTTACTTTTTGCTACGAAAATACATGTTCCTGAATTCTAAATGACTCGCGGATAATCCACCTCACGGATAATCGGGAGCTTACTGTAAAGCCTAATGTATGTCATAGCTACGTGAATTTTACAGACAGGCTTTTTCATATGAAACTTTTATCCAAAAACCATTACACATCATATAGACAGCCAGTCAGAAATTAAATAATTACTTTGACTTTAAACGATTTCTTTGATGCCCAGCTTAGATTTTAAGCAAATATCATAATTAGCCTCCACGACATTCATTTCCTCTTACAACTCAACTCGATTAGTTCCAAAGAATGTACAGACATTACGTGTATGAAAATGAAACATGGCCGTTCTTAAGATACTTTCTTTTCGTTAAAGATTATGTCATCATGCTACTGAAGGGAAAGATTCAGAAACTTTAATGCCATTCCACCCTTTCCGAGTCAGCTACTTGTTCGAAAACTGACATTAAAGCTTCTTCTGCATAATCATTTCATTTCTTCGGACATGTCATTTGTTCTACTCATGTCTTTTTTATTCTTTGTAATTCTCAAAAGTCACGAAATGATTACCTTGATAGCTTCTTTCCTTCAGATGAGGTAAAACAAGTGAAGGCAATTGAAATTCTTTAGGTTCTTCGAAGAGTTGTTCTTCGCGGAGAAGTTTTATGTGTGTTTCCTTTTGTAGAGTTATTTTTCTACAGTATTTCTTTGTCTAAAGAAGACTAGGGCTCTTAGCATCGTAAAAATAAATACTTCTTCACAATATAAAATCTCCACTCGTCGACATTGTACAGCACAAATTGTAATGTAGGAGTTGGATGCAAAAAAAATTACGAAGGGGGATCTGCATTTACTGTTTGTAAACTGTTTTTGAAGTTGTTGAAAATGCTCTTTCGACGTTACAATACTAGTAGTCTATAAAAAATTACATATGATAGAAATCTTGTGGTTTCGTGAAGAACAAATCGGAAGATTAAAACTTAGTTTTTCTGATTTAAAGTTGCACAACGTAAATGTGAATAATTTGTTTTCAGTACCAATTTTAGCGGAGCATAAAATTTACCTAAAAGCAGGATAACTTAGAGCCAGACTAATGTCTCATTTTAAGTGGATTTAATAATCTTTATTTCTTAATTTTAGATACATATACAGAGTTTAAAAGTTTTTCTTTTGTTTAACACCAACAAATACGATAAAAACATTTAAATATGATTGAGGCAATTTAAATCAGAGAAATTGCGGCTCAAAACATTTTTTTATCCGTTGAAAAATGTAACTTTATTAGTTATTACATCTTCTGTGTTAAAGTTAAATACATGTCGCATTCTTCGCCCGCAACACGAAAAATTTCGGAAAGGAATAGTAAATCTAAGTGCCGGTTTCGTTATTGACTACTAAATATGATTTTCGTGAATGTACTTTCATTCTTTTGGCATCACTAACTGCTCAAAAGTTCGAACACCACATTAGTCCAAACATCGCTTTGTTAGTGTGTATGAATAACTACTCCACATTTTTCATTCATTCTTTTAAATTCTAAATACGAAACGTGATGAACTATTATGGCAACAAAGCTCGCTGTTTCGCGCTAAGTTTGTGAAAAAGGAACGAAATAGAGAAAGTTTGTCACAAGGTAACGGTTCTTGATACGCTTGAACAACTAAAAGATAGATCGTAGGTAGCTCAACAATTAGGTATGAGTGAATGGTAATCCGCTTGAGTTCACAACTTAGCTTTAATATGAAGCTCGCAGAGTAGTGTCTAAGCAAAATGCAAGCAGCATAATAGGAGAGGGTGTTGCCATGGGTTCATAGATAGAAACGTTATAAATGTAAAGGCGAAACAACCGTATTTAAAAATATATTAGAATGACGATCTCATTGCACAGCATAAATCGTTATCTTCAATTTTTAAGTCATTAATAGGGTAACTCTAGTAATTGGCAGGACACCAGTGATTGGCATTTCCAACAAAAATGTCCTAAAATAAGATTCGTATCCAATCTTCTAAAAGTAGAAGGCTATATACCAACTGAACGTACATTTACTTTAAAGATTACAACTTCAATTCATGTTACACTAAATGGTAGCAGTGTATAGGAAAGAGAAAAAATTGTGGTTTGTGTCAAATCAGCCATTTTTGTTGCAAAAGCTTCTTCTCTGGCTTAAGGGAAGCATCCGCATCAATCCATTAAAATCTGACCTAAACTATATTTTAAATTCTGTTGTCAAAAGTTTTGTTTAGTTGGAAGGTGTTACTTTGAGTGCGTAGAGTTATATTTTTGTTCCTTTTTGGATTTTTGAAGTAATGATGGATGCCATTTAGTGATGCTTCTGTTTTGCTAGTCTCCAATAATCGGCACATGTATCTATAAATACTAATGTGTTGTGTAATATGTCACTAGTTTGATTGCTGATACCTTTGCAGCAACTATATTAAATGGGTTCAACTATTGATTTGAATCGTACAGAATATACTGTTAAATTTTTAAGAGAAGCAATAAAGAACAAATATGTTTGGCCATCAGTCAGATATTGCGACAATAAAGAATTCTTTCATTTTTTATGGTCCCTTAGAATCATCGGGTTAATGTTTCTTTTCCTGTGGAAGCAGCTATAATTCGTAAAATCGAAACTGCATGCCAACTAATGAAACAGCAATCATCTCGATATTTTTTTCATGCAACACTTCAATTTTTTTTTTATTTCTCTAAAATACTTTTTCAACACGTCAACATCTGTGCTTTAACATTAATTTATGTAAAATTACCTTCTTTAGATTAATATTAATTATGTTTCTTATGATGACAAACTTTGTATGTGATTTAAAAGTGAAAAATAAAGTGATTTTCCAGTTCTATTAACATCTGCCAATTACTGGATCACAAGGTGTCATACACTAGTGTCGCAGGTGCCAATTACTGGTGATTTTGGTAACTTTTTATACATATTTTTTTGTAAAAATATCAACAGCACAGATGTGCGTTCTTTGATACAAAAATTTTTGCAAGTGAATATTTTTTTCTAAGTAATGAAAACAGAGGTAAATTTAAGGACAAACTCTGAAAGTGCTAATTACTGGGGTCGTTACACAATAACTATTAATTATATCTACCGAATAGAAATATTACAATGCAATGCTTTATTATTATTACATGCTGTAAGTACCATACTGATTTATTTTATGTTTTTCTCTTTCTCTTTCTCTTGATCATTGATTTTGTGCATCATAACTGTGTTTTATGTTGAATAACGTAGTTTTTAAAAGAAAAAAATACAGAAAAAATTCATTTTTTTATGCAAGAGATGGTAATATACAGTCAAGAAATAGCTAGAAACAGTTTGAGAGGTGTTTGAAAATGTCTAAATATTTGGGTATGTTAATAAATCCACAACGCGAAACTTCGACTTACGCGAGGGGTCTTGGAGCGCATCCCTCGCGTAAGTCGACACTCGACTGTATTCAATTCATTGCTCAAATATTTGCATTTAGCTTTTAAATTGATATGATCATAATGCCAGAATGCCGAATTTTATTATTCACTTTATTTTTATTACTATTGTTATTATTTTTTTAACATATCAGCTGTAGGTGACAAAATCAAAAGATACCCCATATTCAGTATTCTTACCCTAGAATAGAGCAGTTAAGATCCAGCTAATTTCGTTCATAAGGTTATTAAGCTTGGATTTATTAGACTTGCGTTCGATCTAAATTAAATACCTTACACAAAGAACGCTTAATCATGCGACAGGTCTCGTTTTGAGCGCAGGCACTTTCATTGAAGTCGAAGATGCATTCCTCCCTAATGAAGCAGTATCTATGGTATAAATTAATGAAAAGGAAATTTGAAATAGTTTGAACCAATTTTGAAACAGAACCCAACGCAGACATAAAATTTCTTTTAATATATTTTTGAAGGTCACTGGTAAGTAAAAATATTAAGCAATGGAGAATGCTAATCTATATATATAAAAGTGGAGTTTGGTAAATTTGTTCCCTAAGATCTCAGAAACTACCCGGCAGATTTGGCTGAAACTTTCACCGTTTGTTCTTTTTGGTACTGGGGAGGTTTGTAGAACAGTTCGAAAAAAATCCGATTGATAGTTCCTTTTTTATTCTAATTCGTCCAAATTTTCGCATAAATGCCCCAATATGACGGTGAAAAAATACGTGCACATATTAAAATTATGTGTCCATCGAAAGCGCTTATTTTTCTGCTGAAGATGGCATCTGTTAGAAAGTTCTAAGTTGTATGAAAAACGAGATATGAGCTTTTTTCGTTCCATGTTCGAAGGCTCTCCTCAACCCAATTCATTATTTAGTGTATCATCTCAACTCTCAGTTGATAGCTAGAATTGTTGTACTCTTCAATATTTTTGCGTTTCGTGTGACTGTTCGAGGCTTTTCTCAAATCAAATCTTAAATCAACGTTTTTTCACAAGATTGGCTGATAATAAAAGGATTTTGCTGATTATTTTCCATTTAAATGGAACCTTAATGAAATTATTGTTATATTTTTATTATTTGTGCTGATCAGACTCATGATCCAATCTACCAGTAGAAATCTCGCCAAACTCTTTGCAAAGATTTCAGTAGCTTATGCGAATACATTTGTGCAATTTTTTCAACTGTCGCTGTTTTTGAAGCCAATGTTTCTCAGCTTTCACTATGTAAACAAAATATCGCCATTAAAAGAATCTTTAAAACTTTTTTCGAGATGTAAAATAATCCACCATAAACTAAATTAGGCAAATCCATTAAAGAGCACAAAAACTTCCATAAATTGTTCTTTTTGCACATTTTCAAACAATCGCCAAATTTTACTACTCATTTTGGAAACATTTTGGATGAAAATGTTTAGCTCCATGTTATGGTGATTAGAAGTATCTCATGATTTGGCGACAATATCTTTTTGACGAAAATTAGTAACAGACCGTTTTAATTTTTGTTAGCCGGCCGAAGACATGGATTTTAGCTGTATTAATGAAGATTTTTACTATTAATTTTAATGTAATGGAGATTTTTAGATGAGCCGTTATCGTTATTTCAGAATGGTTGATGCTGATGTTGATTTTGAGGGACTGACGTCGATATTCTAAGATGACGTTTCGAGAATTCATTAAAAAGGGAATTTTTTTGAAGCTATTGTGCCTATTCTGCTGGGGTTAAAAAAAAGTGTCTTCCCGGTTTAGCCGACATTTCGTCCCCCTCCCCCCGTTTTCTGATTTAATCATACCTTTTGATATATTAAAATATTAAAGGCGGGAGGAAGTTTGAAGTGTCGGCAAAACTGGGGATAAACCAAAACCAAAAACAGAATGTTGGTGTTATTTTGAAAAATTTTCTTATTCCGAAGGGAGGGGGGGGGGGGAGACTACTTTCCTTATTCAGATAGATATTTTTAGAGGGACTGTTGACGATATTTTAAAACTGAAACCCTCATTCTAACTCAAATCTGAACGTTTTTTCCACTTCATAAGTATCCAGATTTTGAACGTTTTATGTGTTTAAAAAGTATAGTAGCTTAGTCTTATTTAAAAATACTTTACTTTACACCCGTATTGTTTTTCATAATATGCAGCAATATTGAAAATTATTTTAATGCCGTCCGGAATGGTATAAATTCAACGCTGAATGGGACACTCAAATTGATTTCAGCCTTGCCAAAAATGTAATTATTTCCTTGCACGCTCTGTTGTTCATATTTTCAAAATTTATGGAACTCGCTTCTTCGTAAGAGACATTTTGTTAGTAAATTTTCAGATGGTTATACGTATAGACGAATATTTCCTAAAAATCATGCCATCCGATTACTAGAGATTAACCATTCTTCTGGCGTTTTTTATACTTCAAAATGATTTATTACTTTTTCGATTTGATATATTTTTTCAGTTTTTTTTTTTTTTTTTTTTTCAAATTTACGCATTATTATCATCCTTAAGATTAAAAATTTCAATGTGTCCGCCATTGTCGTCAAGCTTAGTTTCGTCTTCAAAGTGACTTTAAAATTTCTTTGAGAAGTAAGCATTTGTATCTTCCAACGTTAAAAAATATCGTTTTACTATTTTAAAGAAAAATTAGCTTCTAAATAGTAAATTATCATTTGAAATGCCCCGTAAAAAAGTAAGCATTGGTAGATACTCTAGAAAAGCATTGCAAATCTCTGCGAGCAGAGTTGCGGAAACATTTGAAGAGAGAGAGGCACGCCTGGAAAGTGAACGGATCAGAGCTTCTACTTCAAGAGCTATTGAAACATCTGAAGAGAAAGACGCAAGGCTGGAAGACCTGAGAATTAGAGTTTCTACTTCAAGAGCTGCTGCATCCCCAGAAGAGCGAGACGCACGACGGGAAACTGAACGCTTACGGCACTCTCAAACAAAAACTAGAATAGATCTCAAGAAAGCGGCATTTAACTACGACAAGGACTTTGATTACAAAATGCATCGCGATGTTGTCATTGGTCCAATGTCTACAATTTGCGTGCATTGTCGCGCTTTGAAATTTCAAAAAGAGACTCCTGGTATGTGTTGCTCCAATGGCAAAGTAAATTTGCCACAGCTTGCTGAACCACCAGAGCCACTTCTAACTTACGTGACTGGAATTACACGGGAGTCGAAACACTTTCTACAACATATTCGTAAATATAACTCGTGCTTTCAAATGACATCATTTGGAGCTACAAATATTGTACAATATAATAATTTCATTCCCACATTGAAAGTACAAGGCCAGGTCTATCATCAAATTGGTTCCCTTCTTCCAATGCCAGAGGAAAATCCCAAATTTTTACAAATTTATTTTATGGATAATGTAGAGACCGAAATTGACCGACGATGTACATTAAGTGTTGCTACAGATCGCAATATTATTGCTGATTTACGAGAGTTATTCCACGAACACAACAGCTTGATCAGAGATTTTAAATCTGCATTGGATGGTGTGAGATCTGACGATTTCAAAGTAATTATCAGGGCAGATAAAAGGCCGTCCAATGAGCATGAAAGGAGATTTAATGCTCCGATGGCACCTGAAGTAGCAGCTGTAATTGTCGGGACAGAGATTACAAGGCGAGATATCGTCATCTGCAAACGAGATCAAACGAAGCAACGTGTTGCTGAAACACACCGATCGTACGATGCACTTCAATATCCAATTCTGTTTCCTCGAGGAGAAGACGGATATCATTTTGAATTGTATCAAACAAATCCCACCACTGGTGCTACCACAACGAAAAAAGTTAGTTGTATGAATTTTTATGCATACCGTATAATGATTCGCGCCCAACAATCCAATCATATCCTGAACTGTCGGCAGCTTTTTCAACAATTCATCGTTGATATGTACGCTAAAGTCGAAAGTGAACGACTCGATTACATTCGCTACAATCAATCGAAGCTCCGAGCCGAAGAGTACATTCATTTACGGGATACAATCGCGAATGAAAAAAAAGTTGCTGACATTTGACAAATGGTTATACTTCCGGCAACGTATACTGGAAGTCCAAGGCATATGCACGAATATGCTCAGGATGCTTTAACATATGTTCGCAAATATGGACGCCCAGATTTATTTATAACGTTCACGTGTAACCCATCTTGGGTTGAAATAAAAGACTTACTTCTGCCTGGCCAGCAATCGTCTCATCGACATGATGTCATTGCGAGAGTTTTTAAGCAAAAATTGATCCGCTTCATGAATATTATCACTAAAAATCATATATATGGAGAAACTCGCTGTTGGATGTATTCGGTTGAATGGCAGAAGAGAGGTTTACCACACGCTCATGTCTTAATTTGGTTGGTGGAAAAAATTGTTCTAACTCAAATCGATGACTTCATTAGTGCTGAACTACCAAACCCAGAAGAAGATCCTGAGCTATTTGAAATTATCAAAAAGAATATGATACATGGCCCATGTGGGCCCCACAACCCTCATTCGCCATGCATGAAAGACGGTAGATGCACCAAAAATTATCCACGTCAGCTGTTAAAAGAAACACAAACCGGTGGCGATGGTTATCCGCTGTACAGACGACGAAAACCTGATGACGGAGGGTATACAACAACTATCAAAATCAATAACGTTGATATCGAAATTAATAACAAATGGATTGTGCCTTATTCTCCTTTGCTTTCAAAATCATTCAACGCGCATATCAATGTAGAGTCCTGCAATTCAGTGAAGTCAATTAAATACATATGTAAATATGTGAATAAGGGTAGTGATATGGCAGTTTTCGGGCTTGCAAATCCCAATGCACCCATCAATGAAGTCGACCAATTTCAAATGGGACGTTATATAAGCAGTAACGAAGCTGTGTGGCGAATATTTGGTTTTGACATTCATGAAAGGTTTCCTGCTGTTGTGCATCTCGGTGTTCACTTGGAAAATGGTCAACGAGTCTACTTTACGGAAGAGAATGCACACCAGAGAGCTGCAAGTCCACCAAACACAACATTGACCGCTTTTTTCCAACTGTGTTCAACTGATGAATTCGCTAAAACATTGCTTTATCACGAAGTCCCGCAGTATTACACTTGGAACCAATCAACAAAAACCTTTAGCAGAAGAAAACGAGGTGCAAGACATTCTTCGATATCTGGAATATTTTCTACTGACACGTTGGGCCGCGTGTATATTGTTCACCCAAATCATGGTGAATGCTACTATTTACGAATGCTGCTTCACGTGATCAAAGGACCAACATCGTTCCAAGCAATCAAAACCATAGATGGTCAAGAGTATCAGACATATAGAGAAGTTTGTTTAAAACTTGGAATGCTTGAAAATGATCATCACTGGGACAATGCATTAACAGAAGCCTCTGAAACACGGCGTGCTGACCAAATTCGAACTCTATTCGCCATTATTTTGACAACCCGTGCTCCTTCAGGTCCGAAAGATCTTTGGGAGAAACACAAGGAGAGTATGAGCGAAGACATGCTGCTTCAAGTACGCAGAGCCAGCAACCTGGATATACAGTATTCAGAAGACATTTTCAATGCAGCATTAATATCACTCGAAGATACGTGTATCTCAATTAGCAAAAAAAACCTAAACCAACTAGGGCTATTTTCTCCTAGACGTACTAGCATCAATGTAGTCGATATTGACGTATTGCGGGAAAAACAGTATGACGTCAACGCGTTGCAAATTAATGTTGAGACTCAGAAAAAGCTACTGACAAATGATCAGCGACTCGCGTACGTCACAGTTATGGAGCATGTGCGAAGTGGAAATGGGGGAATCCTTTTCCTTGATGCACCAGGAGGCACAGGAAAAACATTTTTACTCAATTTGGTACTCGCTGAAATCCGAATGAAGAATGATATTGCATTGGCTTTGGCGTCATCGGGAATTGCAGCAACACTTCTCGATGGAGGACGCACTGCGCATTCGGCTCTTAAGCTGCCGTTGAATTTAAACCTAGCTGCACACCCCCTTTGCAATATCGGAAAAACATCTGGAATGGCAACTGTGCTGAAAACATGCCGACTCATTATTTGGGATGAATGTACCATGGCCCATAAAAAAGGACTTGAGGCGCTTGACCGTACTTTGCGAGATTTCCGAAACGATCAGCGTCCGATGGGTGGAACTGTAGTACTTCTCGCGGGTGATTTCCGTCAAACTTTGCCCGTTATGCCAAGATCAACACCAGCAGACGAACTGGCAGCATGCCTGAAAAATTCAGCTCTCTGGAGACATGTGAAGAAAATTACACTGTCGACTAATATGCGTGTGCATTTACTTAGAGATGATTTTGCAGCAACGTTTGCCAAACAACTTTTGGACATGGGCGACGGCAAACTTCCTGTTGATCCAGCAACACAGGAGATATCGTTCCCATCGAACTTGTGCCAACTACAGTCATCAATAGAAGATCTTGAGAAAAACGTTTTCCCGAACATTATAAACAATTTCAGGAATCACGATTGGCTTTGCGAACGTGCTATCTTAGCCCCAAAGAATGATGCCGTCAATCGAATCAATAACGTGATTCAGTTGAAACTTCCTGGTGCAATTATGGAATACAAATCCATTGATACAGTCATAGAAGAAGATCAAGCTGTTAATTATCCAGTGGAGTTTTTCAATTCATTGGAACCACCTGTAGTTCCACCCCACAAACTTAGGCTAAAAATCGGTTCACCAATATTGCTTCTACGAAATCTCAACACGCCAAAGTTATGCAATGGAACCAGACTTTCCGTGAAAAAACTGATGCCGAACGCGATTGAAGCAACAATAATTAATGGCAAATGTAAGGGTGAAGATGTGCTCATTCCGCGCATTCCTATGATTCCTACTGATTTGCCCTTCACTTTCAAACGACTACAATTTCCTGTGCGCCTTGCTTTCGCAATAACGATCAACAAAGCTCAGGGGCAGTCGCTGCGCGTTGCCGGACTACATTTAGCGAATCCATGTTTTTCGCATATGTGGCTTGCTCCAGAGTAGGAACACCAATTTTTCTGTACATTTATACACCAAATCAGAAAACCAAAAATATTGTATATCCACTTGCCTTAAGCTAGATGAGAATAAAAGATTACTTTTACTCAAAGTTCGTTCGATTACATAGTTAAAAGTCTGAAATATTAAAGAATAAATACCTTTGTGCTTGAAAATTAAATGAATGAATTACCAACGTTTTAATGCCAACACACCCACCATATGGAGATAAAATATGTATCTATAGGCAGGACAACGTCTGCCGGGTTCTGCTAGTGCTAGAATAAATTCTGAAAAAAATACGGAAGAATGATTATTACTTTTACACTAACGTGATTTTGCCGAATGATGATAATATTGCCAAATCGTCAAACGAAATTTGTCGAATAAGGACATTTTTGGAGGTCACAGTGACCTCCCGTGAAAAAGTAATCAGTTGCTTTTATGCATATTAATAACCTTAATTTTTATTTTACTTTAGAAAACACCGACAATTAAAAATATTTTACTTCATCAAAAGTTGAAGTTTTTATTCTTGCATTCATGACATTCGAATCAGAACCAATATGAAAAATTTAACACTGGCACAACTTTCTTCAGTACAATTCTTCATTCAAACATATATGCAGTCAGGAGTACCTCAATATATGCGCTTGTGAGAGGAATCACGAATGGGGTGTCAAGTATGTTTACTAATACATTAACATCTCCAGTATTTGACTAACGCGCGTCTGGATCTGTAATATGTACTAAACTAATAACTTAACCCTCCGACGGATTATCAGCCTCTTTGGCAGACATTGTTTGGATTTGTAGTTATAGATGGAGCTGTGCGTGAAACTTTAAAGTCAAGCATAATGCCAAAATATGAATCTGTACGTGGGGAGCGAAGAGCACTAAATCACAGAATCAAAGTTAGCCTGGAGATGAGTTTAAAGTTTTTTTCTATGTGATGTATTACTAGATTATCCTTTATTGAATCCATGAAATGAAAATTTAAATTAAAATTTTAGTGTTCTATGCATCTGAATAGAGCATAAACTAGTATGTTGTGGCCATCACGAAACTTTCTTCTATATTTTTCTTTTTTTTCTGATCCCTCCCCATGCTTGACGAGGAAGCAATATTCCCAACAAAAACAAAATTACACATGAAAAAACTTGACGACCATCCCAATGTCTGCATTATTGCAAAAGCAAAGCAAAGAGCGAAAATTGAAAGTTATTTTAAAAGCCTTGCTTGAATTAATTACAAACATTTTATTTGTTAACAAACATAAGATGGCAACAGTTAAAAATTTTAAATCATTGAGATAATGTTTCCGATCATTTCCATTCAATTAAAATCACGAGAAATACGTAGACGACAATCTATTACGATTTATCTTTCTTATTGTTGCATTAATAAAGCTATTTTTATTCGCAAAAAAAAAAAAAAAAATCAACACCTCTTGGAGCGATTGGCGTCAAAATTGAACCAAAGCCTGTTTACGTATGGATTCACATATATTCCAAATTTCAACCAGAACGTAGCATTACTTCTTGAGATAAGGTACTCACAATGGAAAAAAAGAACGGGCGATTGCGCTACCCCCTTTTTAGCTGTTGACACCAAAATAAAATCAGCTTTTATACCCACTAAGGGCTACTTGCCGATAAATTTTTATTTCATTCCGGTCATTATTTCTTGAGATACAGCAGTCACAATTGACGACCAAAAAACGTTCTATAGCTCAACCCCCGTTTGAGTTATTGACACCAAAATTGAATCAGCACCTGTTCCTGTTAATGGCAACATATAAACCAAATTTTGTTTGATTCCGCCAGTTACTTCCTGAGGAATAGCAAGCACGCGTAACTCAAAAAACGTCCCATTGCTCCACCCCCCTTGGAGGAATTCACGCCAAAAACCAATGGGCACAAGTTCACATACGGGCACATATGTGTACCAAATTTCGTTCGATTTCATGCGGTAGTTTTTGCTGTAGAGCGGCCACAAAAAACTGGTCACACACAGACGTGACACACATACATACACACACACACACATACATACATACACACACACACACATACATACATACACACACACAGACAGACAGACATTTTCCAAAAATAGTCGAAATGGACTCAGCACACCTCAAAACGTTCGAATCCGTCAAAATTCGAAATTCGAAAATTTGCACGAATCCAATACTTTCTTCTATATATTAGATATAGAAGAAAGTAAAAATAGAGTAACGTGGTGCTTAAATATCGATTTTGAAAAACAAATGAGGCAGTGAGAAGCAAAGGGATGCAAGTGGACTATTTAAAGTTTCGAATAAAACGCGTTTAAAGATCAGATCCTAGGTAGGCTTTCATCGATTTTTTTTCTAAATCATGCTATACAGCAGCACCTACCAGGGCTACTAGTACAATCTCTAGCCCCAATACAGAGGAGAGGTTCACAGACCATGTGTACTGGTTATGTCCAAATTTTTAATTTTGCCACTTGCATCCCTTTGCTTCTCACTACCTCAAATGGACATTGTGCCTTTTACATCTCAGGTACAGAAAAGAAAAACTTTCTCTGATGTATGTTACGGCATTGTTCAAAGAAAGTTCAAGCTTAATGAAGAAACATAAAAAGCAAGTGTTATGTATTTTTAAAAAATCATAGCAGGTTCAAAATTTGAGTTCACGAGGATTTGGGGATAAAAAAGAAAACCCGTACACTCGTTTTCTTTTCTTTTCATCACCTTTTTTTTAAAAAAATAGTAATAGTAAGTGTTATTATTGTGATTGTTATGCTTCTAAGTATATTCTGTCTATTAAAAACTAGTATGTTGTGGCCATCACGAAACTTTCTTCTATATTTTTCCTTTTTCTGATCCCTCCCCATGCTTGACGAGGAAGCAATATTCCTAACAAAAACAAAATTACACATGCAAAAACTTGACGACCATCCCAATGTCTGAATTATTGTAAAAACAAAACAAAGAGCGAAAATTGAAAGTTACTTTAAAGCCTTACTTGAATTAATTACAAATATTTTATTTATTAACAAACATAAGATGGCAACAGTTAAAATTTTTAAATCATTGAGATAATATTTCCGATCATTTTAATACAATTTAAATCACGAGAAATACGCAGACGACAATCTATTACGATTTATCTTTCTTATTGTTGCATTAATAAAACTATTTTTATTCGCAAAAAAAAAAAAAAAATCAACACCTCTTGGAGCTATCGGCGTCAAAATAGAACCAAAGCCTGTTTACATATGGATTCACATATATTCCAAATTTCAACCAGAACGTAGCATTACTTCTTGAGATAGGGCACTCAAAATGGAAAAAAAGAACGGGTGATTGCGCTACCCCCCTTTTTAGCTGTTGACACAAAAATAAAATCAGTTCTTATACCCACTAAGGGCTACTTGCCGATAAATTTTTCTTTCATTCCGTTCATTATTTCTTGAGATACAGCAGTCACAATTGACGACAAAAAACGTTCTATAGCTCAACCCCCGTTTGAGTTATTGACACCAAAATTGAATCAGCACCTGTTCCTGTTAATACCAACATATGGACCAAATTTTGTTTGATTCCGCCAGTAACTTACTGAGGAATAGCAAGCACGCGTAACTCGAAAAACGTCCCATTGCTCCACCCCCCTTGGAGGAATTCGCGCCAAAAACTAATGGGCACAAGTTCACATAGGGGCACATATGTGTACTAAATTTCGTTCGATTTCATGCGGTAGTTTTTGTTGTAGAGCGGCCACAAAAAACTGGTCACACACAGACGTGACACACATACATACACACACACACACACATACATGCATACATACACACACACATACATACATACACACACACACACACAGACAGACAGACATTTTCCAAAAATGGTCGAAATGGACTCAGCACACCTCAAAACGTTCGAATCCGTCAAAATTCGAAATTCGAAAATTTGCACGAATCCAATACTTTCTTCTATATATTAGATATAGAAGAAAGTAAAAACCAATGATTAATTCATTATTACTTTCTTCTATATCTAATATATAGAAGAAAGTATTGCATTCGTGCAAATTTTCGAATTTCGAATTTTGACGGATTCGAACGTTTTGAGGTGTGCTGAGTTCATTTCGACTATTTTTGGAAAATGTCTGTCTGTCTGTGTGTGTGTGTGTGTATGTATGTGTGTGTGTATGTATGTATGTGTGTGTGTATGTATGTGTGTCACGTCTGTGTGTGGCCAGTTTTTTGTGGCCGCTCTACAGCAAAAACTACCGCATGAAATCGAACGAAATTTGGTACACATATGTGCCCGTATGTGAACTTGTGCCCATTAGTTTTTGGCGCGAATTCCTCCAAGGGGGGTGGAGCAATGGGAGGTTTTTTGAGTTACGCGTGCTTGCTATTCCTCAGGAAGTAACTGGCGGAATCAAACAAAATTTGGTCCATATGTTGCCATTAACAGGAGCAGGCGCTGATTCAATTTTGGTGTCAATAACTCAAAGGGGGGTTGAGCTATAGAACGTTTTTTGTCGTCAATTGTGACTGCTGTATCTCAAGAAATAACGAACGGAATCAAACAAAAATTTTTTGACAAGTAGCCCTTAGTGGGTATAAGAGCTGATTTTATTTTGGTGTCAACAGCTAAAAAGGGGGGAGCGCAATCGCCCGTTCTTTTTTTCCATTGTGAGTGCCCTATCTCAAGAAGTAATGCTACGTTCTGGTTGAAATTTGGAATATATGTGAATCCATACGTAAACAGGCTTTGGTTCAATTTTGACTCCAATCGCTCCAAGAGGTGTTGATTTTTTTTTTTTTTTTTTTTTTGCGAATAAAAATAGTTTTATTAATGCAACAATAAGAAAGATAAATCGTAATAGATTGTCGTCTGCGTATTTCTCGTGATTTTAATTGTATGGAAATGATCGGAAATATTATCAATGATTTAAAATTTTTAACTGTTGCCATCTTATGTTTGTTAATAAATAAAATATTTGTAATTAATTCAAGTAAGGCTTTTAAAGTAACTTTCAATTTTCGCTCTTTGTTTTGTTTTTACAATAATTGAGACATTGGGATGGTCGTCAAGTTTTTGCATGTGTAATTTTGTTTTTGGCAGGAATATTGCTTCCTCGTCAAGCATGGGGAGGGATCAGAAAAAGGAAAAATATAGAAGAAAGTTTCGTGATGGCCACAACATACTAGTTCAAGTTAGTTATAATTAGTATACAGATTATCTAGCATAAAATGAATGTATTAATGAAGCTGTAATGGTTTTCTTGCAAAAGACATGTTAGTTCGCTTGAACTCAATTAGTATCCAATATGGTCAAAACTTTTGTCCGTACTTGACTGAAAAACTCAGTACTGCAAAGAACTATAGAAAAAGATTTTGGAGTAGATTTTTTTTTTCTTTTTTCTTAACTAAATCTTTATTAAAAAGAAAACTACCGTGTCAAAAGAAAATTCATTAGAGCAGAAACTAATTAATTATATCCTTTTGCATAAACTTTTTTATTGTACGTTACTATTTTAAGGCCGTATCGTAGATTTGGATTTTTTGAGTGAAATATCAAAAGGTGCATGAGTACTTTAAACTTGATACATTAAAGAGGACGACTAATAACCAAAAGTAATATTTAATAGACAAGACTACAAGATACATTCATAATTTTGTAATAAACGATTCTACCAACATATTCAAATATTGTTGCCGCTGTGGCACAAAACAATGAAACTAAATTTAGTCAAGGCTTGTGTTAAGTGCAATAAACAACAGTACAAAGTAGCAAATCATATTTACCATAAACAGACGTAAGAAAAGCTCGAGAAATTTACTCGCCGAGTGACGAGTGGCGATCATTCATGTTATTTTTTTAGCCGCCAAAAGTTTTACAGTTCTATGTATTCATTTAAATTTTTTTCTTTCGTAATGATAATAAAATAGAAAACTATCTCTTTTAAAAGAAAAAAAGAAACTTTTTTTCTTCAATCTCAAAAATACTGTTAATTTCTCAGATTACATCATCATTTTCTTTGAAACACATGTCTTACATCCCCATTTACAATGTACTCAAATTTCACTTCTTTTCGACAGCACTGTAAATCATGCGCCTCAAATTACAGAAAATAATTAGAAATCGATATGTCTGCAGCATTAAAAACTGGGCAAAAGAAAAAGTACTTAAGCAAGAGCTATGAACGAAAATTAGTCAAGCCTTAAGAAAATGGCAAAAGTTCTTTAAAGTTTTTACATTTTATGAATGCAATGAATTGCTTTTGATAAAAATGTATCAGTTTTATGACGCAAAATGGAATGTGAAAGAAAAACGTTGTTAAGGACTAAATAGAATGAATATCATATTTTGCTACTGATAGAGTGGAATATGGACTTTTTCATTTTATTAAGATGTCTTGTTGAGAAAACATTCATATCAAATTGGCAAAAAAAGACCACATTTTAAGAAAAAAATACAAAATGTATCATCATTACTTTCGTTTCTAAAATACCATTTATTTGTTTCTGCTGTGTCAAATATTGCATTTTTTAACGTTAAAAACAACCTTCGGTAGTCAGAAAAGTTCTATGAAATTATAAACCGTCCTCCTGGATCAGACAATAACTAGAAATATTGGCTGAAACTCAAATTTGGTTTTTAACATTTAAAATAGAGTAAAATTCAAAAATATCTTCCGGTACCTAAAAGAACAGGTCAGAATTCAAAATTATTTTTTGCAACTTGAAGTTTTCTCTGGAATTCAGACACTTAAATGAACGTCCAAAAAATATATATCTCCAATCAAGGGTCAAAAATATTGCCTGAGATCAAAAAACAATCCCGACAAAGTCGAAAGCATTGTTCGATATCAAAGTGCATTTCCTGAAGTACAAAAATCTCATCCTGTTTATGACAACATTCCTTCAAATTGTGAAATATTGCTTCTAAAAATGAGCAAAACCACATCACTTTCAGTGAAGTTATTACAACAAACCACACGTTTAGCTGTAAAACTTGAAATCTGAGAGAAAATGTTGAGGTCAATGTTTTATATTTTATCTCATCTTATTACAGGATTTACATTTATTTTTAGTTCTTCACTGCCAGATCAGTGGTTCAAGAGGTTTTCCCCAGTGGGGTGTAACCACATTGAAATTTCATCGGCCCATGGATCTTTTTACTTGTCGCACGCTGAAAAAAAAATTATCTCTACATAATAAAAGAAAACGAGCTGATGTGTGCATCACATGACTTCCTTTTAATCCAATTTAATGCCATTTTCTCATTATTGGCAGTTTTAATGTAATTCAATAGTTTACACTCTAAATATCATCAACAGTGGCCAAATTAAAACCAGATAAGAAAAAATAAACAAATAAATTTTTAAAAAATCGCCAAATTTGGCGCCAAGTTGGCGAAAAACTTCGCGACTAAAAGACTGGCGATATATCGCCATGTGTCCGCCAAATTCTAACACCACTTGAGTTTACATTGCAATTAACAATGATTTTCCCCTCAAAAAGGGGCTAAAGACCCCCTTTGGAGCATTCGGATGCAACCAAAAAGGAAGGTGCACAACGAGACCCCACTACGAGTCTACGTACCAAATTTCAACTTTCTAGCACATTCCGTTCTTGAGTTATGCGACATACATACACACATACGCACATACATACGTACATACAAACGTTACGAGAAAACTCGTTGTAATTAACTTGGGGATCGTCAAAATGGATATTTCGGGTGTCTGTACGTTCCTAGGCATATATCCACGGGTGATCGGGTTGAAAAATAAACTCAACATTCATTCGGGAGTGAGCAAAATGGAAATTAAGGCCAATTTTTGAGTGAAATTTTTTTCGCGAATACAATACTTCCCTTTTTGTAAAAGAAAGTAAAAAGGTTCCCTCACAATGTTTTTAGAAATCGTGTCTGTCGCTATCCCTTGTCCATTAAACTTCAAAGCACCTACAGCCTTGAAGTTTGATGCAAAGGTTACATCGGACCACGGGAATTTACTACTTGCAACCTTTTTTGTTTATAATTTTTTAAAGCTAAAATTTAAGCCAAAACTCAGCTCGTTGCTCTTCTGCTCCCCACCCAATCTATCAAGGAGCTTATGTAGCAGCATTGTGTAGTGAACAATTAAAAAGAAAGAGGGAGAAAAAGAAGAACAAAATATTGAAATGTGATTTTAGTTTCATGTATTATGTCTAAAATGTGTGTGACCGAGCCATAATTTCAACTATCAAAACGCTAATGCCCAAATTGGAGTGAAAGCGAAAAATACTATTCTGGAACTACGGAAGAGAGAAACGTTTCAGTTATGACGCTTTTGCGTGATATTAGGAAACTAAGAAAAGAAACGGAAACATGGTCGTGGTGTGTCTGCAAAAAATCGCGGCACTACGGCTATTCCATAAGTTGCATTGAAATACAATTATTCCGCCAAATAACTAAAGAAAAAAGTTCATTATACGTGAAGAGTTCTATAAAGATATAAAAAACAATCCGTTGTTAATTGCCAAGGGACCAAGTTAGTGTAACCCTGTCGAAAACTTGTCAAGCCAGGATGTGTAAAATGTTTGTTTTTTCTTCAAAAAGACTTTTAAATTTTTTATTCTGAAGAGAAGATACTAGTTAGCAGATGTTCTGCACATGTTTAGCTAGTTATTATTTTTATTATTATTACTTTTGTTCTGCATTTCTCATTGCTTTATGTTCCTCACCATTTTATGTTCCTGGAAACAAAACTGAACAATTGATTGGAAGTGTTTTCAAAAAATGTCGACAGTTCCAAAACGATGCACCCCTAGAAAATTAAAATGCTTAATGTATCCCTCTCCCTAATGCCGAATTAAATCTATCCCAATAATAGTTATGATATTTTACCGCCCACTTGAGAAATAAATGCGCGGAATTACACAGCTCTATATATCGTTGCTAAAACACAGGGAAGAGTCCCTTAATTATCACTCCTCTTCCATCTGAGGATATGAGCGGGAAGATAACTGTCATCAAGTACAGAATGATGGGGCCTGCGTGTACGCCCAACAACAGGCACTCGATAATGACCACATCGGGGATTCGATAAAAGGTCAAGCTTGCGTTCGGACATTTTGGTCTCCTTTCGTTTTGTGTATGACTCTGTTTGTACGCGCGAACTGCAAATTCATTGTAAAAATGAGAATCCGATCCAAATATTGTAAATTCTAAGATTCAGTCATAAGATTTTCAATTTTTCATTTTGCTTTTGATCTCCTATTAATGTAAAGCACTCAGACGATGCAGTGAGAATCATCTAAATAAACTAGAAATTTTATGCAATGAGATACTAAGAATAGGCCCAATTAAATCAACCCCAATCGAAGCTATGTTATTATAAACTAAATTAAACTTTCACCATGCCATCATCAAAGAAAGAGCCTTAATCATGCATGATAAGCTATTGGGAAGTGATGACTTTTTCTTGACCAGCTACCAACTAAGGACAAGAAATTTAAAGACTCAATTCGGGCTTACACAAAGGATTAAGATTGTGAGACAGAAAATAATGAACTCTGTGATGAAGTCCAGAGAAATTTTAACCACAGAACTAGCTCAGTTGCTTTAGGCTTGATTGATGCTAATCTTAATATCAAAAACGATATTATGAAGAAACAGACAGTTCCAGAGGTGATAATGTGCCTGGGATTAAACACCATTCAGACTGAGTATCCATGCTGAGCACAGTTGGATTCCTGTTTTTACAGACGGCTCCTGCTCTGACTCAAATATGTCAGTAGGCTATGGAGTTTTTTCGAATATCTTTTCATTTTACGCATCTGCTGGGAAAAACAAAACGCGAGGTTTATGCCTTACGCATTGCATCAGGTCATGGCCCCATTTAATTCTTACAGGCCGTGGCAATTGCTGAAACAGATGGCAACAAAGAGGGCGCTACAGAGCACCCCTGTTTCCATTACTTTGCCTTTGATTGGTGGATGCTGGAGCTCCTTGTGGCGCCTCTTGCAGTCAAAATGGGCGACATCCAATCAAAAAGAAACAAACTTCGAAACATTGAAATTTATTGGTGGATGCATGAGCTCCACCGTTTTATCACAGAAAAGTGAAAAATTGTCAAGGCCCGTAAGAGTAGCGTAAATTTAGTGGGACCTTGATCAGGTAAAGCAATTGTTGTGCCTCCACTAGAAGTTTGAAAGGGTTGTTCTGCTGTCGGATTCCAGGCTGCGATTCAAGCAGTTACCTCGTTGGGAAATATCATTTAACTTGAATCACTTCAGTGTCTGGAACTCATCACTCTGCTGGAATAGAAAGAAAAGAAAGTCTTGTCTCCAGTGGATACCAAGTCACTGCGGTATTTACAGAAATGAGCAGACTAATTATCTGGCTCGTAATTATTCAACCCAATTATTCAACCAAATTGCTCTGGCCTGTCATATCATTCTTCAAAACTCTATATAAAAATGTAACGAAAAATAGTGTCTTATCAGAACTAGAGGAAGGAATTAAAAATTAAAACGGAGCTATACCAGATGTGCTATCTCGGGATGCAGTAGCACTTTTCCGCCTTCAGATAGGCCATTATTTCTCCGGTGAACATTTATATAAATTAAAGGGATCATCCCTACTGCCGAATTTGCGATTTAAATAAACTTATGAACCGAATACACCTGCATTGTTGCACGACACTCCTTTGGGATCCACTTTAAGTCTACAATGTACATTCCAAGCAACTATTGCGGCAATGACTTCGGTCTTTCCTTTTCTTTTGTTTTACTTTCTTTGTACATTTTCATGCTTCTGCCCGTTTGTTTTTATTCTCTATTTGTTTATTTGCTTCGACATTGTAAACATTTAAAAAAAAAAAGGTTGAACCTTTCTCGACAACTCAAGCAGCATTTTTTCCGAGACCCCATACTGAAAGATCACTCGGGGCAGCCAAGGGCTCCCTTGTCAGTATGATCTCCCGCCCCTCCCTCGTATAAACTTTAAAACGTATGCTACTCCGATTCTGACAGTACAGAAGTTCTTTTCAAATGATTTTCAAGTTCTTCTATAATTTATAATCATGGAAGCAGCTGTTTTTGACCACGATATAGCATCATGTTGACGAAATATTTGGCACTGAAAGTGAGATGCCATTTACAGTGTCAAATTAGCTAATATTTATCGAAATTCTCCGGGAATCAACGTTAAAAATGTCGGTATGTCTAATATGAATTAGTGTAAAACGGTCTTTTCAACATCAGCTGGAAACAATGAGTATTGTAAGTTTTTTAAAGTTTTCTTACTCCCGCAAAGACACTGTCATAATAAAGTTATATTCATTTCACACGTTCCACTTAGTTTCTACTGTTGCAATTTCAGATCTCAGACGACAACAGGAACATCCCAATTCTTTCAAGTTAAAGTGTCATTCTTTATATTTACCATACTTTTGCATGCATAAAGAAATATCTTATAAAGGTTTGCCTTCAAGAAGCAGTATGTGTGTATATGAGTACAAGCATACATTCTTTTATTTTGTTCAAAATAATTGATTGTTCAATAAGCATAAAAGGATATAGCGTGCAGTCCGTAATATACCTTTTCTTTATCTTTACTAATAATAAAGCTGAAAGTCTCCCTGTGTGTCAGGATCTCTGTGACGCGCATAGCGCCTAGACTGTTCGGCCGATTTTCACGAAATTTGGCACAAGGTTAGTTTGTAGCATGGGAATGTGCACCTCGAAGCGATTTTTCAAAAAGTCGATGTGGTTCTTTTTCTATTCCAATTTTAAGAACAAAATTATCATAAGATGGACGAGTAAATTACGAAATTATCATGACGTAGAATGGGAGAGCGAATGAACATTGCCAATTGGCGAGAAATTCGTCATCCATTATTTGCAAACATATAGGCAAACCGAATGACCTTTTAATTTTCAACTACGGGCAAAGCCGTGCGGGTACCACTAGTTTCTATATAAAGTGTGTGTGTGTGTGACCACGACACACATTTTTCTTTGAAAAACCGTTTTAGACTAATAATTCTGAGACTTTGATGCAACTGATTTTTATGAAAAAAACGAGCTGATGTGTGCATCACGTGTTTTTCTTTTACTCCAATTTAATGTCATTTCCCCATTACTGGCAATTTTAATGTGATTGAACAGTTCACTCTCTAAATATCACCAACAGTGGCCAAACTGAAACAGATTTAAAAAAAAAAAATCTCCAAATTTGTCCCCAAGTTGGTGACAAAACTTGGCGACCAAAAGACTAGCGATATATCGCCAAGTGTCTGCCAAATTATAACACAACTTGAGTTTACATCGAAGTTAACAATGATTTCCCCCCCCCCCAAAAAAAGGGCAAAAGACCCCTTTAGAAACAACCGAATGCAACCAAAAGAGGAGGTGCACAACTAGACCCCACTAGGAGTCTACGTACCAAATTTCAACCTTCTAGGACTTACCGTTCTTGAGTTATGCGACATACATACGCACATACGCACATTCGCACATACACACATCCGCACATACGCACATACATACGTACATACAGTCGTCACGAGAAAATTCGTTGTAATTAACTCGGGAATCATCATTATGGATATTTCGCGTGTCTATACGTTCTTAGGCGTGTGGTAGAGTCGAAAAAAAAAAAAAACTCAATATTCATTCAGGGGTGAGTAAAATGGAAATTTAGGTCCATTTTTGAGAGAAAATTTTTTCGCAAATACAATACTAATACAATACTTCTTTTTTTGTAAAAGGAAGTAAAAAATATCAGTCAAATGCTATCAACAACGATTGACATTTTTTTTTTCAGTTGCATCCCTCAGTTTCCATTTATCGTGCACCAAAATGCCGGACGTTATAGTCTTGAGGAAACATCAATCTCCGAGAGCTGTTACGAGAAATGGGCAGTAACTTCCATCTTATCGTTCCCAGTACCAGGAGTCGTACATCAAGGTAGGAGTCCCTCGGAATAATTGACAAACAAGGCGCCTGTTTCCGGATGCTAGGACAGTAGGAGCGGGGAGGAGTGGCGTTTGAAAACATTCATCAAATATTTTCCCCTATGTCTAAAGTGGCCGTTTTGATAACAGACCTTCGTACTCGACACTCGAACTTTCACAGAACAGAGGTTATGTGGCTAAATTAATGTTTTCGGACGTAATATATCTGTTTAATCCAAATAATAGTAAGATATTGTAGCGGTATAGTTATGTCGAGGATAGCAATTTTGAAAAGAAATGAAAAGCTGTGCGGAGTTAAGATTTTTTATACGTTGCGATCCAATTTTGCACTCATTTTTCAAAATTCAGCAATTCTACGGCTGACACGTTTTTGTGTTCCCCCCTGTTAATAATTATAATTTTTGAAATCTTTAAGGTGTGGTTATAAAATAAGTATCTCTATTTCGAGCTGTCTGTAGCTTGAAGCAATAACCCGTATGAAACATAAATTGGTACATTTATTAGTTAGGAAGGGGAAAAAGAAATGAAATAATAATAAAAACATGGTTCGTATAATAACCATCAGGTGGCTCTGCAGTCAACAAAAAATGGTGCTGCGATTTCAAACTACAGAGTTAAGATGGGGTTCAAACACTTTTAAGCTTGAGCGAAATCAAGAAGCAATCATTTTTTGTTGATCCTTATTCTTTTGAGGAGTTTGACGGAAATTAAATACTCAAAAACAGTCGCAAGATACAATTACAGTATATCAATTGTAAAATTTAAAGAGACACCAAGAAATTTTTCAAACTCTAGAACTATAGATACAATGGTACATGCTGCCAGTAGAAAATATTCCAAAGACAATACCAATCTCTGTTCACGAAAATAGGAGATTTTCTTTCTTTTAAAATTTTAGTTACCCTCCCAACTAAGAAATTGTCTAACTAACTCAAGAATGTGCGTCGTGCGTCGCAGCGTCAAGCTATGTCTGCTACCAGGCAGCAATTATTAAATACCAAACAGTTACGCTTTCATGCAGTTTGGAATGCGTGATTTAGAACGGTGATTCTCAACCTGAAGTCAAGGCCTCAAAGATGTCACGTTAGCCTAGTTGGAACTAGGAACCCGGCCTTTGCGAGGACTTGGCTTGGAATCGAAGTAGTATAATTTTTTGTAAGTTTTATTGGGGAGAGGGGGACCGGCGATCAAACTGACCTTGGCTCTTGGGGCCCTGCCTGTGGTTCACGGACCACTAGTGATTCGCGAGCAACTTTCATCTGCGGTCTGCGAAGAGCAAGCGAAAATCAATCTAGTAAATTATTTCAATAGTTGAAATTAAATTTATGAAAGAAAAATTTTGGATTTATTTCATTTCACTTAATATAATTGTTGTGAAAATATTATTTCTATTGCATGTGGTCTGCTAAGAATTCGGAGGGGTACCAAGTGGTCCTCAGTAGTGAAAAGGTGGAGAACCACTAATGTAGAATACCCAAGCACGGAACAAGAAAGTGGTTCATAAGGGTCCTGAACAACTCCTTTCCAACGACTAAAATTAGCCAACACCAGTGTTTCGGAGACTAACACGGAAGAATTCAAAACCCCTAACTGTGTCCAAATATTACAATTGTGACCTTTATGAACTTTATGTTCACACAGAACTTTAAAGGTTTCATTGGAGGAAGAGACCCCACAAATCGCAGGCCGTGCAAGGAATGCTATTGCATGTAAAATAATTCATCAGGCTTATTTGCCTCGCCGGGTTAAACGCCTCAATTAATATTTTTCAAACTAACAAGTGCGTTCTTGGGCAGTTTTTGAGATGCAGTGGGACATAAAGAAGAGACTGGAACAGCAAATAGTAATTCGGTGGATAATTTCTGCAAAGAATTAGAACTTTGAAAGAAACCTAAGGGAAAGTGTTGCATTTTCAGCATGTTGTCAAAGTTAGTACCTTTAATAAACAATGAACGACCCATTATTCTGTTGATTTATCTGACTAACAATAAAAAAGGTTGTTAACCTTGATTTTCGTCACACTGGTCTGACGTTAGAACACTAGAGGGTAGAGCGATTAACCTTGACAAAACTCATACGTGCCCCGCTTGATTAAGGGTTATTTTCGCCACTGAGAACTCGACAGGGTGATATGTCCCACATTAAATACTATAATTGAAATAAATCAAAGATTCAAGTGTATTTACTGTACTAGAAAAACGCCCGTCAAGGTATAACGGGTGAAAATTGCTTCTACATTTGAACGAAGCCATTGCCTGTTCGATGATATTTTGATAGTTGACATTTTAACCCTAACTCCAGTGGATTAAGACTAAAATCCAGTAGTAGCTTTCATTGTTGACCACTTTTTCGTTTCTTCATTCTCCTAAAATGACAGCCTTACCAGCAAAACAGTTAAGTTACCAGATCCAACACAGCCTCGTCAAAATAAAACACTTCCCTGCATGTCAAACATTACCAAAAAATATTATCAAATTTTCATGCTAAAGCGCGAGTTTCATTGTTGATGACGTCAGCGTTACTTGATCAGTGAATTCGCTATTACATGTATGAGGATTACACAAATTTAAAGTAAACCAGTAAAATATGGTATTGAAGTGGCCACTACTGAAGCACTGGTCACTACTGGTGTGTTTACCTTATCTCAAAATTATAAAAATACTTTTGATTTTGATAATTTTGTGCATCGAAAGTTAATTTTACTTTTGTTGTGATATTAATCATAATCGTTTGCATTAATTTAGTTAATTAATATCACTTTCATTAGTAGTAATATGTTTTTTTTGTTCTGTTTTCAAGGAGGGTACATAACCTGAGGGACTGTCATGGCATTACGCAAACAAATGTTACTATTTCATTTTTCAACAAGAAATAATTTATTTCGTAATTGTTGGTACTGACCTTTTTTACACAGTATCCGTATCTAAGTTGAGAAAATAACAGATATAATTTCTTATTTTTTATTAGCATAGCATTTTTTAAAAACGTTTCTTCTTTAATAGGGCGACTTACCCGGACTGAAGTCGAAGCAATATCGTTTTATTATTCTGTGTATTGATATCAAGCATGAAATAGACGGCAACTCATAATTTATATTGCTCGCGGTTCTGAAAATTATGTGGCTTTGTGATAATGGGAAATTATGCTAGTGAATTTCAGTATGAATATTTTACAGCAGCTGCGAATAATTTTCTGATTTACCACTCACAGGGGGAGATTTATATATGAGACGGTTTTCATTGCACAGTAGGGCTTGAAACTGAATATATGATGAACGTTTGAGTGACGGGATAGAGTTGGAAACTAGACACAGCTATTGCACCATTGTGACAGCTACAAGAGAATAAGCCAGTTATAGTTAGTTTATATGTATTATGTTCTCAATTCACGGCTGGCATAAACTGAATACACTTTGCCGTGCACAAACTTTCCCTTTAAATAAGTAAAGCTTTTATTATTTCAGTTTTTTGCATAGGAAAGCAGTAACGGTTTTGAATCTTCCAGTCAAAATAAGGAAATTTGGCAGTTTCCTAAGTCTCGTCAACTTAAATATATTTCCGCTGAAAAACCAATGAAAAAAATTTAATAAATGCAATTTAAAGAATAATTGTACTATACTGATATGGTCTTTTGATAAGTAATGGCTCCCATAATAATCACGGAAAGCTTTTTAATGAAAATCTAAACAAAGATAAAAGGAATTTCACAATGGGGTCGTTTCCAAAATTTTAAAAGTATTTTTTTCTGAAAGAGCATGCTTAAAAACATAGGATCTGACCATTTTCTAAACAATTTGTTTAAGTTTAGTATTTTTTAAAAAATACTTAAATCGGCGCGCTTTCAGTGTTTATGCTTCTGTCCGATGACATCACAAATGATGAAATGCATTTCTGTGTTGCCATTCACCGAGCAAAATATTTAATTTGCATCTTTACTCACATGTATTGGCAACGATATGATTGATAGCAAGCGTAGAGCGCAATTTTAATTCGCTGCTTGATTATCATAACGTGGAATCGCGGTAGAAAGTTGCGGCAAAGTGCATCATTTTTAACGTCATCAAGACCACGCCTTGTTTCAAAAATCGGCATTTTAAAAAATTAATCAAAAAATAACTGTTGGGAAAATGAAAGTATTTTCTGGGTCTATGTTTTTTCTTTTTTTTTTTTTTTTGCTTATTCTATCAATTTTAGTGACAAAAAGTACTACTTTTGACGGAAGAAAGCAACCCCATTATCACGAAATCAAAACCCCCGTGAACCATAAAATCTGTACCTCAAGAACCAAAGTGACGTAAGTCTAAAAATTGCGAATTTCTGTTTATTAGTGCATTGCATATAGAAGTCCATCGAGCCACATAAGCGTAATTCTTGAAAAAATATCTTTTTCAATTTTTTATTTTTTACCAGGGTTAAAAAAGCGCGCGTCCCATCCTTTGCATGTGCCAGAAAAAAGTTTTTCTTCCCTACTGAAAAATTATAACACTTACGTTCCTCTGGTACTGAGGTACAAATCTATCAACAGGGTCGTATTATTTTACTGAACACTACCATAACCAGTGATCACTTTTGATAAAACTCAGGACATGATTGGTTTTCAGGTTCAAAGATTCAATTGTTTACAATGAGCGTAAAAAAAAATTGTGGTTTTATATTTAGAATGAGTCGACAGGTGAAGAGAAAAAAACTGATCATGCTATGTAAACTGAGAAAAATGTTTTTTTTTTTTTTTTTTTTTTTTTTGCTAGTTAGCTTATATAGTTAATAACTAATCTGAATTTCAACTCAACTGGAAATGTGTTTATTTCTATAGATTCAGCAACAATAATAAGTATTCAAATGTCTTCTAGTTTTTTTCACATCCAAAATCTGGCAAACTTGGTTTTTGCTTCCGAAACACGGCAGAAGTTCAAATGAGTTAAGATTAATGGAGTAGACCGACCAGTGAATAAGTACACTCTAGCAAAAAAACAGCTCGCGTTTTTTTTTTTTTTTGAAAAAAAATAACGTCTCAAAAAATTTTTATTGATGAATATTGGCGTTATTAACATCGTTCAATAAAATTCCAAAAGGAAACGACCATAAAACGTTGCATTTGTCAACTGCTCAGAGGTGTTAGTTCATCTATTGCAAACTGCGGTGGTGCACTTTTTTAATTTCGACCCCCCCCCCCCAAAAAAAAAAAAAAAAGTTGAAGAATCGTAAATTCCATTTTTCAAAAAATAGTTGCATATCTAAGTTAAACTTTTTTATCGTCATGCATTAAATGCTAAAGTTTTTAACGATAGTATTAATTTTTTGACATGAAATTGAGCTTACGTGTTCCATCCCTGTTGAGTCTACCCCACAAGAAATTTCAGAGAGAAGTGTTGAACATTACTGACGGCACAAGAAACAGCACTCGTGGTAGTTATGGTAAGGACGCATCCACAAATAATGTCATGCCTGGGGGAGGGAGGCGGGTTTGCGAAATTGTGACAGTTTGTGACAAGGGGAGGGATAGGGTAAAAAAAATTGACATCACACATTTTGTTTTGACAATACGGTTATGAAAATAAGCGTGACATGTGATTAGGGAAGGGGATGAGGTAAGTGAAACTTTGGGACAGAGGGGGTAAAATTTGTTTAAAAAAAGCGCGAGATCATTTATGGACATTCCCCAATGAAGATTAAGATATGAGCTGAAAATAAACAACGTTTTCTGATCTTAGCTTTAGCAAAATTTGAGACTTTGGAAGACTTTCATTGAGATCAGAGGTTCCCAAACAACGGCCCACCAACCACATACGGCCCGCAAAGCTGATCCGTGTGGCCCGCTGTTTTGTTTAATGTTACAAATCTAAAAGCACGATTAAAGATTATGTTACAAATTAGGAGCAGAAATGGGTTTCTGAAAAACAGGTGCATTTAATAAAAGAAGCATCAAGTAATGATAAGGGCCATTCTTGTTTTGTAATTTTCTTCCGTTTTTCATATTTTCCCATGTAATTTAGCAAAATTTTAAAGTTTTTTACGCGTTCTTGATACGCGTTCTTTAACACGTTCTGACCGCGCTTATACGCATTCTGACCCAAGAGATTCATTTTAATATGAAGCATGCTCTTTGGTAGAGAATAGACCACTTATTTATATGAATGAAGCAAAATGAAATAAAATAATAATTTGAATTTTGACATCTTGAATTCAAATTATGTTTTTTGCAATCACGAGTGTGTATATGTAGGCGTGTGTGCTTGTGTGTGGGGGGCATGTGTTTGTGTGTAGGGGTATGTGTATGATTGTTTGTAGGCATGTGTGTTTGTGTTTGTGTGCTGGCATAAGTGTGTGGGTAGTTGTGTGTATGAATGTGTGTGTTGGGGGGTATGTGTATGTGTGTGTAGGCATATGTCTTTGTGCCTGTGTGCAGGCATGGATGTGTGGGTAGTTGTGTGTATGTTTTTGTGTTTGTGTATGTGTCTGTATGTATGAGTGTGTGTATGTATTTGTGTGTGTATGTGTTTGTGTATGTGTGTAGGTGTATGTGTTTGTGTGTGTGTAGGTGCATGTGTGCGTATGTGTTTGTGTGTGTGCATGTGTTTGTGTGTAGGTGTACGTGTGTGTATGTGTTTGTGTATGTGTGTGTATGTGTTTGCGTGTGTGCATGTGTTTGTGTATGTATGTAGGTGTACGTGTGTGTATGTGTTTGTGTATGTGTGTATGTGTGTGTATGTGTTTGTGTGTGTGTGTGTGTACGTATGCGCATGTGTGTAGGACATGGATGCAACCAGGAGACGGCTTTCGCTATAGGAGCAGCATCGTGAGGAGCCGGTCGACGGTGATGGTGCGGAGGGTGGCGGTGAGAAAATAAAATGATAGGACGCCAAAAAGAGTTAAATGAAAGCAATAAGCAATCGTGATTGCTCAACAAATATTTAAGTCTTAAAAATTGAAAAGTATAACCCCATTGGTTTAATATATTTTCCTGTTGATGTTTTGCAGAAATCGAAACAATTCAATACAGTTTTTATAAGATTTTATTTTTTGCTTCTACGCGATTTCGCAAAATTTATAATAAAATTGATAAGAAAAGCCCCTAAAATATCCAACATTATTTTCTTTTTTCTAGAATAGGAATTGTATTTAATTTTTCCCGCGAAACATTCAAGTCATAAATTACACCCATTAAGTTGAATCGGTAGAGTATATTCCTATGCTAACCCTTCTACGTAAAAAAAAATGCAAAGTGGAAAATTTTCTGTTAGAATCTTTAATAGATATTATTAAGTCCATGAGTGTCAGAAGCTCGTTCAGTTTTTATGAGAGTAGTTTTTGCGCAAAAATCCCATCTAAGTAGGGAACAGTTATCAGTTTTTATAACAGGTATAAAAAGAACTGACGAGAGTAAAAAGTTTCACCAAGTGCAGTAAAAATATGGATGTGACTTTTCAAACTTAGTTCGAGGGGCATATTACTGAAAGATTAATATGATATTAAATAAAATAGAATAGCTTGACGTAATTTACACTAAAAAATCCAAATGTTGTTTAATATTTTTTTTTTTAAATTGGAAAACAATTATTATATGTTATATTATGTTCAACGACTAACGAATCAAGAGTATTTATAACTTGATGTCTATTCAAATTAAATTAACCATTATCTTTTCAAAGTTGAGCACACTTTAATCTGTTATAACATTGTTCAGTGGATAGAGAATTCAGAGTTCTTTATAAGTAGATATACTAATTGTTTTGAATATACATTGCACATTTCAAATCAATTTAATCATTATTTTTTCAAAGTTGAGAACATTTATACTCAGTTATAACTGTTCAACGATTAGCGAAACTGTATGAGTTCTGTATAATTATGTATCCAATAGAAAACTGCCCGTCAAGGTATGACGGGTAAAAATTGCTTCTGCATTTGAACGAAACAATTTTCTGTTTGGAGATATTTTGATAGTTGAAATTTTAACCCTAACTCCAGTGCATTAACCCTAAACTCCAGTAGATAGCGTTCATTGTTGAACACTTTGTCGTTTTTTCCTTCTCCTAAAATGAGTCTTACCAGTAAAACAGTTAAGATACCGGATTCAGTTCAGCCTTGTCAAAATAAATCATTTCCCTGCATGTCAAACATTGCCAGAAAACATTATGAAATTATCATGCTGTGGCGCAAGTTTTATTGTTGGTGACGTCAGCGTTACTCGATTAGTGAATTGGCTCTTATATATATATAAGGATTCAAATCTATTTAATCACTATTATTTTATACTTAAGAATGATTATAATATTTTACAGCAGTATTCAATGACCAGCAAATCAAGAGAGTTTTTTCTAACTAGGCATCTATTCGTTTAAAGCTGATAAAAAAATAAATAAAATAGATAAAAGACGGATTGTCGAATTAAATGGAATTATTTTTTTAAAAATTCCGTTTGAAATCGAGAATAGCAAGTTAACTCACACTATTCATTTCATTTGAAGATTGGACTCTGGCCGTTTTTCCGGTCACCCCATCGATTCTAAACGGATACTAGTAGTTACTGAATCATATTTAAATGGTAAATAATTGTGAATAGATGCCACCTTCGGCATAGATGCTACCGAAGAGTTTACAATCAAGCTGAAAGTTTTTCGAAACACATATTTGCAAATAAAACATGTTAAAGTTGAAAGTATTTCAATGATTATTTAAACCGGTAAATAATTTTCACGCACAACTGAGTTAACTTTATCAATCCGACAGTCCCTGTGAACGGAGCAAGCGAGTGTGCATGATCAAGTCGAAAATAAATGTTTAGCGATTCAAGTAAATAAATACCATTTAAGGACAGTTATTTCAAGCAGATTAAAACAAATATCACATGTAATTAAGTTAACTTCACCAAATTCGAACCGAAATTCATTCTATGTGAAAATAAAGATAATACTTCTCGATCAAGTCAGTACTAACGGATGCCATTGAAGTAGTGTTGTTCGGACCGAAAATTTTTGAAGCAAGTGCAAAGAAAAAGTAATCATACGTGTATTTAAGTTATAAGTTATTGCAGTTTTCCCAAAAAGCATTTTGAACTTAGAGAATAACGAATGTCCTAGTCAAAATTGTTGTTACAGGTAATTTAAATGCAAAGGTTATTGAAATTCATACAAGCAGTTATTGCTAGGACTCGACCGATGCATCGGCCTGGCCGATGCATCGGCGCCGATGGTTCAACAATTTAGCCATCGGCATCGGCATCGGCGGCCGATGCTAACTTGCAGGAAACATCGGCCCATCGGCCTTAAAAAACATCGAAAAGCCGATGGAATTGGCCGATGTTTTTGAAAAAGAAAGGACCTTTGCTGTTTTAATTTTTAGTACAAAGTAAAGGAATTATTGTTATTATATAAAATTGTTTACTTAAATTTCAGTATGAATTTCTATTTTAGTCACCCCTAAAAGAGTTTTTAATACTGTATTCAGGTACCAAACAAGTTAATTATTGCGTTGTTTCTTGCAGCTGGATGTACGTATGCATCTCTTCTAAGTCATAACTCAAAAATGGTAAGCTGTAGAAGGATAAATTTTTGCATGTGGGGTGTGCGTACGTTCCAGTTGTGCACTTCCCTTTTTGTTTTCGCTCGGGTGTTCTGAAAAGCCTGTTTGCTCATTTTTTGTGGCTATTTATTACTTCTTTCAGTGCAAAACTAATATAGCGTCTCAGACCATGGAAACAAATATGAGATGGCGAAACCGGTTTTTGTGTCATTTTATTAGATTCCCTTTGAACCGACGGCAATTTGTAATTTTTCGGTATTTGTTATATGAATCACAGTTATGCAGTCTTTTCTGTATCGCTTCGGCGGAGTTACAAGTTTGGGGCCCGTCGAAATACATTTTGGGGCCCTATTTCTCTATCACAGAAGCTGTAAAACATTTATCATAAGCATGTTTGTAACTCCTACGGTGCCCCTATGGTTATGGGGCCTCTCGCGCAATTGCAACATTTGCTATATTTTAATTCCGCCACTGGACGTCAAAACAAACTCGGGTGCAAGTTTTGAAAGGGTTTTTCTGCTGAATGTTTATGATTATTATGAACTCTATTTTTACGACTATTTTTTGAATTTCTGAGAACATTTACGTGCCCCTCCTTCCACTCCCTATATTTCTGAAATTAAACTCTAGTTGTACTTCTGAGTTATTTAAAACTAACACCGTTCATAAAATTAAAGATTTTTTTTTCAAACTTTATCTATTGGTTAGAAAGAATTTGGAGCATTAATGTAAGAAATTGATTAAAGACGTTTTCAATGGTGACATAATTCGGAAATCAAAGGGACTTCTGAATTTTTTCTTCGGAAGTGCTGAAGTAGATTCAGAAACTCTTCCGAGGCGTTGGGGGTAACGGTTCTGTACTAAAAAAATGAGGCCGAGGTTGGGGCCGAAGTGTGAGTTACTCCAAAATCAGAGGGTGATCCCCTAACCCTACCTCGTCGTTTCAAGCATTTTCTAAATATTTAGCGATTATTTACTTTGGTCAAGAAGTGTCATTTTGCGTATTTCTCATACTTTGTTTCACTTATATTTCGTAATGAGCCGTCTTTTTTTGCATCATTAATAGCAATCGATTTTTTTTCTGTTGTAACTATTTTTATGTATTTATATAAAATCAATGAATAAGTAATTTTAGTTTTTTTATTAAAAGTTTCAAGGATTTTCTATTATGCAATTTTTTTAAATTTCAGAAAATTATTGTTAAATTGAAAAAATTAATTTGAACTTGTTTGTAAAGCTTCATAAAAGATTAAACAATCCAACTGCTCAATATTGTGCAAACATCAGATCACGTAGTATATGTATTCAGTTATTAACTTGGTGTAAATATTGAGTTTTTTTTATTGTAGCTGCATTTTAAGAATCTCGCTCTTTTCATGGCTACTTCTTTTTCCAGCAAAACTTATGTCACTGTTATAGGTTTTTTTGAAAAATGCAAACTTTTCTATTCATAAATTTTAAATAAGTATAAAAATATTCCTGTTTCATAGTTTTATTCTTAATTTTTTTTAATGATTAAACAATATAATTTAATGTTTTTTAATTATGTTTAATGTACCTAAATCCATACATTATTACAATATTACTGAAATCTTAGCTATATGTTCAATTTAAAAAAAAGACAAATCAATTGGTTATTAAACAGTCTCTTTTTTTTTTTTTTTTTTTGCTGTTGTTCTTTCTTTTCAATCACAGCAGTCAAAAAAGGAGAAGCCCAACTACACCCTATACAGATTGTACGTAGTACGATCCAAAAGTTCGAGGACCAGCTGTATAAAACCTTACCCAGAATAGTTCACATTACCGAAGCACATCCACCTTCAAAAGGTCGTCTTGTTAGAATTTGTCCTCGAACTTTTAAATCATACTACCTACATACGTATGAGTTTTCAACTTACTATTTCATAACGTTTTTGAGGGACGCAAGTTTACGCGCATGAAAACATCACAAGAGTATATGTATAAATATGGTGATCGTAAAATAGAAATTTAAGTCGAAATCTATTTTTTTTTTTTTTTTTTTTTTTGTGTGTATGTGTTTACAATTCCTTATTCGTAAAAAGGAAGTAAAGTGAAATGAATCAATGATACTTTAAATCCCTGACAATCTCATCAATTTATTTCTGTTTGATTTTGTTTTCTTTTCTTTTTTTTTTTTTTTGCCATCGGCCAACGGCATTGGCCATCGGCTATCGGCAATCGGCCATTTGGAGGAAAACAATCGGCCATCGGCCATCTTTGAACAATCGGCCAACAATCGGCCTCGGCCCATCGGCCAAAAAATGACATCGGTCGAGCCCTAGTTATTGCACGTAAGATGTTTGAAATTATTAAGCTAAAAGCCTTTAAAGTTTAAAGTTTGAATGCCGTCACGCTATTGTAGAACAAGATAACTACAAATTCAGAAAAAGAGCAGCACAACGTCATTTGATAAATTTATGTTGTTGCTAAAATTAATGAATTAGTGTTTGGGTTAGTCCCTCATATATGGTACAAATTATGTCGAAGATCTTAGAAAAAATTTATCAATTTTTATCATATTTTTAATGACTATCAAATTACTACAGATACGTGCTTCTGCGTTACAGGGTACGCCTTTTTCAAGACATCCGACAAAAGCTTTTGTCGGATGTCTTGAAAAAGGCGTTCCCATGTCTTTTTATCCATAAGCTCATTACTTCTTGCACTGAAAAAGGCGTTCCCTGTAACGCCGAAACACGTGTCTGCAGTAATCTGCAATTTGCTTTTTCGACGTTGTTTTTATCTTACTTGACTGCATATGCATTGTTTGAAAATGTCTTAGTCAGAAATGAATAAATAAATGCAGAACTTCCCATAAATTCATAATTAATTTATCCGAAAAAAACAAGGAGGTTGAATAATTGACAATAACAGCTTAAATAACAAAAATAGTGCACAAGCAATTCAACCAAGGGAAATTGAGAAAGGCAGCCAATGTTTCTGTTATTGTACTATACGAAAGCATTTTTTCACTTCTTATCTGAAGATAGATCAAAACCGTCTACGTCAAACTTCTTTTCACAACAGAAGAAGAAAAACGAAAAAAAGCAGTAACTCAAAAATGTATTAACACATAAATCCAAACATTATTGGACATCTTAAATTTAAAAAAAAAAAAAGACTTCATATCGACATTATCTCAAATATCTTTCCAGCCGTCACATATTCTTCATCGAAAACATCTTACCATCCTTAACTACAACATAGAATATTTATATAACTGCAATTTATAGTCACAAAATTACCATTTTCTTCAAGCCAAAGAGGAAAGAACCAATCATGAACTCCCTTAATAACGCAATTATTTTTATTATTCCAGTCATTACATCTCTCCATTGATGTTCTGAAAGCGTTTCTCTCGTAACGAGTTTCTTCGTCAATAAAACAACTCGGAAACATCTGTAGTGGCTCTTCAAGTAATCGGAGAGAGTCTTCCGAGGTGGCCGTATTTGAAATCGATACTTTTAAGTTGGGGCTCCAGGAGTTTGTTTACGCGATCTGTTTTCGATGACAAAGAGAATGTTTCTGATGTGATTATTGTTCTCATAATCAGAAAGGGAAAATGGTGGTTGCTTCGTGTATAGGTTAGTGATGACATTTCAAAGCTTCGATTAAAGAAATGAAAAATAAATGGATAACTTTTGGTTGTTGTATTTGCTGTTACACTTGTTTGGAAGGGAGAATGAACTCAGATTGAGAATTGTTCTTCTTCATTGTGCCAGCTTTAACTCCAAATTTGATTTCAATGAAGATCATGTTCTTTTGTTATGTAAGACGAGGAATTGTCTAAGGCACAACTGCTGCACACGTGTTTTGGCAGTTTGATAGCAGAAAATTTAAATTTTGGAGCAGAAAGTTATAGTTTGAGAGCAATGAAAAACACATTATGGAGCAGAATTGATTGGTTTTGGAGCAAGTATTTTGCAGTTTAGATTTTAGTTTCAGCAAAAACTTCTCTTTACTTCTCATAATTTTAAATCTATACTAAATGTTTTATCAGCATATCTTTTGAATAGCATTAATTGTGATGATATTAAGAAAAGTTCCGAGTGTTTAATTTCACGGTCACGTGTGGGACTGTTTGGATAATATTATCCTTATAGTTTCATTTATATACAAATTAGTAATGGCTAGAAGTTGACAGTTTGTTGGACAAGGGAAAGTACTTGACTCGTGTGATTTGCTAAGCAAAAAATATTTTTCCAATTTCTTTTTTTTATTGGTATTTTTTAAATGAGATTTACCTCTTACGTGTGGGACACACTTTTGGACATCTGTTTTACAGCTCTTTATTCTAGCAATATGCCCCTCGAATCCTGGTAAAAATTTGTTAAACATATACTTTGCTTTCCTACAAATTGTTTTTAGTGTTATTTTGAAAAGGAACTACTAGTATGCCATTCCAAAGAAAATCAGACATTTTGTTCCGCACACGACGACTCCATATTTCATGTCAAAAATAATATTTAAAAATGCAATAAACAAAGATTTTTCTTTTCCTAAGAAACCACACATACACGTGTGATTTCTTGAGGGAGGGGGGATGTTGCCCTTTAAACACTTTGAAATTAAATATACAGGGTGTTTCTGACCTCTTGGGCAAAACTTTAAGGGGTGATAGTACGTATCAGGACAAAAAATATAATGGTAAAAATAAGGATCCCAGACGTCTTCCGAAGGAGAGAGATGCCGTTAAAGTTTAGAGTCCAAAATTTCAAATAATCATAAAAAAACGGAACAAATGGTCGATTCGTTTGCGGTTTTCGCTAAAATTATTCTTTTTATTAGTATTTTCTTGAAAATAAAGTTTGAACATGTAGTTTTAAAAATGCCGATATAGATCGCTTTAGACTTTGGCTTAACGAACAACTATTTTTTTATCGCTATTTTTTATTCTCATTAGATTTTTTCTAATGCTTGGACTTAAACTTACATTTTTAGCGCAAAATCTGAATCATTGGCGTGGTTAAGTTGCGCAAACTGAACTGTGTTCAGAAGTTGAAATACACTCTGTCACAAAAAAATACATTTACCCTGAAAGAAACGAGCGATATTCACGAAACTTAAAATGGATGTGGCCTATGACAAGAAAAGAAAATGATTACAGATTTAGAATAAAAGAATGTTTTATTAAGAAGTTATGACATAATAAAGGTTGCAAAACCGTAAGTTGTACAGCCTCCTCTAGCAGCTATACAAGACAAAACACAGCCTGGTATGGAGTGAAATAAGTGACCACTGTGACTAAATCGGGATTTATCGTTGAAGATAACATGCCTCTTGTCTGTCACAACCCAGCAAATCAATTGCAGCGAAAATCCAATCGACGAAATCCAATTCATCTCAATGGACGCCTGTTCGAGATACCAGCGTCTTTCAGTCTCCTCAGGATTGTTTTTCTTGATTCCATCAGTTTCTTGGAAGGTGTTAAACGGCATGCAACTAATGTTAGTGACCTTGTTGATACGGTCGTGGCCGCTCTTATGGTTTGCGATCTTTGCGCTCATTTCTGTTTCTAGAATGCCTTAACCGACCGCAACGCAGTGATTTATTTTATTTTTACTTACACTAAGCTACTACCATATCGCTCCGACCGAGGTGGCGGCAGATACGCGCGTACAACCAAACTGCTTCCCTGAGACTTACTGTACGTCCCTTTAAAAAGTCCAACAATTGTTCGTATACCTCTAAAAGGTCTTCCTATGTCATGTGAGAGGATTTTTTTTAGACCATTAATGTCTGCTAACTATGTTGACCGCTGTATATGGGAAAAACGGTTGGTGTCTTATAATTTTGTCCAATATGTTTTAAGTTTTTTATTAAATTATAGGAAAATATCATAATTATATAAAATAATTATGTATGATAACAGAATAAATTGATGTGTTTGACGGATTTAATAAAACATTTTTAAGCTCTGAATTTCGTCTTTTACTATCTGTTAAATTAGATAGGTATCTTATAGCTATGTCCACCACTGTTTGTAATACCCGTCATCTTTTTAATAGATATCAACAAACTTTAGTTAAAAACGTAATGATTCAGTAAGATATAAATGAAAGTAAAACTGCGGACGATATTTTCAAAAGTCGTGAAGAAATGCGGAATCTGATGAATGACAAAGAAAAACATTATCACAAAATCAGCGATACAGACAAAGATCCCGACAACCTACTAAAGAACTATTATTGCAAAAACTTTAAACACATGGTAAAATACCATCGCCATTTTACAAAACCAAAGAAAGCGATTAACAGCTATTAGGAAAAATTTAATATTGTAAATTATGCGGAGAAAATGTACTAGATGCACTCATCGAAAAAAATAAATACAGTAAATGCGCTATAACTTGAAGTCCGACAGCTGGAGCAATATTTCTAAAACTCGAAGTTTTTAGCAAATCCTAACACCTTTAGCTTTAATTCTATGCTAATAATTCTCAATGTCTCGAAGTTAACTTCCTTTGACTCGAAGTTTTTTCAAAGATGACTTTAAATTTATATTGAAGTAACGAAAAAAAAGGGAAAGAAACAAGGGACTAGGGTAACAACCCCAGTAATTGGGAGGTCACCAGTAATTGGCACTTCCAACATAAATGTCATAAAATAAGATTCATATCCAATCAGTTAAAAGTAGAAGGCTATATATCAACTGAACGTACATTTACTTTAAAGATTATAACTTGAATTCGTATTACTAAATAGTAGCAGTGCATAGAAAAGAGAAACAATTGTGGCTTGTGTCGAATCAGCCATTTTTGTTGCAAAAGCTTCTTCTCCGGCTTAAGGGAAGCATGCACATCCACTATAATATTAAAATCTGTTCGCGTCCGTCTGTCTGTCTGTCTGTCTGTCTGTCTGAAGATCGATATTCTCAGGAACCACTGCGAATCGAGAGTCAAACGAGATACCGATCTATTTGAAATTTTCCAAAGAAAACAATAGGACCAATCTTGCGATTGGTTATTGTAATTGTGAGACTTTAATTAGCGGAGATATTAAGTAAAACGATAATTAACATTACGTTATTCGGGAATTTTTATTTCTTTCCTGTTGCCATTTTGCATATGGGTGAGCAAGTAAAATTCCAATAATTCTTTTAAAAGAGATTTTCTTGGCTGCTGTCCAAATCTTAAAACAACGTTTCCATCTAGAATTTCATTTTAAATCAGTTTAAAATTGGTTGCTCTATTCGAACATAGCCTTTATTTTATCGTCTGTCTTTTTTTGAGCAATCACGATTGCTTATTGCTTTCATTTGACTGTTTTTGACGTGCTATCATTTTATTTTCCCGCCGCCACCCTCCGCACCATCACCGTTGACCGGATCCTCACGATGCTGCTCCTATAGCAAAAGTCGTCTCCAGGTTGCATCCATGTCCTACACACACACGCACACATACACACGCACACATACACACACAAACACATACAGACATACACATACGCATACATACAGACACCTACACATACACACAACTACCCACACATTCATGTCTGCACACACATACACCATACCCCGCTCCCACGCACACACATTCATAAACACAACGACCCACACACTTATGCCAGCACACAGACACAAACATACATGCCTACACACACATACACGTACCCCTACACACAAATACACATACCCCTATACAAATACACATACCCCCCACACACAAACACACATGCCAACATACACACACTCGTGATTGCGAAAAACATAATTTGAATTCAAGATGTCAAAATTCAAATTAATTTTTATTTATTTTTTTTATTTTTTACATTCAACGTTCTTAACTCTTTTCAGCATATGAAAGTTGTTTCTTTAGCTCTGTTTATTGATTGTAGTGTAAGTTTATCATTCACCGGCCTCATATTTTGGTACATTTACTACGTGCGACTAATTATGTTTATTTTGTTGAACTTTTTCCCGTCACATCGGTGAGTTTTCAAATTGTAATAACTCTCTTTTTCCTTCCTGTTTCTATTTTTGAAATGCTGTTTGTATCGTTAAAAGAACATGTTAAATTAAGATTGTTTGGATTTCTTTAAGTGAAACAGAATTGAACAAAAAAGATTGTTTTTAAGGATTTTAACTAAAGCTAATTTGGAATCTGATGACTTGGTATTGAATTAATGCTTTTTGGTATTTATTTAGTCTTGGTGCTTTAGTTTCACGTAATCAACCAAAAAGTGTGTGTCATTTTATGTAAAAAGCTGATTGTAATTGTACATAAATATTTCAGATATAGTCTATCAGATGTAATTCATTTTAACGTGAGCACAGATTATAGTTGATAATGCATATATTTTCATCTTTTTTGCTAATTGAAAATACTCATAACTTGGATCATTGATAACTATGATTAACGTTAAAGAGATTTTTGCCAAAAATATGCTCTACTGGTGTTTCGTAAACCTTGCATTACGCATATTCATTTACTCCTTAGCGCTTTAGAAACTGATGTCAGAGTAATACAAAAACATCGATTGGACATCTCTTTCATTTTTTAAGTAGCCCGCGCAACGCCGGGCACGCAGCTAGTCAATTTACTAAAATCTGACTTAAAATTCATTTTAAATTTTGGTTGTCAAAAGTTTTGTTTAGTTGAAAGGTGTTACGTTGAATGAGTAGAAGAAAATTTTTGTCTCTTTTTTGGGTTTTTGAAGAAATGATGGATGCCATTTAGTGGTGCTTCAGTTTTGCTAGTCTCCAGTCATTGGCACATGTGCTTGTAATCCCTAATGTGTTGTTAATGAGTCACTTGTTTGATTTCTGATATTTTTGCAACAAAAATATTGTACTTTGGTTCTACTATTGATTTAAATCCTCCAGGATCTACTTACTGTTCATTAAAAAAATAAATAAAAAACAAATATGTGTTGCCATCACAGTTAGATATTGTGACTGTAGAGAACTGTTTTTTTTTTTTTTTTTTTTTTGTGGTCCCTTTGAATCATCGGTTTAAAGTTCCTTTTTATGTGAAAACAGCTGCTGCCCGCCTTGTCTAATGGCCAGAGGAGTCTGACTGCGATGAGGTGTTCCCGGGTTCGAATCCCGGCTTGGGACGTACTTTCTCTCTCCTGTCCTTGTCCTTTCTTTGTGTGAATGTGTTGTTATGCTGTGTATGGCTGCCTACCCCATAAACTGGTCCCTATGGCATGTGTGTACTGTGGAAGTCAGACTTCATACCAGATTACGGTACAGTTGGAAAAGTGAAACAGCGCACCCCAAATTGCCTGCTTAGCTGGCACAAAACAACAACATGTGAAAACAGCTATAATTCTTAAAATCAAAACTGTATGCTGACTGATGAAACAGCAATATTCACGATATTTTTTTCATGTAACATTCCAAATTTTTTTCTTCTCTAAAATACGTTTTTAACGTCAAAATGTGTCATTTAATATTCATTTATGTAAAATTACCTACTTCAAATTAACATTAATTATGTTTCTTATGATGATGAAATTTGTATGTAATCTAAAAGTGAAAAATAAAGTGAGTTTCCAGTTCTATTAACATGTGCCAATTACCGGATCACAAGGTGTCATACACTGGGGTATCAGGTGCCAATTACTGGTGTTTTCGGAAACTTTTTATACAAACATTTTTATAAGAGTATCTATTCAAATATTTTTGCTTTTAGTGAACTGAATAGATGCACAAATGTGCATTCTTTGATACAAAAATATTTACAAGTAAATATTTATTTTCCAAGAAATGAAAACAGAGGTAATTTTAAGGACAAAGTCTTAAAGTGCCAATTACTGGGGTTGTTACCCTATGAGAGAAAAATTAATTCACCTTCACTTGAAATTCCTGCACAAGAGACCTTTAAAGCAAGAGCACCTGTTGAGCCAATGTGCGATCAAGGAGCTAGCTTGTTTTCTTTTGTTTTACTGTACTGTTTACACTTTGACATGTTGCTGTACTACGAATTTCTTTTTAAGCTGTCAAGTCATCTGATTATACTTTTATTCAAAGGCTGACCTAAGTTAAGATGCGTTCTCCTCCATTCTTTAGTTTGATCATTCGCTGATAATTCCCTGAGAGACCGAGTGAGTTTTCTTTACTATTAAAGATGTCTAAGCAAGTACTCTGTCAATGATATTAAAAAAAAATAGAAACTTCTAAAGCGGTAGAATCCATGAAACCGAATTTGAAATGAATGAAGATGTGCATCTTTCCTGAAATAGAATCAGATCTATTCAAGTGGCTCCAATGGTATCGAAATCAAATCCATGCTTTTGATTTTTTTTTCTTTCAATAATTTTGATTAAACTGTGCATATTGTTCTTAGAAACTTTTAAGTTCTGTAATTTTGTCTGTTATACGTACATTTTAATGAAAATCATCGATGATTTTCAATATTAAAATGTTAAAAACTGAAACGAGCGGTTAGTCGAACTTCCGATAAGTCGCAGTTTTTCGTCGGTCTTTTTAGATTCAATCGCGAATTGACTGTACACAGAAAAGAAAGAAAAATTTTTCTCATTATACTCATAAACTAGGCTATTTAAAAATAATGCCAAGTAATTGATTTATTTAAAAGATAATGATTATGTCATTGAGATGCAGTACATTGTATGCCAAGCACATAGTTTGAATCACTCGCCAAATTCAATCTCGATCACAACGTCACTAATAAATACCTGAGACACTCCGAAGTCTGTATGACATAACTATATTTCATATATATATATATATATGTGTGTGTGTGTGTGTGTGTGTGTGTGTGTGTATACAAGTATGTAGCAGTATTGTAAAGAAATAAGAAGCTTAGCGGAGGGTTTTAAGTGCCTTATCTCGCCCTTAGTCCAACATTTGTTTTTAATTAATTCTTGAAAAATTTCGCTTCATCAGTTTGAAACCATGACATTAAAATTAAGTTCTTGCGTGAGATAGTTTTTTTTTTTTTTTTTTTTTTTAATTTTTTTATCCCTGAAAACTCTTTTCAAAAATTCTCATTTACACACCCTTAAAACTGATCCATATATCATAGTTTTTTCTCCAATTCCAAACGTCTACTCAACACCTAATATATGAACGAGATACAGATATTATTGCGAGTTCAGAAAATTCTCAGCTCATTTTTAGCAGCAGTGACTTTTTTTTTTTTACAACGGAATTTTTCCTCATGCCATGAGAGAAAAATATCGGTTTTTATGTCAAAAAGAAAAGATTTCAGGGGGAGCAAAGAGCCTTTTAGATTCATTATGAAACATGTGGTGTGCATTAAGCACTTTACTTTGCATAATGTTTCATTTTTTCCCCCAACTTTTTCTGAAAATGAGAGAACTGAAATGAAGTGATGGATTAGCTGAACATCTAACGAATTGGTCTGAAGAGAATAAAAAAGTATGGCTAAGATTTTTTTATGCTAATGTAAGTCTTTTTCCTTTTTTCGCGCCACGATTTCCATATTTAATCTTTTCCAAATGGCCTGACTTTTTTCTCACACTATTTTTGTAAATTTGATATTAACCATTAGAACTTAATAAATATGGAAAAATATTCTGCGAGACATAGTAGTAAAAAAAAATGTGACATATTACAAATAAGCCCACAAAAAATCTGTTAATCTGCACGAAAAATTCTTCTTTATTTATAAACGTTGATAGATAAACGTTGATTTTTTTTCAATGTAAATTTAAATATAATGTTAAGATCATATATATTTCACTTCGCTTAAGATATCAGAAAATCTGAAAATTATATTTTTACAATTTTATTTTTGGTTTTTCTCTTTTTGTTGCTTTATAAGAGAGGCATCTGGGGGCTAAAAAAACTGTCTTCTTTTTCTTTACTTTTCAATTTATATTATTAAACTAAATAACCTTTTAAAACTATCTTCTGCAGTTTCAGGACCTTAGTAGTTTTAATAATTTAATCATTTTAGATCGTTTTCTTTTTCTTTTTGTAGTTAGATGTTTTGATTTTGTTTGCTTCACATAATGTTTTGAATAGTTCGGAAAAATGTAGCAGTCGGGCTCAAGGGGAGGTTCATATATATATAAATGATTTCTTCCTTTTTTCAACAAATTTGACGAACTCTCCCCTAACCCTAATCTGTCACAAGGTAGCACACTTCACCCTATCCTCTCCCTTCCCCTCGTCCCATGACACTCTGTTTTTCTTTAGTAAGAATTTTGATATAGAAAAAATATGTGACGCACACTTTCTCTTGCCGATCCCCTCCATCACAATCTGTCCCAATTTCCCGAAACTCACCCTCCTTCCTTCCTCAATCATGTAAGCGCCCCTATAGCGAATTTGAAAGCGTGCATCAATCCTGAACTGAAAGGCGGGTTTCAATCGAACAAACTTTATGGAAAAGATCTTTTGACGCAGAATATGTCTATTAGAAACGTTAATAAAGTTTTAACACAAGGTTTTATAGAAGCTTGGCAATGTAATGTCCTACAATTGAACGCAGCATTCCTAGCAATGCCTAGTGATTTCCGACTGTTTGAGACATTCCTGGCCATTTAAAAAGCGACTTGAGGGCGGAAGGGGCGCCCCGATTGGTTTCATTTGGCAAATTGAGAATTTTTGCCCACACAAAAATAAAATTTTGGGGGTCACATCTGAGGACTGGGGGGGGGCATTCCTGGTTGTTGTTGCAGTCTGGCAGTTTTGGCGCTAATCCTGACACAGCTATTTTGCTGTACTATAGAAGTATTTGCTCTACAGGGAAAGTATGTACTCATAATTTCGAGAGATGTTTTTTTTTCTTCCTTTTCATATAGTGAATTTGAAAAAACCTTTAAGGGAATCTGTGCGACTGATGATAAACTTCTAGCTCTGTTCGAGCTAGAAGCTTAGTTCTAGAGGATTTTTTCCAAAGACTTTTATTATGTATGCGTGTAGAGGAGCTTCTGTTTTCGCTTGATTCATTTTATGAAAACTTGTGCAACTATTTGTTGCCTTTTCACTGCTGGACAGCTCAACTTGGACTTCTTGGATTTGTTCCTTTCCACTGTTCAAAGACTCTTCGAACATTCGATATGATTGAATTACACTGCCTTCATTATCTTCAGATTTACACATTCACAGCTCCACATCTGCATGACGTCAGTTGTCAGTTATGCCGATATTAATCCTTATTAATTATAACACCATCGGCTTAAAACAAGAAGGGCGTATTTCTCTCTCTTTCATTCTCTCTCTCTCTCTCTCTGTTTGCCCCCCCCCCCCCCCCACCTTTTCTCCATTTTTTTTATTATTTTTTACTTTTTTACTTCCTTTTACAAAAAAGGAAAGTATTGTATTCGTGAAAAAAATTTTACTCAAAAATCGACCTTAATTTCCATTTTACTCACCCCCGAAAAAATGTTGATTTTTTTTTTTTTTTTCAACTCGACCACACGTGGATAAGTGCCCAAGAACGTATAGACACGCGAAATATCCATTTTGACGATTCCCGAGTCAATTACAACGAGTTTTCTCGTGATGTCTGTATGTATGTACACTGCAAAAAAAAGCTGTTGTTTTTACAGTAAAATACTGGCAGCTCACATTCCAAAGAAAAACTGCAAAAATTACAATTCTAAACTGTAAAATTTGCAGTAATATACTGTTTTATAACAGACTTTTACTGTGAAATTTACAGCGATAAACTGTAAAATTAGCAGTAATATACTGTCTTTTAATGGAGTTGCCCTGTGAAATTAACAATGATTAACTGTAAAATAAGCAGTAATATGCTGCTTTTCAATAGAACTGCCCTGTAAAACTTACAGTATCAAACTGTGAAATTAGCAGTAATATACTGTTTTAGGAATGACTTGACGTGTAAATTTAACAGAGATAATATGTAAAATTAACAGTAATATACTGTTTTGTAACGGAATTGCCCTGCAAAATTAACAGTATCAAACTGTAAAGTTAGCAGTATTATGCTGCGGAATCAACTGAATTGCGCCATAAAAGCAGCAGTAGTATACGGTTTTATAAATGATTTGTACAGTAAAATTAACAGCAGTAAACCATAAAATAAAGTTATCAATTTTTATGCAAAAGGGTTTTTCACCCTATCGTTGTCTCTTTTCATAGTCGAAATCACTGCTTTTACAGCTGAAGAACAATGTAGAAAAGTAAAGCATTTGATTCTGTATGTACGTTGTAGAAATTAGCCTACATACGAAATCTGTTCCTTTTCTAAAGTTTTTCAACAACAAAAATAATGTTTTAGGCTATGAAAAGCGACAAATAAAGAAATATAAAACACTTTTACATAAAAATAGTTAACAGCTGCTAAATATATGTTTTATTGATATTAATTTCTTTGTACACAAAATGAATCAATGCCCCATCTCAATATTTTATAAACACCTGTTCAAGAAGAAAAAGTGGTGCATTTTCATTTCTACAAAAAACTTTTAGCTCTATTGCAGACTTAAAAATTTACAAATAGAAGGAAATTGCAAAATATGGTCTGAAACTTTATTTTAAGAACAGTTATAGCTTTTTCATAATACAAAACTTTTTGATCCATGAAGGTAGTAAAAATGTTCATTATTGTAATGCTAAAATGTGCATCATAACGTGGGAAATGTTTTGCAATATGCAATCCATAAACCTTTAAGTTTATTTTAACTTTATGTATGCAATTATGTGCATTTATTTTTCTTTTATGGTAAAACAGAATATTTTCACGGTTTTCCTCTTTTTTTAATGTTATAAGTTGCATTTGGATCTACTTTATTTGAGAAATATTAGTAACAAACTAATTTTATTTCACACCATATGTGCAGTATACAGCATTCAGACTGCACAGAATGGTTTTTATTCTAAACTGATTATTATAGATTAGATAATACTTTATCCTATTAACCTTTTAAAGTTTACATAGATGAAAACTATAAATATGTGACGGTTTAAATTTCCAGAGCTACTAAACAGAAACAATTTTTTACTCGGTATAATAAAATCTGCAGGTTTATGAGTACTAGTATTAAAGTTAAAAATTGGTTTTACTACTCCAAAAATTATATAACTTTATATTATGTTATACTGTTTTCATGAGAAAAAATGAAACATTCACACCATTAAAAATCGCCAAATTATTTTATTTCGTATACATCACCTATAAATATCGATTAGTAGTTTTTACAGTGAAATTGCAGAAATTCATTTAAAACCGAATGCTAATTTTTTCAAGGTCAACATTTTTATATTACAAACTTGATTCTTCTTTGTGACATCTTTGCCGACTTAGGTGCCATCATTAGGCTTGATATCATAAAAGCATCTGTCAAAATAAAAATTGTTAGAAACTCATAAAACTTGTGAACACCAAAAAACATTCATGGAAAAATCAAATTACGTAGGTATAAAAATACGCCCTAAAATGATTGAAATTATGAATCTGAATGATCTGAAATTAAGATTGCCCTGGGAAGTTGCTTTTATTTTTAAACCGCTTAACATATACCTAAATTGTAATTGAATCGTTTATTTCAGGAACCAGTTAAGCGCTAAATATGTTGTTTTAAGGAGAAAAAAAAACTGCTGTGCAGCAATTTGGAAACTACGCAATTGAAACGGTGGTTTATTAGTGTCTAATTAAAATAGATCTAATCTGAATACTTTACATAAGAACTCAAAAAAGAAAAAAAGAAAGAACATAATCTTACATTTTATCTTCCATGTCAAGAAATGCATTTATACTGGTTTCTGAAATACAATTCAAAAAAATCCTTCTAACTTTCGGTAGTTTTGAAGGATTTTGTAATACATAGGAGACCGTTGATTAAGAGTAATATTTATTTTTTTCGATCGGATAACTGAAGTGATCGGTGATTGGGGGAATATATATCTTAAGGATAATAAAACTTGAAACTAGTTTCTTCTTATAATAGGCTACAGATTATTGGATTGCAATATGTTTACTTCAAAGCAATAATTAGGATGCGGTAGAGAATTTTTTTTTTAGAAAATGGAGCAAGGTCGACGTTTAAGACAACCAATTGGGAAATATTGAGGTATTCATTTAAAACAATGAATACTGCATCTAGCCTCTTTTAGCCCTCCCCGAGTTGCTATAGTAGCACTGAAAACCGTAGATGTTTTTTCTTTCTTTTTCTTTTTTTTAAACTTATATTCCATTCCAACACTTGTTAACAGCTCGAGCTATGTTCAACTGATACCAGCTTCATATTCTTTTTCTTTGACAGCTGCCCATTATTAGAAATCTGAATATGAAACAATGTGTGATGTAAAATAATTATTTAGATTTCTGTACTTAATATGAAATATTTTACTTATAATTTTTTAAAATATTATTTTTCCATATATTTTATTCCACAATTGTGTTATTATATTGTTTAAATTTAATTTTTTGGAGCTTTTTTCTAAGTACTAAGGAATTGCATAAAAAAAATCATTTGAGTTGAAATAAAATAATACCGTAAGAGCATTCTATCTTATATCTGCCTTAATATTTAAGCATAATTTAAGATGTTTCATTTATATTTTATGCCTTTCAAAATGTGGACGCCCCCCCTCCCCCCCCCGTTTTGAACAGCTATCGATGTCCCCATTTAATTCACCAGCGACTTTTTTTAAAGTGCTACTTCTTTTGATAGGATTTAGACAACTTATCTTTAAGTTTTTCAGAATTTACCTGAAACCCGGAAGAAACAATTCTATATTCCCAAAATCAAGATGGCTTAGTTAAAGTCAATTCAGTAAAAAGTGAAAATCGATCAGAAAAGTTGAAAGTTTTTTACAAATAAATAAATCGACAAACATGTCAAGAAATAGATTAAATCTGATACTGCCAGTTCTAATCATTAAGAAATTGTAAGTCCACATTTGGCCCGCCGTCCTTGTTGTAACCAATGCTACCCTTCTTGGAAATGCTTGACAGAGGACCGCACCTCTTTTAACTGTAAATTTAAATATGCTCACATTTGCAAAATAACTGCTTTTTATTTGCATTATAATAAAAATAATCTATAGTTTTGTTTGATAAGTGTCACAAGTCTGAATATACGAAGAAAGTTTCATACGCTGTAATACATCGTACTTTAAACTCTAATCTTTATTGTTGCTCTCATTATGAAGTTGACTTTAAATTTTGTTCCTTTAAATTTTTACAAACATACGTACAATAAATAATAAAGTACTTAACATTCTAATTTGGTTCCTTCAATTTTAATAACATGTAAAAACAAAGAATCAGTGCTCTAAAAATTACTGGAAAATAAAAATAAAAAATAAATAAATAATGAAATAAATTACGTTTAATTTAGCACTAGCAACAGAAATTTCTATATTCCGGTGATTCTTGAAATGATAATATTCAACTACCCATAAAAGTCAATATTGAATTACAAGTTTAAAAAACCCAGACGTAAATGAATTGTATGATCCATCACATTTAAATAAGAAAAAATTTAGTTTATCTTGTTCCAATACATAGTTCTTGATTGTAACATGAAACCTGACAACGGGCACACAAAAATCAGCTTTAGGGGCCCAATATGGCACACAGACCGTAGGATAGGCTTTAGTGGCTAAGAACGCTCTAAAACTCAAAAGCATTTGTGATTACAAATTACATCCTAAAACATAAAAATATAAATGAAAAAAGTACTTATAAACTTCCAATACCGGCATTCATGTCACTAAGTGAATCATCGCAACATCGTTCAGACTAGAGGCTTCTTTGAAATTCCAAGCGGAACACAACCACGAACTGCCATCTTGATAAAATGAGACCACCATTCAATTCTGGTCACAAGTTACGTAGTTCTTTACATTTGCATACCACTAAACTCATAGAAATAATATTGCATTAGTGAATAAATTTAGATGAAGGAAATTCAGGCGGCTAGAATGAAATATTTTAAGACATGAATAAAAAAAATAGAAATATATTACAGGGCATTCCGTTTGTGTGCACAAATTGTAAGTTAAACATAATGGAATAATTGAAACATTTCAGAAAGAAAAAAAAAACTCTAAGAAAGGTTTTGTAAAACAATCAGCTACATTATTTTTAGTTTCAACAAATTGTATTCCAAATTCATTTTTATCAATCAAATTCCTTAGGAAATAGTACCCCACATCAATCTGCTTAGTTCTGCAATTTCCTATTGCAGAACTAGAAAAATCGATTGCAACTAGATTGATTAATAGTACTCTGTACTGTGACAATCTAAAATTCTGAACTCTTTTCGTAGCCAATTGATTTAAAATTCCTTTAACCCACATCCTTAGATTATTCACTAATTGAAATATACTCCGCTTCCATCCCCACCCCCCACTGAAATCCGGTCGTCGTGATTCGAGGCGTAATCTGTATCAGAATGACAATGATTTATTCAATTTACAGACAAAATTTAGATTTCAGGGATGGACAAACCTTTCAGGTTGTCTCACAAATCTCCTCTTTTACATCCGCATATAGATACGCATTGCAAACATCTACATGGAAATGGACTCAATGTAGCTTATACACAAAAATTCAAAAGAAAGCTTCAATCAAAGGAAAGGAAATTACTAGAGAGAACACCTTGCGAAAAGTCCCCCCCCCCCCCCCACCTGTTGGGTATTTAAAATTACCAGTCTGGTCTTGAAGCGCATTATTTCATTCTGCTCATTTGTTTTTAAATAAAAAAAACCATCTGTACCCTTTTTTCTTTCTAAAACTTTCATTCAGTGGAACCAATACGTAAACGTTTTTTTTCTCATATCACCTGAATTTCTTGAGCCATTCCGTTTTGCCAATTTTAAATCTCGAAAATGTTAGCTTCTAGCATACTTGAATTATCCCCCCTATCTTCATAAAAATCCTATACTTTTCTTGAATTATCATCACAAGTGAAATTAAAATATTTTGTGTCATATTCAATGTTATTTTCAGAACAATAAACCTCGGCTTCACGATTCGGACTTTAGAACCGTCGTGTTAACAGAATAATACTTATCCCTGCATTCTTTATTTTGCCTTGGACTTTCTTTAACCCATTTAATTCTCAACATGCTATTTCATGATTTTCAGGATATTCTTCTTCTACTTCAGATTTACTCAGTAGTGAAATAAAACTGTGTCCCTCTGTTTCTCGTTCCTGGGGGGGGGGGGGGGAGTCGCCCAGAATTTATTTTCATCGAATTTAACATTCAGCGTTTCTGTCACTTCGCGATTTTTGAGATCCCAAATTCTGTAACCTTTCGTATGAAACGCATATCCTACCATGACTCCTTGTTGAGTTCTCATATCCAATTTGTTTATTTTCTGTTTTGGAAGTCCAATATACGAAATGCAGCCAAAAAAAAACCCGGGAGTGTTTAATAGATGGCTTTCTTCTCCCAAATAGCTCAAAATAGGTTTTGTTTAATAGATGGCTTTCTTCCCCCAAAAAGCTCAAAAAAGGGTTTGGTTTTTCCTTTTAAAATCGCTCTAGTCCGTAAGCAGTGGAAGTACATAGCTGCTTCGGCTCAAAACTGCTGAGGCACATTCGATTCATTTAAAAGTTTCCATTCATTAATGTTAACTTATAGTGTTCTATGACGCTACTTTGTTAACTAGAGGATTTGTTGGATTTTTCGATTCTTATGCTTTGGTCGTTATCGGAGCTTTGCCACAAATCTCTCTTATCTTTTGAAACCTGGCAAAGTGTTCTTAAACCTCACTTTTCTTCTTAAAGAAATAAACTGGAGAGTTTCTTGAAAAATCGTCTATTATTGTGAAAATAATTCCCCCCCCCCCTTTAAAGAACTCAACTGCTAAGGAACCCATCGTATTCAAATGCAAAAGATCTTACCGGGCGTTAGTTTGAATCTCCGTTACAGGTTTAAACGAAATTCTCCGATTTTTTCATTTTACACGGATAACAATCTGACATATTTTTACTTTTGATAAGCAGTGAAAGACAGTGAAGTACAGAATCACACTTTTCATTATTTATAATATACTTTTTCTCTTCATCCTGAACATGTTGATGCCAAAATTTAAGACTCAAAGTGTTCTAGAAGTTAAAATGTAAGGAAACTGATGAGTTTCAAGGTTATAAGAGTTTCAAATTCTACTGTAGTTCTCGAGCATCTACTTTTCTAAATGAGCATGTCCTTCAAAGCGAATAAAATATGACAAACAATGCATAATAATGTAAATATTCTACTTTAAATTTAAAAGCTGTAATTTTGACGAGAACGAAACACTGCCAGATCAGAAATGAAAAGCCGAAAATTTTAAAATATAGCCAGGCACGGCCTGAACTTAAATATGTTGGGAAGACGTATAATCTCAATTTGCCAAATGGAACTTAAATGTTTGCCGATTAATAAAATACTGGTGAATGCACACATTAAGTACGCACAATTAAGTACAATATCTAATGAAATTTGGTCATTCGAAAATTTAAAAATTGCAACATTACAATTATGTCCCCAAATTTGCCGAATAGCCAGACAAAATTTTCCCAATATGGCATTTTTGGGGAGGTCATAGAGACTTCCCGTGACCTCCAATCGAGTGCCTTTAAATATAGTTTCTAAAATTATTTTTATGTTCACAAGTTTCAATGGTACTAGTGCAATTTTCCTGAAGTAAAACTTTAATTTCCTGCTGACGCAAATATAAAACTTTTAAAACACAAGGGTTTCGTGTTTGTATTTTAAGATGCTTATTTTTTAAGCTTTTTTTTTTTTTTTTTTTTTTTTTTTTTTGAGTTCTTTATTGATGATTTTTTTAATTATTATTATTTTACTTTTGACCGATAAGTATGAAAGCTGGCTCCAGATTTCAGAGAATTTTGAGTCGTTCATACATCAGAGTATTGTATTTCCACAGTGTCAAATTCTTCAACAAAAAATATCAGTAAATTGTATACTGTTTGCATGTCTCTCTGTCACGTTGTTATTTTATTTATTTACATTTTATTCATCGAATTATGTACAGAATATAAAAGCTACTGACGCTATAACGTAAAGTTTTTCAATAAAATGGTTAAATGCAAAATGTTAAAGAATTGAAAAGTGAACATAAGAAAGAAAAAAAAACAGAAGAAAGAAGTCAACCGCGATATGCTAAAAATTTACCAGAGAACATAAAAATTTAAATTTTAAGTACGGACATAGTATATAACACAAAATGTAATCGTACACAAAGTTTAATGTTCTAATAACTTTATATACGATCAAGAAAGGAATTGATTTATTTTTAAATAAAACTTGAGCTTCAGAAAATGTTTAAAAACTATCACACGCGCAGTAAAATATTCAGAATCACAACAACTACTCAGATTTTTGCTAGAAAGCAATCGCTGCAACTTAGCAACTATAAGAAATTGCAAAGTCAGCATCAACGAATATTGGGATACGAATTGCGATTTCAAAATAAACTGTTATTTTACATACATTCTCGATGATAAAGAAAACTATATTTTGAGGAAAAGGGAATGAATAATATAACCAGCACTTACCTTTAACTTGGATTACAGTTGAGCAGTCCTGCCTCAGCACACCTGAATCATCAAAAAACATGGCTGCCAATATCTTGAATTCATTAGTTTCTGTTCCCGTATGAAAGAAACACCTTTTGCGCATCGTTTTGCGCAATCTAAAATATTTTTACAGTTTTTCTCTGTTATTTGGCAGAGCAGTATTAAACTGTAGGAAAAAGCAGTATATTACTATAAAAACAACAATTATTTTTTGCAGTGTATGTGCGTATGTACTTCGCATAACTCAAGAACGGTATGTCCTGGAAAGTTGAATTTTGGTACTTAGACTCCTAGTGGGGCCTAGTTGTGCTCCTCCCCTTTTGGTTGCATTCGGATGTTTCTAAAGGGGTCTTTTGTCCCTTTTTGGGGAGAAATCATTGTTAATTTCGATGTAAACTCAAGTGGTGTTATAATTTGGCGAATACTTGGCAATATATCGCTAGTATTTTTTTTTGGTCGCCAAGTTTTGTCGCCAACTTGGAGACAAATTTGGCAATTTTTTTTTTTTTAATCTGGTTTTATTTTTTGCCATTGTTGGTGATATTTAGAGAGTGAACTATTGAATAACATTAAAAATGCCAATAATGGGGAAATGACATTAAATTGGAGTAAAAGAAAGTCATGTGATGCACACATCAACTCGTTTCTTAATCATTTAAAAAACATTTGGTGTTTCCGATACAGTGCGGACTTTTCTTGATTTGATTTTCTAAATAGGAACAAACAATGGAAGTATCAATTCATAGGGGGTTTTTTTGTTAAAGGGGTTCCAATTAAATATTTAGAAATATATTCTACTGCAAAAACAGAAAAATACTTTTCGAGATACCGTGAACCTCCAGGGGCTACTTGAACCCACGAAGAAAAAAGTGTTTAAAATCCGCCCAGGTCCTATAAAACTCAATGTATAGATTTAAAAGACCTTCTCCATGACAGGTATCAGTACTAGGCAAAGGCTGGTGAATGAAACAAAGTTTCTGCTATTCCCGCCTTTTTTTATTGAGGTTATGATTACAAGTTGTCTAAACAGCTGTTTTTAGTGTCTGCAAATTATCACATGCAAGTACGTGGAAACAAACATCTGATATCATCAAGGTAAAGATAATTTTATGTTTGAATTCTATTTCTTAATAAAATAACAGAGTTTTAAAGTTTTTAGCTATATAATCAACACATTAACTTATATAAGTTAGTAAAAGAGCACTGGTTTCCTTAAAATGCTGGACCGCATTTCATCATTATATTATGTTAAGTAAGGTTTGTAATCTTTTAAAATAACGAGGTTAGTTACTATTTATACCCGTTTACTTGCAGATTTGGGCATAAAAAGGGTCCGGAAGTAAAAGAGAACTCCTTGAAGTAGGAAATATGCGAATTATTAGGGGAGGGGGGGAATTACAATTGTGTCCAGATTCAATTAATTCCGGAGAAATGTCTTAGAGAGTGGCATCAGCCCATTTTGACTTAAGTATATCAACTCTAAAAAGGAAATTAAAACATATTTCACAAAACAAAGCTGGGCATCCTGTAGTATCTAGTAGCGAGGAAGAGCAAGTATTAAATAATATTAGACAAAATAAATCCACCCAAGCCGTTAAAGAGAGGAGCTTTCATTCTTTCTAATGTTATAATAATGAGTATTTCAATTGGTTTTAACTGTAGTTGGATTATATTTATATTTGAGAAATTGTGGTTGCCTAAAAATATGTTTTTATGTATACGTTGATTTTATATTAATTTATATAAATATAGTTTGCAATTCATATAAATAGTTTGCTCACTAGAATGTACGTTTTGAGTTTTCTTTCAAAATCATTGGTCCTTCTTGATACCACCACCTGTTTTACAGCTTTTCTAATGGATTTGCTGAGTTGAACCAAGTAACCCAGCAAGGGATTATTTGAACCCAAATTTCAAAAATAGAAAAAATATATAAAGGGTTAAAATTTTTGCTTAAAAAAGGCTTAAGGTGATAGCAGAATGTCTGAAAAGTATTAAAAACATGGTTATCAGTGCACATTATGGGTTTAATTAACAAACCGGTGTAAAATTCGCAAAAAATATTAAATTTCGGGTACAAGTAGCCCCCGTTTACGGTACGTCTTTCTTTTTAAAGAGGGTCATGGTAAAAAGCCAAGAAAGAATTTTTGTTTGCACTGATAAAACATTCGAAATAGTAAATTGAAGTTTTTTTTTTTCTTTTAAAATTTGAGCTCATTTTTCTTTTGATCTCACTTATTTTAAAACTGTTCGACAATTCTTCTATGTGGAGTAAAATTGAATTAAGCATTCTTTCTATTGTAGCCACCAGCTATTAAATACTTTTGGAACATTATTCGGGTTCTCTGAAATATTTTTATTTAAAAGCTTTCAAAGCAACTAATATTTCACGCTGCAACCAAAATGAATTTAAAACATAGTTTCAAACTTCATTTCGATGCAGTCAGAGTTTTCGCAGTGAAATAGGATGAAAGACTGACTGGAAGTAAATTGAAATGAAATCCATTTCATTTTCCTTCTGAAAAAATGTTGCCAATAACTAAAAATTAAAGCTTCAACTAAAATCAAATTTCTTTTTTGACAGGACTGTCTGACGTTGCTTTTAAATGTTATTGATTAAATGAAGTTTTAGAAACGTTTGAAAATGAGAACTTTTAACTGACATTTTCAAAAAAAAAAAAAAAAAACTAGACGAAAGTATTGAATTTCAAAGTTTGGAATATCTGGTGTTTGGATTATTTTTTCCTCGAATTTTTCTTTCATACGGGTCAAAATAATTTGCAAAAATTGAGCATGTAGTACTTAAGAAAATCTATTCGCACTTCAAAAAAAAAAAAAAAAAAACGAGCTGATGTGTGCATCACATGACTTCCTTTTACTTCAATTTAATGTCATTTCCCCATTATTGGCAAATTCAATGTGATTCAATTGTTTACTCTCTAAATATCACCAACATTAGCCAAATTGAGACCAATTTTAAAATTTAAAAAAATTGCCAAATTTGTCGCCAAGTTGGTGATAAAATTTGGCGATCAAAAGACTGGTGATATATCGCCAAGTGTGCGACAAATTATAACACCACTTGAGTTTACATCGAAATTAACAATGATTTCCCCCAAAAAAGGGGCAAAACACCCCCTTAGGAACATCCGAATGCAACCAAAAGGGAAGGTGCACAACTACACCCCACTAGGAGTCTACGTATTAAATTTCAATTTTCTAGGACGTACCGTTTTTTGAGTTATGCGAGATGCATACACACACACACACACACACGCACGTACGCACATGCATACGTACATACGGACGTCACGAGAAAATTCGTTGTAATTAACTCGGGGGTCGTCAAAATGGATATTTTGGGTGTCTGTACGTTCCTTGGCATATATCCACGTGTGATCGGATCGAAAAAAAAACTCAACATTAATTCGGGGGTGAGAAAAATGGAAATTAAGGCCGATTTTTGAGTGAAAAATTTTTCGCAAATACAATACTTCCTTTTTTGTAAAAGGAAGTTAAAAATCGTTTTTGACTATCCGTTTGATTTAAGTAATTTTGTTTTCTTAAAAAATGAATAGGATTATCTTTCTTCGAAGGGACACCTGCTGGTTTTACTTATAGCATAAATTTGCTTATTTTTTGAAAAATTATTCTAGGTACTCTTTACTCAATTTCATTTTTTATAAATATATTTATCTATTGCACATAAAATACTTGTAAAAACAAAACAAAAAAAATAATAATAAAACTACTTAATTTCAAGAAATTATTTTACAACAATTCAAAGTGACAATATATTTTAAAAACTATCATTTAAAGTCATTATCAAATATTTAATTTACATGCATCACAAAAAATTCCAATAATATCTTAGAATATTATAACAAAAAAAATCGTCGCCAAGTTGGCGAAAAAACTTGGCGACCAAAAGCTTGGCGATACGTCACCAAGTGTTTACCAAATTATAACACCACTTAAGTTTGCATTGATATTAACAATGATTTTCCCCCCAAAAAGGTGCAAAAGACCCCCTTAGGAACATCCGAAAGCAACCAAAAGGGGAGGTGCACAACTAGACCCCACTACGAGTCCTATGTACCAAATTTCAACTTTCTAGGACATACCATTTTTGAGTTATGCGAGGATACATACAGCACATACGCACATACGCACATACGCACATACACACATACGCACATACATACAGACGTCACGAGAAAAGTCGTTGTAATTACCTCGGTGATGGTCCAAAATGGATATTTCGCGTGTCTATACATTCTTAGGCACTTTTCCGCATGTGATCGAATCGAAAAAAAAACTCAACATTCATTTGGGGGTGAGCAAAATGGAAATTAAGGGCGATTTTTGAGTGAAAATTTTTTTCGCGAATACAATACTTCCTTTTTTGTAAAAGGAAGTAAAAAATAATACATCACTGCAACTCGACTGAACGCACGAAACAAAATTCTTTTAACATTATTTAAGACCTGTTCTTCAAAGTTTGCACAAGCACAATAGAATTATTTATGGACTTTACAGTTAACAATTTGTTTCAATGCCATCCTCATATAAATAATAGCCGCTGATCGAGTAACCCGCGTGTTTGAACAATGAAACTCGCGCCACGGCATGATAATTTGATAATATGTTTTGGTAATGTTTAGTATGCAGGGAATAGCTTTACCATTTCAGGGAAATGAAGAAACGAAAAAATGGTCAGCAATGAGCGCTTGCTACTGTAGTTTGGGGTTAACCCACTGGCGTTAGGGTTACAATTTCAACTATCAAAAATATCACTAAACAGGCAATGATTTCATTCAAATTTAGATACACCGTCATACTTTGACGAGCAATTTTCTAGTAAGGTTGATAATTTGTTACCCATAGCACAATAATAAGGCCTACCATGAGTTCAGGATTAGCATGGGACAGTTCTAGATTTTACAGCTGTGCGGCAAGATTTAGCTTTGACTGATTTAGATGATTGTATACAGTATAAAGTTTTAAATAAAAGTAATTTATTTGAACTCAAAACTAAAAGCTAGGTTATGTTCAAGTTCTGATAAAATATTGGAGTACCATGTACGTTCGAAGAGAAATAGCAAAGAATTTTTATCGTGTTCCAAAAATCTGGTGGGGTCTGTTTTTGCTTAGTAGCGAGTTCGCCGTGAATGTTCGGGGGTTGAACACAAAAAAAAAGAAAAGAAAAGAAACTAGAAACTTGGTAAGCCTACATAATAAGCAGGGAAGCCAGCATATTTCAAGCTACTCCCTTGGTGCGATTTATAAGATCTCTATGATTCATGAGATAAAAATCTTCTCAGATATCAAAGCTCTTAAAATCTTGAAGTTCCTGTCATCTCAAATTTAAATGCAAATTTGTTTCACTCGTTGTTTTTCTTTAGACCGCGTTTTACTTGAAATCAATAAACTTAGTTTAGTTCGCGTGAACTAGTCATAGTGAAATACACCGCCGAACCATTGTTTCGGTCACTCGTCTGGACATTGCTAATTATGGATTAGCTACCAGTTTGTTTGGCACTTTAGGCTTCCTTAAGAGGTTTTCCCGCCTCCAGCTCAGTCACTCCTATGCCGGGCTGATGAGTGCTAATAAGCACGAAACTGCAGTCCTCGGCTGGAATTGACTGAGCTGGCGTTGTATTTCATGTATTTCTGCCTTAGCCCTGGCTATAGGGCGGTAACTTACTGAATATAGTCATAGTGAGTTTACCAAAATATATTCTATGGAACATCATAAATAAAGTTCAAAATATTCCTTTTCAGCATTTTTAAATATTTTTTTTTCAAAACGTATCACTCTTATAAATCAGAAACAATAATAAAGGCGGGTATGTTGTGTTATCAAGTCGCTTGTAGACAACTTTGGAATAAAATTTAAGTTACACAAAAGACCGCCACTTCGACCGCCGGTATCGAGTTCGCTACCTTTCGGCCATGTATCCGGAGCGCAAAAGATCGGGTTACACCGGCTTCTTTGTCGTATGACAGCAAAGTATGCTAAATTAAACAAGTTGCAAAATAAAAGTAAACCAATGTTTTGCGTTTTGTGCATTCTATGAGTGATGATTCAAAACTTAACTATATATACCCTATAAATACATAACAAGATTTGCCATCCAAATTTTATTTGACACAGAACAGTCCGAAAGGTTAAAAAAAAAACTACGTAAAAGCGAATTAAAGATCGCACAAAAATGACGTCATGTGTTGTGAGAGCCCGTGATAAGAAGAAAGGGGGGTAACGAGATAGCGACATCACACATTTTTGGTTGAATGAAAACATTTTGCATACTAATATGTTTACGTAATATAGTATGACAAGTGACAAGGGGAGGGGGATAAAGAGAAATTAGACATTTTGCAACAAAAGCGGGGGGGGGGGGTATATTTTCAAAAAATTGTGACAACATTTATGAACAGTCCTTTGGACTTATGATTCAGAAGAAAAAGTATAGACCATTGTCACTCTCAATCTTTATTCTTAACAGTCTAGAATAATTTCTTGACTTTACTTCAAAGAAAATAGAATGTGTTGATTACTTTTTCCAAAAAAAAAAAAAAAGCAATGGGAAAAAGTCAAATCACATGCTTCATTTGTAATGTGTTTTTTCCATTAACTTTCAGCATAAGGAAGCAAGATAATGGATCGTCTTACATTCTTTGGACGATGGAACATTTTCTCTGTTTTATAAATGAAAAACATTTATTTTCAAAAATTGATACTCTTGTAGTGAGTGCAAAAACATTTCTTATTACTTTGATATGTTATTTTTTAAATCCATTTTCGAAACTTCTGATGAAATAAAAAATAAAATTTGATTCATCCTATGAAAACTAATTGTGTTGAATTCAAATTAAGTTTTAAATTCTTTGTTTTTTATCACTTAAATCAAAGTTAAACTGAAGTAGTAATTACTTTTTCAAATGGAAAACTTTAAGGTTATAGAGAAATTAATTGATTTCCCAATGCATCATTTGTTGTTACTGAGGACTCATTTTAATGTTTGTAACAATTGAAAATGCGACAGTACATTAGTATTATTGGACTGCGGAAAATAAATGTATTTAAATAATTAATAAGACTTTATTTGATTTTTAATGCTTCATTTGAATTCAAATTAAACATTTATTAGATATTACTTATTTCTTGCGATAGAATAATTGTATTTGAAAAGAGCAGGAAATTAATACCCTTTTAAAATATTTAAAGAAAGAAGATATCCAGATAGCATACATCGCTTCATAAACGTTTTAAAAAGGTTGTCACAAACCTGAAAACCATTTTAAAACTTGATGAAACGAGGTGTAAAACAATTTGTGACACAAATTTTATATTGATTTATCTCTATATATTTAAAAAAAGTACCGTAAGAAATTGGGAAATTCTGTGTGTGACAGACCAGCGTGGCGCAAAGTGCGGCAGCCTTTAGAGGAAAGTGGAAAATGTGACTTTTTTTTTTTTTTTTTTTTTTGAGCAATCACCATTGTTTATTGTTCTCACTTCACCGTCCTTGGCGTTGTGGTTCCTTTTTCAGCTTGGACCAGGAGCTTCTGCAGCACCACCGCTCACCGGCCTCTGCAGGCGCGTCGGAAACCGCTTTTCCAGGTCGGAGGCGTCCATGTCCTGTGCACACACACGCCTACGTTCATACACACAGGTCTACGCACACACACACACAAGCCTACACTTGAACGAACGCGCGCCTACACACACACACACACACGCAGCTATGCACACGTAACCGCCCAAGAGAAGGGGCAAGCTTGGAGGGACAGGAGCCGCTTCTAGAAACAATAACTCCAATGAGTAGGGTCCTGTCGAAGGTCGTGATTGTGAAAAACATAATTTGAATTCAAAATTTCAGAATTCAAATTAATTTTCTTTTTTTTTTTTTTTTGAGCAATCACGATTGCTAATTGTTTTCATTTGACCGTCCTTGATGTTGAGGTTCCTTTTTCAGCTTGGACAAGGGGCCTCTGCAGCACCACCGCCCGTCGGCCTTTGCAGGCGCGTCTCCTCTGGTCCTGACCATTGTCCCCCGGAATCCAGTGACGTGCATGTTCCACACACATGCGCGCTCATACACACTCGCACACACGCGCGTGCCTTTACACACATACACACTGACACACACACACACCCGCCTTTACACACATACACTCATGCCTACGTGCATACACGCAGGTCTAAGGGCACACATAAGCCTACACACGCACACACACACACATCATATCAACACACACCATAGCACACACACACACACAACTATACACGCGTTACCACCCAGAAGGAGAGGCAGACTTGAGGGGACAGAAGCCGTTTCTAGAAGCAGTAACTCCAATGAGTAGAGTCCTGCCGAAACTCGTGATTGCGAAGAACATAATTGGAATTCAAAATTTCAGAATTCAAATTAGTTTTTTTTTCCCCCAACTTGTTTTATCTTATTAATCCTTTATAGTGACCTCAGTGAAATGGAGTTTCAGCTTTTAATTCGATATCATAAAAACGAAGAATAGAAATGTTTGAACAAGTGGCAGATCGCATTTATCTATCAGTGAAACAAGGTTTATTTATTAGGCTCTTCTTTCGTGTTGCGAACACATTGGCATTTTTTATGATTTTTTTTTATGTTTCAATTAGTATGAAAATCATCAAAGAAGGTAAGTATGATCCATTCTTTCGTTAATATCGTTGAATAAAACTTGTTCGCTAATACCTTTAAATTACGTTTACAAAAAAACACTTCAAACAAATATTTTTCAATTTCGACCCAAAACATTCTGAGTTTCGGACATATTTTGATTTAATACCAACCATACATCATAAATACATACAAATATTTCCTGCTTTGAACAGTTCTGGATGATTCTCCAAAACCTAACTTTTTATAAACACATTTTTTTTTAAATAAAAATGCTGAAAATATCTGAAAAAATGTATACTTAATCTTCGTTGAAAACTTAGTAAGAGAAAAATATAAAAAACTTACTTTAACTATGCTATAATAATATGTATTACAAAATCCCATCAAGAACGACTCTGTCCACTTAGACCGTATGACATTTTTCCATCTCGACCGTAAGAGAGCCACACTGTGCATCGCTCAGAACCCATAGCACCTACAGCCTTGACGTTTTGTACAAAATTACATCGAGCCCCGGGGGTTGCACCTAGGGAATTTTTATTTTAAATTTAGAATTAGTTTTTTTGGAATTAATTTTTCAAGCTCAAATTTTACGCGAATTGTTTATGAAAGGAATGAACGATTTCCCACACCTCTTAACATTCTATGTCGTTTGAAAGTTTTTTTTTTTTTTTTAGGCATCAATTTATGCTTCTGCCAATTATATCAATTAATTATAACAGCAAATATAAGGGTTTCTATTTTAGCAAAAAGACCTAGGCTCACCTCAATTCAAGCCCGGTGCTGAAGAGCAAAATATATTACTAGAGCCCACGAATTTGAAAGTCACTTTTCAAACGTGCAGTGTTGAGATGGTAACGAATGGAGCAGCTTAGCAACTATAGCTGCGCAAGTTAGTTTGGATCCCAAGAAAGTGTTGCTGCTCGAAGCGCTTGTTTTCTTTTTTTTTTTTTTTTTATGTTTCTTTTATGTATATTTCTATTAAACTCTTTGTTTTCGGGAAAGAGCAGAATTGTGTTCTAATTATGAGCTTTTTACTTGAATTCTGTTTTCTATGGCAGGGAGAGAGGGGGATTTTCATTTTGTTCCAAACGGAACCTAAACAATTTTTAAATAATACTTTTTGCTAGCTCTCATTATATAAGTAAGGGAATCGAAGCACTTATACAAAGTTCACGGAATTATTTCTTCAGTTTTGAAATTACGGCAACAGTAAACATTAATAATTTAGATTTTCTGCAGGAAAATTCAAAAACTTGCAAATATCATAATACATCCGATGTAACTGCTACTGTTCTAGTTCAGAACAGTACCAGTTACATCTGATCAGTGTTTAGTTCAACAGCTGTTTAACTAAAAATTAAAACGTTGGGAATAAAGCAATTATTGCCATAAACTTTAATGTTTATGAAAACCTAATGAAGACAAACTGACTGACAGTTTCTCTTATTGTGTGAAAATAACTTCATCGATTACATAATACAAAAGAGTATTTTCAGTAAGTAATGGCTTTTTTATAAAATTGTCATGGTTATCGAAAACCTGTCTCAATGTCTGTAATTTAATTTCGAAAACGAATGGCACTTACAAGATAAAAGGGTTTGATGTGCCTCTAGATTATCCTTTTGTTGTCATATTTGGCATCAAAAATGCTTCATCATACCCGTGTACCAGAAAATCCATTAGGGAAAATAACGGATCTGCCGATTCAAAATTAAAGCGAACTGCGGTTTTTCACATTAATTTTTATTTTCTGGATTCTTTTCCATTTGAGCCATCGTTCTTTTCTCTGTCGACTTCAATACACTTTCGAAAAATGACACACGTTTTGTATGTATTATTTACAAGTGTCATTGGGAATTCAATGTCATTCTTATTCGTAATACTCTTTTTAGAATAAGATTGTAGTAAAATGTAATTTTGAATTTCCTATTTTCCAATCTCTGAATAAAGTCAGTAGTGTGAGGTGGGGTAAAATGTGTCATGGTGAAAAATCGATCAGTTTGTTACTAGCTCAATGCAAACGAAACTCAAACCAATTTTTTTTAAACCAAAATTCATTACAATGATTTTGTTTGTTGTGAACAATTTTTAACCCCCCCCCCCCAAAAAAAAAAATTAAAAAATCACCTACTTTATCTATTTTCCATCAACAATAAGTCATGTTTTTTTATTCAAAAAGAGCGGAAAATAAAAAAAAATAGATGAATACTTTTGTAGGAAAAAACTGTTTTGAAAAAAAAAAAAGAGTTTTCTGTTTAAATCAAAGTATAGTACTGTAATCACGGTTTTTTTGCGAATGGAAAATGATAATAGAAAGAAAACAATTTATAAGCATCAAATGTTTCTTTGCTAAATACATGGTTAACAAACATATAAAAATCATTTATCTTTATTTATAAACAGGGTTAACTTCTAAAGAATTATAACAGGGTATTGTAATAGGGTTCCTTCTAAACGCATCTTATTCCATCTCCTGAAGGCAGTCACACACAAACAGGAAAACAGGAACGTACCATTCAGTTTCAAGTTCCGATGACTAACTTCTTAGTCACATAGACAACAATGGGGTTAGAACCAGGGTTGCCAGACGTCCCGGATTTCGAGGGACAGTCCCGTATTTTGAAAAATTGTCCCGCGTCCCGGGGAACATCCATACGGGACGGCTAAAGTTCCGTATGCTAGCTAATAACAGTATTTTACAAAACGAGACATTATTTTAAGAGAAAAAAATAACAAAACACGTGAAAAAAGGACTAAAAGAAAATAATTTGGTAGCAAATGCAAAAACTGTTATCGTTTTCATTTGGTTCGTACGTTTTTGTTTTGGCGGCAGACCATGAGGCTTACTCATTCAGATTTCCACATTTTCCGGTGTGACATTAAAAAATAATTTTTGCTCCACGATTCCTTCTATTACTATTTTTGATAAAATAGTCACATTTAACAAGAAAATTTTTCGATTGCACTGTTTCTCTTATAGCAAACGCAAGTAAAAAACTAGTAAGCACCTGTTCCTATCAACGTTGATCTGTACACTGAACATCGTTCTATTGCTTGTTTTATTCTCTGAGATATAGTTCCTCCAAAATTGTGCTCACCCGTAAACATACTGAAAGGAATCTTTGGAAAGCTATAAAAACGTTGTTTATCACTCCTTAAAAATACACTATAACCAGTAACTGCACTCAGTCTCAAAAATCCTCCCCACCCCCTTTTTTTTGATTCCTAGAAACCTGTCCCGTATTTACTGTTCTTAATCTGGCAACCCTGGTTAGAACACATGCCATTGTTACTTTTTAGCTCAACAAGCATGATGAAAGCGGTCTAGGCCACTACCGTTTGACGAGCGGAACGGTCTAACTTTCTGCCAAGCAGGCAAAATTGGTTAAGTACGTAGTTTAACTTCATCATTAAACACGGGGGTTACGTTACACTGAAACGCCGCGTGAACGAAAAACGCTTAAATTTTAATATTAGTGTTAAAATAGGGGTTACAAAAAACTTCATTCTAGTGATAGATAAATATATATACAGTCGACGTCCGCAACAACGGGATCCGACTTACGCGAAATGGCTATAACGCGAATTTTTCACGAGTAACGAATTTTAGAGCTAACGCGAATTTTTTTGGAATGAAGTATCGGCTTCGTTATTGGTTACTAAATATTGATTTCGTGAGTGTTATTACATCCCTTTAAGCATCACTGACAGCGAAAGTTCCCACACCAAATTAGTCTACGCATCGCGTTGTTAGTGCATCAAATAACCATTCAGAATCTTTCATTTATTTATTTTATTTATTTATTTTTTTTTTTCATTCTAAATATGAAAGTTGATGAAATATAAAGGCACCTTAGTGGAATCTTTATCTACAGTTTGTGAAAATGGGAAGAAAAAGAAAGTTTCTGACTAAAAAAAACAAGGCTAAGATTCTCTATATGCTTGACAAACATCGACGGTAGTGCGACAATAAATATGAGTGAATTTTCTAGCATACGTACAGTTAAAAGTCAAAGCCAAAAGATATCCGTAAAAGTTCAGAACTTAGTTTCAATATTGAAGCTTGCAGAGCAATCAATCAATGTAAATATTTTGAAAATGGGAGCTGCTCTTGTATTGTGGATGAAAGAGATAAGAAAGAGGGGCTGTGCGTGTGTTGCCATAAATTGAAACGTCATAAAAGAAAAGGCGAATCAACCGTATTTAAAAATGTATTAAATAAGAATAACGATCTGATCATGGAGCATAAATCATCATTATTTTCACTTTTTAACTCATTAATATTGTTACTGTATCTACCGTACAGTACTATTATAGTGCAGCATTTTATTATTACTACTACATACTGTACGTACCGTGTTGTTTTATTTTATGTTTTTCCCTCCCATCGATTATTCATTTTGCGCATCTTAAATTATTTTATGTTGAATAAAACAGTTTTATATTTTTTAAATACAATAAAAGTTCAGTTCTTTAAGTAAGAAACTAGTGTATAGTTCAGGAATGCTTTAAAGCAGTTTGACGGGTGTTTATAAGTGTCTAAAAAAATTTGGTATGCTTCTAAAAGAATTGTATGCATATTTTTTTACACAACGCGAAATTTCGACTTACTCGAGGAGTCTTGGAGCACATCTCTCGCGTAAGTCGAGACTTGACTGTATAACTAGGGGGCTCCGTCTCCTGCTCGCCGACGCTCACCAATGCCCGAAGATTGCTCCGCAATCTAATTCGTTTCACAAAGGTTTAAATCGTCAATAATAAAGAAATACATTAAACGCATAATGAGTTCCTTTTGGAACAAAAAGCACACCTTCCCCGGTTTCAAAATAACTTATACTAAGTTGCAAAGCCATAAGGGCTAAGGGGCTCCTGAGCATTGAAAAACTGCAATGTACGTTTCGTATGTTTGAAAAGTCGCTTTCATATTCGTGGTCTCTTGTAATATATTTTGCTTTTTAGCTCGAGGCTTGAATTGAGTTGAACCTAAGGTTTTCCGTTAATATCAAAGCCCTTAAAATTTGTGAATAAGGAAGAAGAAACAAACGAATCTAAAAGACGCAACTATGACAACGAAAAATAAAACATCAATAATTTGAATGAAGACATAGAGTAAAGAAATTTTGTAATTTCTTTATGAATGGAGATGAGATTTTTCGAATTTGATTAAAACAGTTCGTAACTTTTTTTTTTTCTTTGGAGATAAAAGCTTAGATTTTTGACCATAGGTCGAGATAGATCTGAAGTAAAAAAAGTCGTTCTTTCCAGGTATGTCAAAAAGAAAACTGTGGGACAATTCCTTCACTTTTTACTGATAGATTTGATAAAGAAGTAGTACCTAAATTTCAGCAAAGCCTAAAAAAAATCGAGCTAAAACGCAAATAACTCCCGCCGTAATTAAGTTAGAGCCTTGAAACAAATTGCGTAAAACGCGGAAAATTCCATCCTTTCCAGCGATATATAACAATATGTGCAAGTAATTTTCACCCCTTTAAATAGCCAATTCACGCGAAATTTGAGATTCAAAAATAAGTTACAAAAAAACAAATTCGGATTTTTAAAAATAAAACCCCAGGTGCAAACCACCGGGTATCGAAGTAATTTTGTACAAAATTTGAAGGTTGTAGGTGCTATGGGCTCTTGGACGCAGGGCCACCACAGATTTCCTTTCAGAATTTCTTTGACCTTATATTTTTTCCTTTTAATATAAAGAGATAAATTCAATGTGCACTTATTCCGATACATCTGCACACAACGTGCACGAAGAAAACGTGAAATAATTTAGTGATTTTAAAAAAGAGCTGGTTATTATATTCTTTTAGCAATCAATAATTATTTTTCTTTGTAATTCTTTGTGGTGCATTAACGCATCCATGAACACTCATCCATGATGGGATTTTCTTACACTAAAAAATTGGAAATAGTATGCCATTGTCAAGGAATGGCTCAAATTTTTCATTGTGAGACGCTTTTTTGGTTGTGTATCATCGATGTCGGTATTTTCGTTAGTCTCTTTCTCGTTTTTCACTTCTAAAAGCTCTTCTTCTGGTGAGCTCTGAATTGCGTGAGTTTAAACAAAATGTTTAAAAATTCTTGTAGTTTTAGAACTACACTGGTGTGCAAAAATTAAGGACGAAGTCGAAAAATTAGCATATCAGCTGAACGTAGAGGTAGAGCGGACAGAAAGGCCAATCAGGAGATTAAGTAAGGTGATGTACGGTAGCACATGCGCAGATATGCAGGCAGACGTAATGGGGGAGTGTCTGAGTAGTATAAAGCATGTTGTCGGTGTAAGATCAGTATTTCTGGCAAAGAGATTGCACGCTGTATAGCAGTTAAAATCACACCGAGTTGCTGCCTCAGCGAGAAATGGCGAATAAGCAATCAGTTAGACGACATCTGGATGCTTTTACCCGAGGTCGAATCATTGGGAAGTTAGAGGAAGGCCGCAGTGTGACAAGTGTGGCTGCAGAGTTCAGAATTGCTCACAGCATCGTTTCACGACTTTGGAGCTGTAAAGGTACAAAATCAAAATGGACATTCTGAGAAAGATAAACATTTTGAACTTACGTCAGTTTATATCTCAGTGCCCATTTTTACCTTTATTACATTGCTTTAATTACATACCAGAATGTCTGAAATATTAAGTTATTAACTTTTTTTATGTATGTTGTTTAATAAAAAAAGTACATTAATAAAAAAACTAATAAAGAAAAGCTGAAAAACGTTATTTTTTCCTGTTGCTAAAATCGTTCATCTTTTTCAACCTATTGGTAGAATTCAGAATCATTAGTGTATAGATGAAAAGGGTGTGTTTTGTCATATGTAAATAAGATTGATTTTTTGTCACCCTATGAAAATACCATTGGTAAGCTTATCGAAGTTTATCCAACTGTATAAATACGGAACGTTTAAACAGAACAGGTTGAACTTTGTTCTTCAAGATAAATTGTTCCCTTTAGATAATATTTTTGACTATCGGGATCTAATTAGTATTGGAATCTCAAACAAGTTCATTTGTCTCAGGATACAAGTACTAGAAAGTATTTTACAACACTGCAAGACAAAGTAAGTCCATGCTTCTCGTGTTTCTAGCGATAAAAGTTGACTGATGAAATTTACCTGTATGCCAATTAGCTCTTTGATCGATCATGCGTAAAAAAGTAAATTCCAATTATCATTAGGTTATAAAGTTCTTATTACAAAGGTTTGCCCTATTTACGTTCAATTTATTCAAGTAAAATAAGTTGTTTTAAGCTTTAAAATGTGTTACTTATATTACTGTTTTAGCAGAGGTGCCCACAAGTTGGGATCATCGCGCAGACTGCACCGTTGCAATGGGGTCGTTTCCAAAATTTTAAAAGTATTTTTTTCTGAAAGAGAATGCTTAAAAACATAGGATCTGACCATTTTTCAAATAATTTGTTTAAGTTTAATATTTTTTACAAAAATTGCTTAAATCGGTGCTCTTTCATTGTTTAAGCTTCTGTCTATGACATCACACATGATGACATGCCATTTCGTGTTGCCATTCACAGAGCAAAATATTTAATTCGCATCTTTACTCACGTGTATTGGCAACGAAATAGTTGATAGCAGGCGTAGAGCGCAATTTTAATTCGCTTCTTGATTATCATAACGTGGAAATGCGGTGGAAAGATGCGCCAAAGAGCATCATTTGTGACGTCATCAAGACCACACCTTGTTTGAAAAATCGGACATTTTAAAAAATTAATTAAAAAATAACTGTTGGGAAAATAAAAGTATTTTCTGGGTTCATGTTATTTTTTTCGCTCATTTGATCGATTTTACCGACTAAAAGTATTACTTTTGACTTAAGGAAACAACCCATTTCTAAAGGAGTGTAGGGTGATTTTAGATAGTTTTTAGGGGGTCTGTAGTTTTTAGGGGGTTTTCCGCAGTAAGAGGGTTGTGCGCTATTGCAATGGAGGGGAGAATCTTGGTTCAAGGTGCCTTACCATTTGGTGTGCCCAGCAAAAGAACTCGAGTATTCGATTCTTTTAAAGAAGCTGTTCTCAACCTGGGGACGTGATTCCCTTGAGGGGGCGTAAAATAATTCGAAGGGGCGTGAATATATAAAATAATAAAACTAAACAGTAAACTAACTATAACTTACACGTTTACTCAATTTTTTAGTCACTTGTAAATATTTTTAATATTTTCGCCTTTTTTAAAGTTTTTAGTACGTTTTTCATCCCCATATCTCTGAATATGGGTTTTCAGCATCAGCATACCTGGAGTCAAACTATCGAGCTGGCCGTTGAAAGTGTCTTGAGTTGTGTTTTGTCAAAGTCACAGTCCAATATTCAAACACTTTTAAAAGATAAACAGTGCTAGCCTTCCCACTAATTTTGTAAAAGTGACTGGTATTACAAGCCAACTTCACATATATACTTCAAATCAATTTGTGTGTAATTTTTGGTAGTTTGATTTCATGTATTTCAGCAATAATAAGTTCAAAATAAAGTCCAAAAAGTAATATTCTAAAGGTTTTTGTACGAAATTATCTTAATTAAATCATCATTTACAGGTTCCAAACCAGTTTTAGTTTTAAATTCTGACTGTACTACTTGTCTTGATCA